>NC_137498.1:38369234-38936734 GCF_041902795.1 Electrophorus electricus | reverse complement strand
ATGTGAATGAATGAGAGAATAAAAGGAGAAAGAGAGTGAGCAAGAGAACAAGTGAGTGAGAGAGTGAATGAACAAGAGAGCAAGAAAGAGTGAGTGTGAGAATGAGTAAGAGCTGAGAGAGTTGCATGCTCAGCACATTTTGATTACATCACAATGCTTTCTCCCAAGCTCAGAGATGACTGCTGGCCAAACTGTGAGTGTCAGAGAGAGATAACACTGCTACAAGTGCAGGCTCTTTCAGCACAGAGTAAAGCACTGGGTTAGTCTGTTGTGCACCCACGATTTATAGCCAACAGGGGCCAAGTCATCCTTAATGAGAAGAGCAGCACAAAATTGCTTTTATGTTCCTAACTTTTGGACATTTGGTGTAGGGCAAAATAGGTAGAAGTGGCAAAAACAATGCAACGAACATCTTTGTACAAGCAACAAGTAAATTAAAAATAATTTTTAAAAAAAGCATAAATTAAATAAAAGCATAAAAATACAATATAAAATGCATTAATACACAATATTAATAATTATTATTATCGGTTGATGTATGCATGAACAATTAACAGTGTAAATGCAGGTTCTTTTTTTATCAGGTCATTTTGAGAGAGTTCACACTGACATTTTGAGCAGTATTGCGTATAAAATATGAATGCGATTCATTGGCAGATTACATCCAATGTTTATGCATAATGAAAAGGTAAAGTAATTAAATGAGAGTGAGTATAATCTTTAAAAATACAATTTGTTGTTTAGCTACCCTTGTTTTGTCCCTGTTTTGATATGTCTGACATATTAAAAATTATTTCTTTAATTTACACAGCATGTGACAGGAGGAATCAAATGTTCAGTTCAAAAAAGAAAGATCTCTCATAGAAAAAAAGATTGTTTCCTTCTTCTGTTTACTCTTCCTTCTGGCTTTCTTTATTTCCTTACCCTCTCATTTATCTTCCTTCACCATCCACCACCTGAAATGAACAGAACACAACAGATGTCTGAAGCTGAGAAAATATTTTCAATAGATTCAGCACAACTACATTTATTCTAAGACAAGATTCCAAGAGGTAAGCAGGAGTGCTCTTTTATTTTTTATTTTCACATATTTATCAAAAGCTTGCAAAGTTCCTCACGCAAATTATTTCCGAAAGGGCCATATGAACATTATTTAGAAAAAAAAAATGTTAAAAATCATAGAAATGTATCACGGGTCCATCAACTGTCATTCATATATTTGGATTTTCTCTATCCCTTTTCTTTGGCATACTCTCCATATCTGTATAATTAAATATATGCATTAAATAACTATATATAGTGAGTTTAGATTTCACTGAAAGGGATCATTTCAGCGCTGACTTTCATGCTCACAAATTAGGCTAGTCTGACATTGTGTCCTCAATACTAATACCACATTAAGTAAAATAGGCTGTGCAATTTGTAATACTGTATTCATTACCAAAACATCACACATATAATACATAGATAATATTCAGATGCTGTTCAACAATATAGCTCTTTTATGTACATTATATGTGATCTTATTTTAATGTATAATTAATCTTTTATTAAGTTTGGATAATGCCCAGTGGCAATCATGTTTCTAATCAAATTTCTTTCCTGCCTTTATTGCCTTTAGATATTGTTGCATCATTCCATCAAAATTAATGCATACAATAATTATGTATTATGTATAAAATTAGCTACACAATACAAGTAGGTTATAGTATAATTTACTTACAATTAAGAAGCAGCTAAAAGGAGAAACTGATAAATGTTGAAGTATAGCAAAATACAAGATTGAGTAATTTCAAAAAGCTTGACTGCTTATCCAGAGCAGGCGAATCAAGTTAGTACTCTTCTATTCTACAACAACTCTAAGCTAACAGGCACACTGGAGTTCATAGCCTGGACAGTCAACCTTTAAACAAACTTATGCTTTAACATATGTTTATCATTTGTTGTGAATAGGGGCATCAAAATCTTTTGGAGACAAGTGCATACACTCTAATGCACACATGCACACACACACAAACACACACACACACACACACACACACACACACACACACACACACACACACACACACACACACACACACACACACTTGTCCCACTCATTCTTCTAAAGTGTAATCATGTCCCATATCTCACTGTGCTGAGACTGTACCATCTCTACTCCTGTGCTTTTGATCTGCTGGGTAGCAGAGGCTTGGAGGCATTTCTGTTTTAGTGATGGTTTCTTAGACACAAGAGAATATGTCTTCATTACCAAAACGCCTTCATATGAACTGAACCTTCAGTCCCAGACAAGACCAGTCAGAGCAAAGAATCAGTACACCAGTCAAATTTTAATATATTGAAATACAGTCCTAGATGGATGAATTTGCTGTCAAGTTTGCATCTGGCATTTTCTGGCATGTTCAAGAAATGGATTTAGAAGCTGAAAGTCCTTTGATGCCAGAGGCTGGCCATGCTGCAGTTACTGCTCAAAGTTTAAGTTACACAATCTTGTGCAGCAAGTCTCAAATTAAGTTTAAGATACCAAGCATGTGTATGAAAACTAAAACCAAAATGTCATTGTTTATATGATACAAATGACAGATGTTTAGTTAAGATGGTTGAATCTAGATTTAGAATGCAGTGCATAGGAGGATAGTCTTTACATTTCATATGTGCAACTATTTGATTATTAAGAGAATTAATATTCTTTTTACCAGATATTCACCAGCAAACATTTGTCAAATTTATAAGTTGAATAAACTTTGTTGTTGAAAATCTGTTATATGCAGGCAGTACTAATATTCCCAATATTCTGTCAACAAACACCAAACACTGTTTTTCCATGACCAATTCTTATTTTTATTTTTATTCGATTACTATGTGTGTTTTTCTCCCCATTTGTGCTTTTTAATCACTCATTTTTGTCACATTCGCCCTCTGTAGTGATGCCATTTCCATGGCTGACTTCCAATTGTGATTTGTTTTGGTATTGGTTTTGTTACTGGTTCCACCCTTTGTCATGTTTTTTCCCACCCTTCATTGGTCCCAGATGTTAATTCTCCTGTGTATTTATACCCTGCATTTACCTCTTTGGTTTATTGGTCTTTGTCAGTAATGCTTTCTGTTTGTACTGGTTTCTGTTTTTTTCTGCATTTCTTTTTCCTCTTTTGTTTTGTTTTCTGTTTTTGTCAGCTATGTTTTCCAGTTATGCTTCATTGTCTGACTGCTCTGTTTTGCACCTTTGGACTGTACTATGGATGGTATTACATTTGCCCTTAATAGAACAGCGCCCTCTCATCATCACAGAGAGTGACGTGAGGAGAGTGTTTAAAAGAGTGAATACCAGGAAGGCGGTGGGACCAGACAACATCTGCGGGAGAGTCCTCAAAGCCTGCACAGACCAGCTAGCACCGGTATTCACCTACATCTTCAAACTCTCCCTGACGCTCTGTATCGTCCCGTCTAGCTTCAAGCGATCCACCATTGTCCCCATCCCGAAGAAACCTTGACCCTCCGGCCTCAATGACTATCGCCCTGTTGCCCTCAAATCAGTCGTAATGAAGTGCTTTGAAAAGCTAGTCAGAGATTTCATCACATCTTCACTACCAGCCTCCATGGACCCACTGCAGTTTGCATACCGCCACAACCACTCTACTGATGATGCAATTGCACATCTGCTCTACACCACACTGACCCACCTGCACAAAGGGAGGGGTAATTATGTTAAAATGCTGTTTGTCGACTACAGTTCAGCATTTAACACTATCATCCCCTCCCTACTCACTACTAAGTTGGAGGATCTAGGACTGCATACATCCCTGTGCGACTGGATCTCCAACTTCCTAACAGACAGACCACAATCAGTACTGTGTCTCATCCACCCTCACCCTCAGCACTGGAGCTCCTCAGGGTTGTTTCCTAAGCCCCCTGCTCTACTCACTGTACACCTACGACTGTGCAGCCACTTCCAGCTCCACCATCATTGTCAAGTTTGCTGACGACACCGTTGTCATGGGCCTCATCTTGGACAACGATAAGAGGGCCTACCTGGAGGAGATTAAACACCTGGAAAACTGGTGCCAGGAAAATAATCTCCTCCTAAACGTCAGTAAGACAAAGGAGCTGATCGTGGATTGCAGCAAGAAGCAGGAGTGGCACTACCATCCTGTGAGGATCAGTGGTACCACAGTGGAGAGAGTAGATAGTTTCACATCTCGCAGGACCTGTCCTGGTCCCGCCATACCAACTCCCTGGCAAAGAAGGCCCTTCAGCGTCTTTACCACCTCAGATGCCTAAGAGACTTCAAACTGCCCTCCAAGGTACTGCCGAAATTCTACACCTCGAGAGCATCCTCACGGGGAACATCACAGTCTGGTTTGGGAACAGCACTAAGCAGGACAGACAAGCACTCCAAAGGGTGGTGTGTTCAGCAGAGTGCATCACTCATACGGAACTTCCTGACCTGCAGACCATCTATTACAAGCGGTGCCAAACCAAGGCCAGGAGGATTGTGAAGGACCCCACCCATCCCAACAATAGGCTTCTCTCTCTGTTGAGGTCAGGGAAGCACTTTCGCTCCCTGAAGACCAAGACAGAGAGACTGAAGAGGAGCTTCTTCCCGCAGGCCATTCAGGTCCTGAATCAGGGAAACTGATAAACTGTGGGGACCACCACCGCCATGTAACATATAACTGTAAATATGTTCAATTACAAGATGGAACTGTACATTGTGTACATGCATGTATACATATCCATATATACATTGTACATTGTGTATATAAACATAATATACATATATTGTACATACATTGTTAATATATTTTGTATATATATATATATATATATATATATATATATATATATATATATATACATATATATATATATATATATTTCTATGCACCCCTGTTTTTCATTTTCCTCAGTTTGGACAGAGCACTCTCAACCATTTCACTGCGAGTTATACTGTGTATGACTATGTAAGTGACAAATAAACCAAACTTAAACTTGAACTTGAATAAATTTTGTCTGCCTATGCACTTTTCTAGCATGTCAGGTTGTTACAATTATCAAAAACCTGTTAAGCACATATTTTGACATATGAATGTCAATAAAACCATGGTAGGTCAGTCTAAGAGTCTGGTTATACCTTGCATTAACACATGTTTTGGTGATCAAATTATTTGTAGCATTTGGTACAACTCAGACCGTGGTTACTCTAACCAGATGTTTTCTCATTAACATCGACTACCATAGCTGGTACCTTCCTCTCAACTTAAAGAAATGCACGATGGCATAAAAATGTTTTTAGATTTTCAAGGCAGCAACCATTTTTTGCATAGCAGAAAAAAAGCATAGGTAAATAGTTGTTGCATACAACCTCATTTGTGTATTAAATACCACATAGCAATCAAAGTGACTAACTGGAGATGCTTTTGACTACCAAGTGTAAATACATGTGGTTAAAATCTTATCAGCATACAGTCCACATACTAGTCTCATGAAACGATCAGGTGTAAAAAGGGTCAGATTCCAACCACATTTAATACAAATTTGAATGAAATGTGTCTTCTGTATCCACATGTAATTTCGCAAGCAGAAATGCATCTGTTGGCTGACTGTAGAAATTAAAACTGCTGTGAACAAAGCCGAAAATTTGTTAGCTGTTGTAGACGATATGAAACATTTGAATGCAATATGTAAACACGTTATAAGAGTTACAGGTTTCCATATGTTTTGGGTAAGGTCAGGGTGCATGCTAGTGATGGGATCTTTTGTTGGAGACTGTCACTGATACTCAAGAGGCTGTAATGTAGCATCACAGGTAACATACATCTCACAAGATCCCCTTTTAAAAATGCCAAAGTCAGATTAGAACAGAGCAAGTGTTTTTGTGATTAATATGAACTCCCTTTTGTTTAGGGGAGCAAAAACAACAGCAAGAAGAAGAACACAATCACAGATCAACCATCATTCATTTGTTTTTGCCATAATGAGGCTGTCAAAAATATTTACCAAGGTAGTATCATACAATTAATAGCAATCACATTTTAATTAGAGGATGTCTCCTCAGATGTCTGCTTTAAATTCTTAGCCCCTCTATCCATAACTCCTTGTATGCATAAGGGCATAAAAGCATAGCTCTCCACAAGGTAAGCACGTGTTCTGTGAAAGTACATTGGTGGTCAGGTGAAAATAGATGCTAAAAAGCTGTTCCATCATGCTGATGAGGTCCTTAATGTAGCTTGTTGTGACACTTAACACTGGCCCCAGGATATTTTCCAATGCATTATCACACTTAGTCCCTGCTCCAAACACAGTGTTTGCATTAACCTTGGAATGACACAGGAAAGAAGACAACAAGTCATAGTGGCAAGTGGCAGCAGGGCAATACTAATGGATTCTGCATTGGAAAAACCCACAGATATGGATTGTGTGCTTTTAGAAACACATGCCCTCTGGATATAATTTTGTTCAGCACCTATACCACTGTTTAAGAATAAAATGGTATGGTCTGAACATATGGTAACCTCTAAGGTCACCAAGATAAACAGCATTATCCTATTTAATAAATTATGCCAATATCTTGTCTGTTTATAGTTATTACCTGTGTAATTTAAGGGAATGGATTTATGCAGTTAGCACAGAACTCTTGCTTCTGACTAAATTAATATTTCCGTAAGATATACACAGCAAACAAACAAAATTGAGCACATAAATGGGCAATACAAGCATTCTAGTTTCACTGACCCATCTTGGTTTTCCTCAATCTGATATGAAATTTTGAAATCAAACATGGTAGTCCACCAATGCATTAATTTAAAGATGGTGTAACAATTGTATTTATAAATGAAGGACCTAGTAGTTATAGAAAGGGCTTGAAATGTATTTTTCTTGTGGCAATAGTAATCTTGTTTCAGATTCTGGAGGGTTTTGATGCTCATTTTTGCCATGATCCTAAACAAACCTGAAGCTTTTTCCAAATCCCTTCTAACCTCATGGGATTTCTGTGGGGTTAGTACTTCTGTAATGTATTACAGATTTGAGGCTATTCACTTAAAAAGGCTCGGCACCACTTTTACAGAATATATACATTTATTCATGAAGACAGTTCCTTTTACATGGCATTGCAGAGTACATTCTGTAAACATGGATGATAAAACAAAATCTAGACATATTTTCTAAGAAATAACATTCCTTATTTATTTTTGCTGACTCATCCCATATTTATCATATTGTTTCAAGTGAGCCACATTTTTTTTGATAGAATCACGATTGAGAAATGCAAATTCATATTGCTTTATTGATGAACTAATATGAATTTGCATTTTGATAGACTGTAAGTTGGAAATAAATGAAGTGAGCACACGGCTCTTACTGTTGAGCTCTGAAGAGCTCCCAGGAGAATCTCGAGTACATACTGCCACCGCCTCTCAGCAAAGGCAGAGTGCTGTCTAAGACGATCTGAGCCACAATTGCTTTCTTGCATCTGGGACTTTGAAGGAAGAAAAAAGCCACAAAAACCCCACTAATCTCTGAGATGTCAGTAAATAACATCTCAGAGTGGAGGAGCAAAGCATGTGCTCCTCTCCTCTTCATGCATGTGTTCCTCTCCTGATGATGATGCCGGGAATGTGAGATACTGCTGGAACGCCATGGGTTTGCAGATGTGTTATGCTTTTCCCTTCTCTGTCACTGCTTTAGACTTCCCCAGATGTTACTGCTCATATAAGTTGGTCTGGGGAAAAAAAAAAAGAAAAAACATATATATTCCATTAGCATTTCAATTTATGATAGGGTGAAATGCACAGTGTGAAACAGTCTTTATTTCAAATTGTAAAATCAGATTTAAGTCTTTCCATGCATAAGTCAGGGAGGCAAAATCTAGAAGCCAATGATTTTGATGTATAGATATTGCCCTAAATTAAGATATGATCAGCAAAGCTTTCTCAGTCTCTCCCTTCCCCTTTGCTCTCCCTTCCTGTCTCTTTCCCCAGAAGGAATGTTACTGCCCTTGCGTTTTGAGTAAGATATAATCTCTAACATATTTGGAATTAATTTGTAAAATGCAGCAATTTCTCAGTCTCTGACAGTTGGGTACTCATCCTCTGTCAAATCTAGGAACTGCAACCCTTAAAGTAAACCATGATGGGTGTCACTGTTACAGGTGGCAAAAAGAATCCAAGGAATTTAATTCAGCAATTGTGCTCTGTTTTTTAACTGATTTTGTCATTAATTCAGGGTAGCAGCAGAAACTTTGGAATCCTTTATTAACAAAAATTAATAGTTTGTTACAACATTGCAACATTTTATGTTCAGTTTTATCCCATATAGCATCCATCTCAACTAACTCACATCATTTTTAGATTTGTCAGAAAGTCAGACAAAATAATTGTAAAGGTAATTCATAGGATGCATTAGAAAACTTTTTATTAAAACTTTATATCCATTTGTCTCATTGGGGGCTATATTATTGGACTGCTTCATGGTTCTGAAAGCAAACAACATGGAGATGGTGTTGAATTCTTTGTAACCTAGATGCTTTCCAGTAATTTTGTTTCCAGTAATTTTGGGGAATGTTGGCAATGACTAGGATGCGGAGTCACCTTACTTTAACTCCATTCATGCTTAGAGACTTTGAGCAGTATCTCAATAATGAGCAATCAATAGCTCTTTGGGTTCTTAGTTGCAATACATTTTATTTAATTTTATTTATTTATTTATTTTTACTTTTTATTTTTATTGAAATAATAATAAAATGGCATTACTAATAAAAAAATACTGATTTGCAAACGAGATGTAAACAGTAAATTCAGTAATCATTTTTGAATAGATATATCCCGGGCATATACACATACTTATTGGAATCAAAGGGAGCTGAGGTAACCTATATCCAGCAAGCCCCAAACTAAGCCTCAAATCATATTTATATAGTTCCACTATACAATAGTTTCACAAACTCAGAGTTTTAGAGTTGAAACTGAGGTCAGTTCTGCAAAATCACATTTAATTCAGAAGACACTTTGAATTCACTTCATTTGAGATCTGTTTTTTTTTTTGTTTGTTTGTTTGTTTGTTTGTTTTTTTTTTTTTATGGACAAATTGAATGTCCAGCAAACTGATTGTTAGCGTATGTGTACTTGGGTACATGTGCATACACATGTGTGTTGCCAGTTATGCAGGAGTGCAGGTTAGGTGTGCCCTACATACCTTAGAATCTGAATCCTCTAAGCACAGTGCTGTGAAGGGAAAAGAACATTCAGTCCTATCTCAATTAGGTCTGAGCCTATGGGTTGACAAAATGACAAATCACGGTCTGTTACTGTTACGAACCCCAGGAACAACCCTCAGCCCTGCACAGCCACACCCACTCGCACACACCCCCGATCTGACTCACCGGAGCTATGTGAAACCCTTAAAAGACTTTCACAGGTCGTCCTTACCATAACTGCTATGGCTCCCTCACGGTCTCCTGCAGTTGCTCATTGCATTCCCATCGCCATCCCTGAGCGGTTTAATGACTCTCTGGATCGATTCAAAAACTTCCTGACGCAGTGTTTCATGTATTTCTCCCATTATGGATCACAGTTTATCACCAACAAGTACCATGTACAATTTATCTTATCACTACTGACTGGCGAGGCAAGTGCGTGGGGAACCGCCCTCTGGGATAGCCAGGACCTAGCATTACAGTCAGAGACAGTATTCTACAATCTTTTCAAGGCTGTTTGTGATCATCCTGTGAGTGGAAGAGATCCCAGAACTGTTTTATGTGAGATACATCAAGGGAGACGCACTGCAGTTGACTACATCAACAGTGGCTGGAGCAAAACTGCATTGAAAACTGTGTGTTTCGTCAAGGACTCTCTCCGGAACTCTAGACGGAACTTGCATGCCAAGGGGAGTCAAATACATTGTCCGAGCTGATCCAACTCGCTATTACTGTGGATAACCTTCGACTGACGCATCATCCCTTACAATGCGCATCTCACCCCCATTCTTTTGTTCTGGAGAACTCTAACAGCGAATCCAGTGAAATCCCCGAGCCAATGCAAGTGGATCGCTCACGCCTCACACCCCGAGAACATGCTACCCATGCTACCCACTATTTGCCAGTGGGTTGAGCCTTGACTACAGCGTTAACAATCACTTCCTCGACTACTGCCCAGGTGCCCCCGTCAAAAGAACGAGAGGACTTCTACGTTCAGTACACATGTAAGAACATCTTCTCTACTGTATATTAATTGCCAACTTACACTCCCTGTAGTCCAGATGGCTGACAGTAACAGTGTCTCTCTCTCTTTTTCTCTCTCTCTTTCTGCCTTGGTGGATTCCGTTGTAGCAGGGAATTTTTTGGATGTTGGGTTAGCTACACGACTAGGAATCCCTAGACTTGCTTTAGACCTCCTGCTACGTGTTAATTCCCTTAATGGCCAAGCTATAGGTGATGGTGTAGTGCAAACACAAAACTGTCTTGGTCACACTAAAGACTGGCTTGTTTCATTGTGAGTCAATTCAATTTATGCTTTTACCCATGTCCCGTGACTCCATTATACTGGTCTTTCCCAGGTTGTCTACCCATGACCCTAGTTTCTCTTGGTCCATGGCTGAACTACTATCATGGAGTGAACACTGCTTTCAGAATTGCCTGTCTTTGCCAGTCTTCTCCACTACTGTCGAAAGCCCTGAGATGCCAGCACTTCAGTCTATCTTTCTGCTGTATAGATCCTTCTTATTTGTGTTCTCTAAGGTTAGAGCTACTAAACTTCCACCTCATCGACCTTGTGACTGTGCTGTAGAACTCCTTCCTGGGGCTCCCCTACCCTGAATACCTAAGCCTGACCCTCTTTCCCAGCCAGAGGAGGTGGCTATGGAGGTGTACGTCATTAAAACACGGTTTCATCCGGCCTTCTATTTCTGCAGTCAGATTCTTCTTCCTGGAGACGAAAGGAGGAGGTTTAAGGCCATGCATCAATTACCAGGCCCTTAACGAGGTGACAGTAAAGTATTCCTATGCTCTTCCCCTCATCTCTTTAACCCATGAATGACTGCTAGGAGTGACCACCCTCAGGAAATTGGACATGCGTAGCACTTACAACCACATACACATACGTGAGGGTGATGAGTGAAAGACAGCCTTCATCACAACGTGAGGCCATTATGAGTAGCTAGTAATGCCATATGGGTTATCTAATAGTCCCTCAGTTTTCCAAGCTTTTATGGAAGAAATATTTTGAGATATGATGGGCAAGTTCCTGATAGTGTTTTCCCAATCTGAAGCAGAGCATGTGGATCACGTAACAGTCTGATGCGTCTCCAACAACACCGCCTGTATACCAAGGCCAAGAAGTGCAAGTTCAACAGGAACTGCTTCACTTTTCTAGGGTGTACCCTCAAACCAGGAGTCCTCTCCATGGACCTCGATAAGGTGACTGCAATTCAAAATTGGCCTAAACCCATCACAATCAAGGAGTTGCAACAATTCTTGGGTTTTGCCAACTTTGGGGGCCTTTGTTTCAGCACCCATTCTCTGTCAACCTGACTCGTCTCTTCCCTTCATTGTGGAAATGGATGCTTCTGATGTAGGAATGGGAGCAATCCTGTCACAAAGACAAGGCACCCCACCTCAACAGTACCCTTTCACCCAGAAACTACAACCCGCCAAGAGGAATTATGATGTATGAAACCGGGAACCTCTCATGGTCAAATTGCCCTACAGCAATGGAGACATTGGTTAGAAGGGGCTGAACACGCCTTCTTGGAATACATGGACCAACGAAGTAGAGTACCTACAGTCAGCTCAGCGACTCAACCCAAGATGCCCACGTCCACTTGCGGAGGGCTTTACGCACCTGACAAACATTTGTCAATTTTCACCATAACCCCATCCTGGTCAGAGGGCATTGACTCTCGACTCTCAACATGAGGCTTGCACTACCCAGCAAGAAACATAGCCCCTGGGACATCAGTCCCTTCAAGGTGCTTCGACAGATCAACTCCATATTGTGCAAGCTATAGCTTCCCCCCAGATATAGAATGAATCCCACCTTCCATGCATCTCTGTTAAAACCTGTACACTACAGTCCTGTGTCTGAAGCCATGACCCCCATCAATCCTCCTGCCCCTGTGGAGAATGAGGGAGAACCAGCTTATGCTGTGCATGCGTTGTTGGATTCCTGGAGTCATGACAGTACCCTTCAGTATCTCATTGACTGGGAGGGATATGGACCTGAGGAACAATCATGGGTCCAGGGCTGATGTCCTGGACCCCTCTTTGTTTGCGGACTTCCACGCTGCTCACCCAGATCATCCGGGCCCTCAGAGCTGTGGTAGGTCCAGGGCTCCTCGTTCTCGAGCATCTGGTGCTGCTCGTCAGGTGGGGCGTAGCAGATGCTCTTTAGCAGATGCTCTTATCCAGAGCATCTTACAAAAGTGATTTGTCATTTACTCATAGAATATATCCAAGTACAGTAGGTTAGATTTAAACATACCAATGAACTAGAATATTGTAGAATACAGGGATGGATGCTGATACCTAGAAGTGCAAAATACATAAGGTCTATCTTAAACAATGATAAGTGCTATAAACAATAAGTGCTAGAGTTTGTTAAACAACATAAACAATACCCTACAATAAATACTAATTTAGTCAGTCAATATGGGAGCAGTGTCAGTTGTCCTTTAAATATTCTGCAAATAGATGGGTCTTCAGTCTGCAATTGAAGACTGCAAGGGACTCTGCTGTCCAGACAGCAAGTAGGAGTTCATTCCACCATCTTTGAGCCAGGACAGAAAATAGTCTCGATGCTTGTTGTCCATGAGACCTGAAGCAAGGTATTTCAAGCCGAGCCAAACTTGAGGTTCAAAGTGCTTGAGGTATGGATAGGGTTTTGACCATTGACTTAATGTATGAAAGGGTTGGTCCATTTTTGGCTTTGTAGGCAAGCATCAAGGTTTTAAATCTGATGCATGCAGCTACAGGGAGACAATGAAGGGAGCGCAGCAGTGGAGTAATGTGTGAACTTCGGAAGATTGAAGACCAGTCATGCTGCTGCATTCTGGACAAGTTGTAGAGGTTTGATGAAAGACCAGCAAGTAACGTGTTGCAGTAGTCTAGCTTTGAGATCACAAGAGACTGCACAAGCACCTGGGTAGCTTCCTGCAAAAGAAAGGGTCAAATCATTCATATGTTACAAAGGAGGAATCTGCAAGACTGGGTTAGATTAGAAACATGAGTTGAGAATGACAACTGGTTGTCCAAAGTTATGCCCAGGCTATGGGCAGCTTCGGATGGTGATACCAGGGAGTTCTCAAAGGAAACAGTGAGGTCATGGTAAGAGTTGGGAGTACCTGGGATGAACAGAAGCTCAGTTTTACTGGGGTTGAGCTTCAAGTGGTGGGCTGTCATCCATGATGCGATGTCAGTGAAGCATGCCGGGATACCTCTGGAGACCTGTGAGTCAGAGGGTGGAAAAGAAATTAATAATTGAATGTCTGGCATAGCAGTGGTAGGAGAAACCATGAGAAGATATTACATCACCAAAAGAATGAGCATACAAACACCAGTGGAGAGTCTACACGGTTTGGATGTGGATCCTCTCCATGTCACCTGATAGGACCATCCATCCAGATAAGACTGAAACCATCTCCAAGCAGAGCCAGTCACACCAAGCCTGGAAAGAACAGAGAATGTTGTGGTTCACTGTGTCAAAGGCCGCTGAAAGGTCTAGAAGAATCAAAGCAGATGACTGTTTGGCAGCTTTAGCGGCATGAAGTTTCTCAGTCACTGCTATTCTGTAGTTGGTAATGCTGGAGCTGTCAAGTGTGGCCTTATTGAGGATTGGTACCACCCTGGCGGTTTTGAATGCAGTAGGCACATATCCAGAAGATAAGGAGTTGTTGATGATGACAGAGATGAAAGGAAGCAGTTCTCATGTGATTGTGTGGAACAGAGCAGAAGGAATTGGATCCAGTGGACATGTAGTAAGATTGCTGGAAGTCAGGAGTTGAAGAATTTAATCTGTAGAGAGAGGAGAAAAAGAAGTCAGAGAGTTGGATGTTGGGGAATGCACATTAGTTGGAGGGGTGGGAACAGAGGAAAAGGACTGGCGGATTGCTGCAACCTTCTCCTCAAAGAAGGTGATAAAATCCTCCAGAGTAAGAAATGAGGAAGGAGGGGGAGGGGGAGGATTAAGGAGAAAAAATAGTGAAGAGCTTGTGTGGATCAGATGATGATTTCAAAGTTAAAAGTTCAAAGTTCAAAGAGGATTTTATTGCCATTTCAGCTATATACAAGTAAACAACAAAAACGAGACAATGTTCCTCCAGGACCATGGTGCAACACAAAAATAACAGTGCAACAGACAACATGCTACACAAGTGCAAACAGTCCAATATAGTGCAAAATGTCATTAAATAAACATTAAATAAACAATAATAAATACCGGACAGGACAAATACAAAAATGAGTAGACAGTGCAATTATTTAGTACAGTACACAGTACTGGGCATATGTAAAGTGAGTTGTGCATAGCAATCGGTGATATGCTACCCTGAACATAGCAGTCACCGGTAGCAGTCAGAACAGTTCAGAGTACAGTGCTGGTTTAGTACAGTACTCTAGCAGCAAGTAGGATAATGTGCAAGACTGCAACAGAAGTGCATAGTTTATTTGTGTGAGGTTTGACTTCAGCACTAGTCCGATGCAAAACAATGTGTGAGTGTGTGTATAGATATGTATGTATTTATGTACGTATGTATGCGTGTGTGTGTGTGTGTGTGTTTGTGTGTGTGTGTGTGTGTGTGTGACTGTCTATAAGCATGTATAAAAGTGCCCATTTTGGAATCTGAATTGGAATTGGAGTTAGCCAGAGTTCAGGAGTCTAATGGCTTCTGGGAAGAAGCTGTTGCACAGTCTGGAGGTGTGGGACTGGATGCTGCGGTACCTTCTTCCAGATGGCAAAAGGGTGAACAGTTCATGTGAGGGGTGTGTGGGGTCTTTCACAATGTTGGTGGCTTTCCAGGTGCAGCGGGTTATGTAGATGTTCGTGATGGAGGGAAGAGAGACCCCAATGATCTTCTCAGCTGTTCTCACTATACTTTGGAGGGTCTTGTAGTCAAAGACGGTGCAGTTCCCAAACCAGGTAATGATGCAGCTGCTCAGGATGCTCTCTACAGTACCTCTGCAGAAGGTAGTGAGGATGGGTGATGGGAGATGGGCTTCCCTTAGCTTCCGAAGGAAGTAAACGTTGCTGGGCTCTCTTGGTGATGGAATGGGTGTTCAGGGTCCAGGTGAGGTTCTCCGCTATGTGAACACCAAGGAACTTGATGTGTTTGACGATCTTTGAATTTCTCTCTGTACTAGGATGACTTTGCAGAGGTTACTTCCAGTGAGAACTTGGAAAAAAGAAACTTGTATGAGCTGAGGTCTGAATCTATGCGAGATTTCCTCCACCACCCCTCTGCAGTCCTTAGTTCTCTCCTGTGGCAGCAAAGTGTTTCTGGAGGGATGAAGTCAGCCTTCTGGACAGCAGATTGGCAGTTCCAGAGCCCTCCTGCCACCACGATATGTGATGGTGTGGAGTGTTGTGTCAGTGAGGTTGCTGAGATTGCAATGTCTATGATTGCATCGAGGAGATCTGTGGGATATGTGGACAGAAATTGTGAAACACATTTCAGATGCTTGATTTGTGGATGTATGAGATAAAGGATTGAGATAATATGAGAAGCTACTTAGCTTGTGAAGTCCTGTAGGTGAGATGTAAATGAACTGAGAGCACCACCAAACCTTCTCCAGATGTTGATTACCACTACAGACATATATGTCCATAATTTAACATCTTAATCTATCTCAGTTCAATAAGTGCTGAGCTCACCCCTCAATTCACACCTAAGGTGAGGGCGAAACTACACCTGTGAGTAATTACAGCTAACAAGCAACTAACAACTAGGTTTAGACAACAAGCCTTGAATTTCACAGAATCTAAGACAAAAATAAGTGAACTCAGAGCCTACCTTAACCAACCAGATGATAGCACATACCTGATTCACATTCCAATCATTATAACCCCCCCCCCCCCCTTTATAAGCTTCCCTTCCCCGTGTACATGTTGCAAAGTATTGCTTTACCTATGTGGCGTACCGAGTGTTTCCTTACCTTGTGTGTTTTCCTGGTTAGTGACTCCTGCCTGCTTTCTAGACTTCATCTCCTGCCTTACCCTTGGACACCTCCTGGACGCTACGCTGTGTTTTGACCCAAGACTGATCCAGCCATGCTTACTTATCTGATTCCACGAATTAGTTTGTTTGCTAAAATAAAACCTCTAGCATTTGGATCCTCTTCTGTGTGTGTGCAAAGATTAGTTACACTTATTGTTCTCCTCTATTTGGGTTGATGTTTGGCCATGTGGTCAGGTAAATTGGAATATTAATTAGGATTTGACTAGTAACGATGTGTCTAGTTGCTATTTATTTCCAATGTATACCCTTGTGGTGTGCATGATCTAACAGAAATAGCCACACAACAAAGGCACATTTTATATTCAGAAAATATAAAGTGATATGTCTATGGTTGATGTGTAATATATGACCTTACATAGCTTGCACAATATTAACAATGTTGCTAAAGCACAAGCATTTTTCTGATCATTCCAAACTCAACTTTCATAAAGCTTTGGATCAATAACAACATTGTGGAAAGCTGTGAATTTTTCATTGTCTTCTCATTTCTAGCAAGGGTGTAGGAAGGTCCAGTGTGCCTTCTGTATTTGAAATAATGCTTCATCTCTGAAATCCAGATGGAATTTGTCTAGACTTATGTCAGTCACACCTACACACAAGGCCAAACATTCCACTCATTCTTCCTTTCTCTTGCTCATGTTTTCTTGAAGAAACAAAATGTCTTTTTGAGTCATGTAAAACATAATACTAAAAGAAGAAAAGGATACTTATTGTATATAATTCTTAAAATTAAATTGATTCAGTACACAGGACAGAGCATGCTAGCACAAATATTTAAAAATCTGCATTTTGTGGCCCTAATGCAAAGTATAAGAACAAATGAACACAGTGGAACAGAAGGGATTTGTGACAGTGTGTACAAGAGCAGGAAATGAGTTGTAACGAAGCTGGCATGGGGCAGGACACACAGACTTCCTCAACGGTGAAACACGTTTATTAACATAAAACATATATCTGACAGGTGACACTCAATTTAACATTAAAAGAAGATGTATACACATTAACGGGAACTACACAAACCAACGTTACTGCTACAGAGCTAGGAGTTAACACACACATAGGGACAATGACCAACAAAGGGGGCACACACGGACAGGGGTTTAAATAGACACATTAACACTAACAATAAACCCTGAGCACGTGTATGCAATCCCGAAGGGGAATGGTTACAAAACAGATATTCACAGTACATATGTGGATCCCCTGCATGTAGCGGGCCTTACCATGTGACTTATGGGGGAGGAGCAGTCCGTGACATGAGTAAAACATGAAACATACACATGGTATGGATGGCCAGAGATGGACAAATGGAAGAAACAGAGGGTGTGTATACAAACAAAGAATAAATCAGACACAGATGGACTCAGGACAGGTACTGACATGAGTGGAGAGCAGAGCCAAGGAAGATAAAACAGCACATGGAAAAGAATAGAAACAAAAGGACCACATGATGGCATAGCACAGGACGCAGGGGTTGCAGGGTAGGAGTGGGACAAAGTACAAGCCTTTAGGCAGGGAAAAGGATTAAGTATAATTCTTCTATAGGACTGGGAAGTTCTTTATCATGAATCATGGACAGACAAACAGACAAACAAAGAAAAAACAAAGTATGCAGAAGGGGTGAGAGATGATAAGACACAGGTGGATGAACTCAGGATGGAGATGAACATGAGTGTGGGACAGAACTAGGGAACACGAAAAACAAAGAGCATGTGGACCGCAACTAATACAAAACAAAGGATCACATGATGGAACATGGGCAATTGGGGAGCCACATGGAGAGGGGGCACTATTACAGGGTTATACTAGCCAAATAATCATTGCTATCCTTCCTTTCTCGAGATTGGATTTGACATACAACGAAAAACATTCATGAGTGGAGAGATATGTGCTGGGTAAGCTGCATATAATGAGGAGAGAATTAACAAAACCACTGGATAATGTATAATATGTGGGTTGAGATGAAAGGTGCTGTCATTGCTGTCATGAATGTGTTTATTCATGGGCAGTACATGAGAAAATATGCAATTACATTTGAAACGTGACACAAATGTCTACTACGCATAGTAGTTTTAATTATAATGAGAATTGAGAGCTAGAGGGCTTAGTACAAACATTCATTTGATCTGGGAAAGGCAGAGTTGATCCTGCAATATTCTACATATCATTCAGTGGATTTAACATCATGCTGCCTTGGATAACAGAAATGATCAGCAGCTATGAAGACTATTTGCACCTTATTGTCCATTTCCTAAATGTGATAAAGTGGGCACAATCAGTCAACATATTTTCAGTGATAGTCGATAATTTAGCATGCAGACAATGTAATCAAAGTTAGGGACAGCAACTTTCTGAAGTAAATGTAATAGTTGTCTTAATTGGGACTTTGTATACATATGCAAACTAAAGGATTCAATATATATATAATTACTTAAATTTGGCAAGAATTAAAATATATAAAAATTACACATAAATATCCTACTAAATGAAGTATACCAATTATTGTATAAGTAAGTAATTGACAAATGTGTGCATCAAATGCAGGGCTCACTTAAATTTTTGAACAAACTCTCATCCAACCAAAATTCAAACTTCTTTTGCGAAGGATGTAACTTTTTATTAGGATCCAGGTCAATGTTTCACAATATAAGGGTTAAATGTCACATGTTATATTCCAGCTCCTTAAGATACTGAGATGATGTTTTTGAAAGGGTGCCACTATCTCTAAATGTGGAACAGTAAAAGTGTATAGGCTCTTGCTTCATCTTCACCTTTAATTGATATCATAAAAGTGTACTCAAGTTATAGGGCCTTAAAAGCAATAATAAAACATCTGGGAATAGTTTAAAGGAGGGATCGTAACAATCAAAAAGATAATGGAAGAACACTGAAATGCTGAAACCATTCATTCTGTTAAAAAGAACATTATTGTAATTGGTCAGAATAGTTACGTGACTGATATTTAGGATGTACAAATCTTCCTTTTCATTTAATCTTGATTTAATCCCTGGTAGAAATGGGGGAATTGACTCTGTACAGATTAGATAAGGATGTTTGTGTGTGTCCATTGAAAAAGTGAGTAGACATACAATTTATGTAATTATAAGTTTATCAGAATTCTAAGCATTGTTAATTTGGGGTTTTATGAAGAAGTACAGATTTAAGTCTTTATACTGTAACATTGGGAGAGAGGCAGGTCGTCGTTTTGATGAACACAGATGTTTATTTTACAGCAATAACACTACATAAGAAAGTAATGAAAGGACAAAACAGCTTATCACACAACATGGTAGCTGAACACATACAAGGGTCAAACAGCAACAAAGAATCACTAAGCAGAACCTTAAATACATATGGACCAGTTAGACAGTTACACATGGAGCAATTAACATGAGGGCCGTGGCAATGAAGACACACACACACACACACACACACACACACACACACAAATGTGACATCACATGAACATGGGGAGGAGTCTAGGAGGAGGGAGCTGTGCTGTGACATGTACTAGTTCATCTGCCTATGTGGCTGTTTGAATGTTAAGGATATGTTGATATAATAGGCTTTACTATGGTATATTGTTCATATTATAATGTGTAAATATATTTGTTGCACGATGTATAAGTATAAATTGATGGATGTGCATGGATTCATATGAGTGAAGACAGTTTTGCTGCTAGTTGGAGATATTTACAGATGCATATTGATAACTGTTGACTGTGTAAATGTTCTGATTATGCTCATTTGAATCCCTTAGAACCACACACACATAGAAAACATTGTAAATATTCTATAGAGCAGATATATATCACATGCATCTCTGTACCATCGAAATAAACTGAAAATAATTCAGTCTGGAAGATCATCTGGTATACTGGAATCTTATTAATTCTAATCAGGTAACCCACAGTTATATACTCTGAATATTCTGCTATATGCTTACTAAAATATTTGGTCCTTCAAAATGGATAAGGTGATTGCTGTAGAATTGAGATGTCCAGAAGACATCTTCAGACTGCAACTGAGCCAGAGGCCCGGACCTATCGCTTGACTCATACACCCGCCTACCTGGATGAATACAAAATGGAATACTGAGTACAGAGAAGGGAGATAGCTGAAATGACACCCACTGATCATACTTCATGCCAGGAGGTCATAGACTAGGAGGAAGAACTACCACAAAACTTGGAGATTGAAGCTTCTTCTGGCTACAGATTTAGAAGTTTGGATGACACACAGTGCAGGCCAATCACATTGCCATTTTCACCCATATAGGTTAAGATCCTGAATGCTATAGAAACTCTGAGAGAGGAGAGACTTCAAACGAATGAGAAGGTAAGAGTTCTAGCAGACACATTGCAGACCGAAAGATGGATAGAATCACCATGTCAGCATATATTAACTTGACCACTACAACTCAGCAGAGTGTCTCACCTTTTAAACCTCTACCAATACAAGCACCACACTCCACTATCAAGAGGCGATGTCCAAATCCAGTACCTGAAACACATCCTCTCCTATGCCACATTCGTCTGTCTCTGCATCATGCTTCCTCTACTAAGCACCTCCTCCATCAGAATCAGATGCTGTTGATGATGTTGCAGAAGAAGTGAATAGGTGGTTGTTGCGTCCCCTATTGCTCCAAGCACAGTGACTGTAGCCAACTTTTAGATTGCATCACATGTTCACCCCTTCTGAGGATTAGCAGCAGAGCAATCCTCTTTTTACAATCCCTACTACCCTAAAGGCCTGCATTTCCACATTCATCTGACACTGAGTAGGGAACTAACATACAGAGGTCCTAAACCTTATCAATTTGTGAAATTAAAGCCAGCACTAGATAACATATTACTAGATGATGCTATTGATGATGTTACTTCAAGTAGCAGAATTTAGTAGACCATCTAAAGTTTGACGAGGTTGACTGATGTCAGACTGATGACTGATGTCAACAGTGGGGATACTCAAGCATTTTGGAGGTTTGCCTTTAGAATTTGTGTTCTGGTGGGAATGTTGGCCCAGATGGGACAGGAAAGATCCACTGAGCTTCGTTGAGGGTCACATGTAGCAAGGCTGCTCACTAAACTGCCATACTACATTCAAGCTAACTTCAGAAGGTACGCTCATCCACACAGACAGCTTATACCAACCCTCATAGGCTTTGCAGGTTGGCACACTGGCTGGAGCACTGACATGAAGGCAGGTTTCATGGAAAATGCAGATCTTGGAGGTAAATGGAAAGAAAATAAGAGGGATCCTAGTCAGACACCACAAAACATCAAAAGTCCTGTTTGGTGTGGATCAACCACACTGTTCCACCACAGGGAATTCAGAAGTTAGGCCCTCAGAGATTAAGGCACCAGAGGTAGCTAAGGTTTATATGTCCATATTGTGACAACAGAAAGTATGATCTCAACCTGTGTATCAACTTTGCACAAATACCTACAAGCAGAAGAGCTTATTGATTAAGTCAAATCACAGATACTGGAGATGTGGCCGTAAACATCAAGCAACAATGCAGACTGAAGGCTATTTGTCAGAACTGCAATGGTAGATGTCTAACTGCACTTCATGACCTCACAGACCAATAAATGGGAGCAAGAGAGTTACTGTATCAGCAAAGGCATCCAGTGAGACCTTGTATTTCGAAAGGCCCAGCAATGGAAATAATGTTATCCTTAAGATTGCAAAGGTTCGACTACAGGATGGATCACATTTCTTGTTGACATATGTCATTCTAAATGATAAGCCTGAAAGGACCGTTCTGCTCCATAAGGTCGCAAGACTGCTTAAGAAGAAATATAGACGGTGCATTCACTGCTGAGCACCTAGGACTTGCTAATCACACACAAACACACTACAGCAATGCTACAAAAAGTACAGCCCCCACAGAAGAATTCCCCTTCATTCATTCAACAGTGTCCACCCACTTTTACTGATAGGCTCTGAATTCTCACATTTAATTACACCAGTGGAGCCGATGATGCTATCCAAGCTTATCCAGCATTGCTTACCACCCCAATGTTTCTTTACATAATTTGCCTCACTTAATGCCAAACTACACGTGCATTGTGGCAGCTGGATATACTCCCACATAGAAATGAAAAGGAGGTTGTTTGTTCCAGATGCAACCAGGAGGTTCTTCATATACTCCAGGCTGGATATTAGTTAGATGGTGTCCTTCATTATGCGACTGCTCTATTATGTAAGAAGGCTATGCCAAGCTGAAATCCACAAAAGAATCTATCCTATCATGTTTAAGGGCAACAGAGAAGCACATAACTAAGGACCCAGAGACAGTTAAGGTATTCAATGGAGAGTTCCTCAAACTAGAAAAGGCAGGATATGTCATTAAAGTGCCATGCAATGTCACCACACAATCTTCTGAGTCATGGTACATCCCACATCACATGGTAACCCACAGTAGCAAACCTAGAATTGTCTTTAACTGTTCATTTCAGTTTCAGGGAAATAACCTGAATGAGTGCCTTTTGGCAAGGACTGTTTTAGGGGCAACTCTGTTAGGAGTATTATTGAAGTATTATTGAGATTTCGAGATCACACAGTAATATTTTCTAGTGATATCAAGAATATGTTCTGTCTGGTCCGACTGCATCCAGAAGACTGGCCCCTATGCATATTCCTCTGGTGGGACATGGATCACAAAACTCCTGTCAACTTGTACTAATGGAATGTTCTCCCATTTGGCACAATATGTAGTCCCTGTTGTGTGACCTTTGCACTACAGACATATATCCTAAATAATAGCAAGTAAGGACAGGACAGCTTGCAGCAATTGGACAGCACTTCTATGAGGTCAATTGGCTGCAAAGTTCCCCCACAACAGAAGATGCTAAAGCTCTAGCCAGCAAACTCTGATCTCTCCTTGAGGAGGAGGATTCCCATTACATCAGTGGGCTAGCAATGACCACAGTGTTATTAGTAATCTCCAAGCAGTAGAGCAATCTGTAAATACAGAGCTCTGGCTCTCTCAGAGGCAATCAGATGCGACAGAAAATGCCTTTAGTTTGCACTGACATTGTCAGGAGGACACTCTGACCTATAAATATTGACCAATAGAGTCTCAGACACCCACTATGCAGTATCTATTGCATCTTAGCTAGCCAATCTGATCCACTAGGATATTTTGTTCCCTTCACCACTGGAGCTAAAATTCTGGTCCAGAAGCTCTGGGAGAAACAAAGAGAATGGGATGATCCTTGTCTGACCTCCAGTCTCCTTAAAATATGACACACTTGGGAGGATGAACTGAACCACATGGAGAAACTCTTATTGCCAAGGTGTTATGATCCCACTAAACTGGACATTCCCACATGCCACTGTAATCCTTGTATTTTGTTATGCCTCTCTACAGGCTTTTGGAGCTGTGGACTACTTCCACACTTAGAATGAATCAGGGCAAATTCAAGCAGCTTTCTTGGAGGCTTGCTCTAGGGTAGCATCCACAAAGCAACTGACAATACCTAGATTAGAACTCTGTGCAGCACTGACTGAAGCCCAGCTGGCCAAGACACTTCAGGAATTTCAGGAGATGCACCTGTGGACAGACTCATCGATATTTAAACTTTATCAACAGGGAATCCAGTTCCCTCCATGAGTAGACTGATTGCTTTGGTACCTGAACATGAACCAGATGATCTTATTAGGGCTGGAGGCCACCTGCAATGTAGTGATGTATTGGAGCAGGAGGCTGTTCCTGCCATTGCATTAGATCCAAAAATGAAAAGCTACACCATCCAGGTCCTGAAAGAGTCTATGCAGAATCTATGAGGAGATACTGGATCTTGAGGGAGTGAGAAGCTATAAAGCAACACCAATATAGTTGTGCTGAATGCAGAAAATAGAGGGGGGAAGCCAGTAGTACAGAGAATGGCTGACCTGCCACCATCCTGTTTTCGGCTATTCAAACCTTCCTTCTTTTCGACTGGTGTTGATTGTTTAGGGCCATTTATAGTTAGAGTAGTTCACCGCAGTGAAAAGCATTGGGGCATAATCTTTAAATGCTTAACTACAACAGGTGTTTACATAGACCTCAGCAGTATAAATGGTGATTCATTTCTGATGACACTGCATAGATTCATTGTTCATAGTATAAAACCTAAAGAGGTCCTGTCTGACCAGGGAACCACTTTCAAAGCTGGGGATAAAGAGCTCTCAGATGCATTCATTGCTTTACAGCCTGCATTGCAATCTCATCTTGCTAAGCAATAGATCAAATTCCTTTTTAACCCACTCGGAGCACCGACTTTGGTGGCATTTGGGAGAGAGAAATTAGATCTCTGAAAACAGCCCTCCATGCAACCCTTGGCTCTTAGACTGTCACTGAGGAGTGGTCCTGAGGACAATTCTAATAGAAGTAATCGACATATTGATTTCAAAGCCACTTGCATATGTGTCCTCTGATGTGTCTGATGCTGACCCCGTTATGCCCAACAGCCTGTTATTGGGGTGGGCAGACTCCATCAAGTAGTGTATGCATCTCTGAGATTCTCACATGTAAATGGTGGAGGCACAGTGTTAGAAGATCATTTCTGGTCACACATCATTAAGATATACCTACCAACTCTGCAGCCCAGAAATAAGTGGACTATAGAAACTGAAGACCTCAAAGCATGGACTGTAGTCATGATTGTAGATTAACACCTGGATAGTTATCTTACTGATATGCAGGATGTAGAAATCTTCCTTTTCATTTCAACTTGATTTAGTTTCTGGTAGACATAGGGCATTCAACCATATACAGATAAGTATGTTTGAATAAACTGAATAAATTAGTACATGTACAATTTGTGTAATTATAAGTTTATTGTAATTCTAGGCATTGTTAATTCTGGGTTTTGTGAAAATTTACTGGTTTAAGTCTTTGTCATAGTTCATCTGCCTATGCAGCTGTTTGTATATAAGGATATGTCAATATAATAGGCAATGCTTCAGTATATTGTTCATATTATAATGTGTATTTGGTGTATTTGTTGTACAAGTATAAATTGATGGATGCACATGGATTCATATGAGTGTAGAATGCCATGCTTAAGTTAAAACAGTTTAGCTGCTATGTGTTGAGATTTACCCTTGTATATTCATAATATACCCATTGTCATAATAATTCTGATTATGCTCCTTTTTATCCCTTAAGACTGCTTGTGAAATCCAGCAAATTTATACTCTATTTCTCCTCCTCAGTTGTCCTCCCCGGCAGTAATGTGTCTGTGTGTCCTTGTGCAGGATAGGTGCTGCAGAAATGTTAATATTGAAGATGAAGTTATGGACGTATGCCAGACAGGTCCATTTTGACTGACAACACAATAAGAAGGCTAGTTCAGTCTACTCATTTACTTGTCATGATGGTGTCATGAATTTTTAATGCCTGTCACATTCCACAGTACCTCAGTTGACTAACTGTACATTCAATATACTCTCAAATGAGACAAGTCTTCACGTTTTTTAATTTAATTAATTACTCACTCTCTCTCTCTTTGCTCCTCATAGATTGTTTTTTTTTTTTTTAATTCCACACACATTGGAAACTACATAAATCACTGTGATGGGAGAGATTAAACAGTGCATAAGGATTGGAGCGTGATACAGGCTGCTATCTGTATCCTGAACTTACAAAAGCATCTCATCTGTGCCATGTCTTTGCAAACAACACAGCACCAGCCAGGGGCCACTGTACACTCTTACTGCTACCTGTTTAAGTGAATGCATTTATAAGCTTGTATTCATTCTCTGATGACATGGCCCCAACACACAATGAGCCCCCTCTGTGTTTGTTTTAAACATGTCCTTGCTCAAGCTCTTTGCCAATAAAAGTATTCAGTCATGAGCTTTCAGTATTGTCTCTTCAGAACATGAGAGCACTTCTTGAGACCCAGCACCCCAGATGATAAAGGTGTCACATTGGTGGATTTATAAGTAGGTGTGTTTCTCTATCTGTAGTCTACTTGTTTGCTTTTCCTCAGTAACAATTGTTATATTCGTTCAATAAGTAATTATGTGTGCCTTTCAAAGAGTGCTGCCTCACTCATTTATTTATTTATTTACCTACATTTTTATTTATTTAAAGCTGGACACTTCTTTGCATACCACTAAAGGAGGAAAAAACACAATAGAAATTTAAAGGTGTTTTCTGCTTCTGGGTTTATCTGTGGTCTGTGTGGCCATCCATTGCAGAAAGAAGCTTCTGCCCACATTATATCATATTGGAACCATATCACCATTTCATTTGCATGCATTACTTACGATGAAATTAAAATCAGATGTGACCATTTAATGATAATGATTAAAAAAAAAACCTTAAAAAAAGTTTAGTGAAAAACTTGTTGTTTACTGCAAGCTTTATATACTAAGGACTTTAATTATTGATGGGCAAAGTGTTAAATGGAAAATGGGTCTCTCGACAATTACTTTATTGATTTGAAACAACATCAGTCGGCTGCTTAATTAAACTGTTAATTCATGAAAGTGTTATTGATTTGGCATGTCATACTGTACACGGCCAAATACAAGCAAATACAGCTGTGGAATGCATAGACTCTAGGGATGCCAGATTGAAGTCTTCAGTGTCTACTCTCTGTTAAACCAGATCCACACAGAGATACTTTCTTGTCATTTTAAGCCTTAACTACAGATAAGGTACTACACATTAAGTACACATCACTTACCAGTATGAGTATTAGTATTCACTTATAACTTTACCATTGGCCAGACCTCTGCAGAAAAGCAGTTAATGTATGCTCTTTGTTCTTAACAGTATTCTTTTAACATTTTTATTTCATTATGTTTCATTTTTTAATGTTGGCCTTCATTATACCCCACAAATGAAGAAGAAAAAAAATCCCATTTTCTGGGGAGAATGTGTGAACATTATGTTATGTGTGAACATTTTAGGGAAGATATTCTACAAGTCAAGTAGAAGCATACATTACAATACCTACTAAAATGCTAAAGTACATCTGTATGTCTACTTTTAAAATCTTCAGCAGGTACCTCTGCAGGTATCATGACTCACACTGGAACAGTGGATAATGATTTGTATCTCTCAATAGTAATATGCGTATAGGTAAATGAGACCGAGGATGTGTCTGGATGCAAACTTAAAGAGCCACTCAATATCAGTCTTCCATCCTGTCTCTTGGCCCAGGATTGATGGAATAGCATACTCTCATCTCAGTCAATGTTTATTGGAGCCCGACAGTTCCAGGTGCCTATGCTGCATTCCCACATTTCAATCTGTCAGTGGCAGCAAGTCTGTTTCTAAGAGAGCTGCGCCAAGCCTTCAGAACATGACAGCACTACCACTGCGTCAACCAGCAACACTCCACTCCCATTCTCATGCCAGAGGGACTAGGAAGATGGGGAACAATTTCAACAAGAATATCATACCAATATGCATTCTGTCAAAAATGGCAATAATCAGTTGCAATTGTTTTGTGGCATAAAGATGCATAGTACCCTTATGGTGAGACACTCCATCATAACTTGGAGATTGTCAACATAACAAGACTAGATGATGGTAAGTAATGGCATCCAGGTTTATTGAAGCTTGTGTCTGTTAATCCTGATATTTTGTTTGGAGTCTTTGTGCATGTTTGGATCTGAGCCATGATAGGAACTAAAATCCAATCTTCATTCTTTTTTAAAGCAAGGGCAAGTCAACACAAGACTGAAGATCACAGCAAGATCAGCAATGTAGCTCAGAGCAGCAGTGTTCTGCACACCCTTGATAAAGTACACATCATTTCTGTACTGAAAAATAAAAGGAGCAGGTTAATGACAACTAGTGTAGCTGCAGGCGGTTAATGATAGTTACTAAGGGCAACAGCATCAGCCAAATGGCAAAATATTTATATAGTGTAAATATAAACATATCAAAAAGTATTATAGGCTGAAATGATACCATTCAGGTACAGAAAAATAGAACCCCCCCCCCCCACCCCCCCACACACACAAATAAAATACTAGCAGTGAATAAATGGATTATGGAATGAGCAAAGAAAAAAACAGGATGAAAAGATTGTTGTCAGTTGGTGTATTGAACATGAAACAGGAGTGATGCAAAAAGGAACAGTGGTATGATTAGCTTAAGATAATAAATAAAACCCAGACTGAAAAGAAAAAAGGCTCATTAACTAATCCTGTACAAAAGAAACATACACAGTTTTACCCTGACGTCCTACGCACACATAAACAAACCAAAAAATCCACACCCAACAAAAATGGTAGCCTCTCCTTACCAGGATCCACACCAACATTCACTCTGCACTATTTACATTAATAATATTTGCAATAGCAGCCAAAGTAAAGGGGGAAATACCATCTCAATGTTGTAAGGGTAAGTACACAGTCATACATATGTTCTCAAAGTAATTACACATGAATACAAGCTGAACACAACACAATCACTAACAAGATCACTCTCCATCTATCTCAACCACAGCTTCTCTTATCCTCCTGACCTATTCAGTAAGATGTCTTTATGTAGCACAGGTGGGCGACCCAGGGATCCAGCGTGGAAAGGAGTGGAGTCTTGGTTAATGTTGGCATGATTCTTCATTGGCCAAACTGCCAAGGGGCACCAGAAGAACAAATTCACACACATACATATAACATATGATTCTCTTTTTTAAGTCCTGTGTGCTTGCTTTACTGAACATTAGTTATTAACATACTGTTGGCTTTCATTAGTTACTTTTTGTGCACTTTTATGTTCCATTTTGTTTAATTGGACTCTTAATTAAATAAATTAGGAAAATAGACAATTGTTTTCTTAACATGTACATGTTCCTCTGAATGGGCTTCACCATGATCTCCCACTGACTCTATTGTGTGGTTGAGGAACAGTTGCAAGTAGCCAGTTTGGAGTGGACAAACAGCACTAAGAGAACAGGCTGGAGGGTCGGAAAGGCTGCCGGGGTAACCATGAGGCACAGAGCTGAGTGGGCATGCTGCCACAGTGCCATGCCAGGCATGAGTCCCCTGTTGAGCCCCTTCAACACAAACAAACTGAAGTGGTTCAGTTGAAGGACAGCGAAAATGATGAGGCTAATTTTATGCTGACCCCTGCGCATGGCACGGCCAAGTAACATGCACACAGCCTCATGTAGACAGAGAGCTGAAGGACCCGTCACAAAAAGGATTTTTTAAAAATATATATATACTAAAACACCCTCTACTAAAAGTCATTTTGCACTCAGACTGTGTTGCCCCTCGGTCCTGGTAAAAGTAATTTCCCTTATGCTGACCCCTGGGAAGAAGGCCCGGATGTAAATATAGGGTTTGGCATCGGGCGCTTGGCCACCAGAGACACAGGGTCAGAGTACTGTGGAAATGCAAGCAGAAGGTTATTACTGTCGCAACCACCCCCTCCGAGCCCCACCACCCAAGTCCTCCTACGCCTTGTATTACTGCTGCTTAGTAGTAAAGGTGATTGCCCTTTGAAAGTTCCTCTCTGATGCGGTTCCTCTAAGGAAGAGCACAGATCAGGCACATCTGGCCTTGAGGACGTAACTGTATGTAATAAAAGAATATATAGTGTTAGAAGTCCTTTTGTACTTTTCTGACTCAGGTGGATACAATGCAATATTTTGATGCTCCTTTTCTTTTTTTCTGCTCCCTGTCTCACAAGTAATTCAGCTACCTAAGCTCCCCCAATGCTGTCTTTGATTCAGATATCAAAGCCAAACCTCACCATCCTTGTTATTATGCTTCCATACATCACATCTAAATCAGATTGTCATAAAAAATAAAGGTGTTACACAGAGCTGCATTTGAAAGTGCAATGTGTGAGTGTGTGTGAGGGTGTGTGTGTGAGTGTTTGAAAGCATGAAAAGGGTATGATCCTAAGAAGCTTTTCAATGTGGATTTAACTATGTATGAGTGTAACTATGTACACATGCACAAACAGGATTCCCAGTGCCCTGAACTTTATTAATGGATTTGCTGAGTCTATTCCTCCTGCTTCCTGCTTAGCTGGTGCTCAATGTGACTTTGATATGGTACATTTTTAGCATGTCATGAGCACAATGAGGTGGTGGCTGGTGCATGCTGTCACTTGATGAAGTCACTGCTGTTCCTTTCCCAGCGAGAATGTAATTGACAAGCAAAGTCTCACAGTATGCATTTGTATGTGGCAGTGTATGTGTGTGTATGCATGTGTGCAGCAAGAGCAAAATGGCACAGAGTCAAGCTCATCTAGCAAATCCTATTAATTTACAATGTGGTGCCTCCTGCCTCTTACCTATTAGATATTCTGATTAAAATCAAGGCTGAGACCAAAAGCAGGGTGAGGCAGGGTTTGGAGCTTCACCAGGCTCTGTGTGTATGTGTGTGTGTATGTTTATACATATAAACAGACAAGAGTCACCATTGGCTGAGCATTTACCACTGCCAGCTGAATTGTAACACTGCCAGTGGGTTTTTATGCCAGTATCGTATATGCTAGAAAGCCATTCAGTAAACCTTACCTTACCTTGTGAGATTTGTGATCATACAGTAAAAGAAGCTGGATTTCTATTTGGGCTCAGATATCTGAGTTATGGAACATAGCCAAATATAAAGAGTATTTCAATTGTGTATCTCAATACCTCTTTTTTGAAGAAGATTGTGGAGCAGGAAAAGTGGAATGTGTGCTGGCAGGAGGAGAAGTGTGTGTGTTATCTCCATATCATTCCTGTGGAGTTCATAGGAAGGTCAAGGACACAATCAGAAGTATGTCTCCCTGAGGGGAGAGATGGTAGCACCAGGGTCTACTGCTGAAATGAAATTGTGCTTCCCTCATCCAGGGCATCCCAGTATGGATCTTCTGGAATCTAAAGTTGGGACAATGTGGTGTGATGGCAGAAGAATGGCAAAGGTATTTTTGCATCAGAATAACACTCAGAAATTATTTATAATGTATGTCAAGCAGTAATCAATTTCTGCAACACTTGTATATTGTTTCCAGGAAAAAAAAAAGAAAAGTATTGAGTAAAAAAAAAAAAACTTTCAGCACTGGATTCTAAAGTTATCTTCATTTTCTTTGACATTCTCCCATTCCTCCTTCAAACCCATGGAATGAAGCTGGGATGATATACTCCATTACTGCAGGCTGCATATGTATCTGTTTTTAATGTCTATCACAAAAGGTTAAGCTTCCTCTGTCAGCTGAAATACTTTCTATCCTTCAAATGATTCTCTCTTTCAGTCTCTGCCTCTGTCTCCCTCTGTCTCTCTCTCTTTCTTACCTGTGTCTCCTTTTAAGGAATCATTCATGTAGGAAGTATACAGACATTCTATTGACATAGGCAAGCCAGATTCCAGGTAACATAAAGTGATATGCCCCAAGTCACATGACCTCATATACTGGTGTTTTTTACAAACAGGCAGAGCTAAAGTACACAGGTAAACAGACTGTACTGTAGGCTAGAGAGGTAAGGATCAGAATATAATAAGCAGTTATCTGGATAAACAAAAATAACAGCTCAGACTACTCTGGAGGAGTCAATGACTATTGTTACATTACATGTATTATAGTGCAAAAAGCACTGCCACATTGTCATATAAAAACACTTTTTTTGACATTCCATTCATTTCTTTAAAAAACTCAATATATCATTGCTATTGTTGCACCCTTTCTAACATGAAAAGAATGAAAACAAGCAAAGCTAAAAATGTATGTATTTTGTGAAATAAAAAAACACATTTTGATCAAGCCAAAAACACAGATGCGCAGGAATATAGTCTACACTTAAGTTGACTCTTATGATTACTATGATTTAAAAAATCACATCTCCAAAACAAGCTGTATATGAATCCAAATTCTGTCCTGAATTTATGACCATGCTTGTTCAAAAACTGTTCTACTGAAGACAATAGCTTCAAGCAGTCTCCCTACAGCAGTAAACAAGTGACACATGCAAAACATTTAGATAGATTTTACAAAGCCAAATGAATGTGTGCATCCTAATGTAAGAAACAAGAGCACAGCTGTTTTGTGTTGCTCATCACATGACACACTTCGCAGAGCTAAGAGCTACACTCTTTGCCAGCATTAAGAACAAGCAATGGTCTAGTCTGGTTGGGTAGCCTCATTTGACCCCTTATCAGTGAGGCCAACTTCATCCCACAATTGCAAGTTTATAAGACTCATTTATTAATGCTCCTTTAGATATATACTTAGATATAAGTAGTTTGCTATGGGCTGGAATCTGTATTCATTGCTTTGTATGCTTGTTTAGCCTCTATTGCTTTTTTATTTAGCTTCCCTGCTACATTGGCTCCATGGTTTGTTTGGCTTTGGAGTGTAGTTTGTATAGTTATTATCAAAGCTTTGGGTAAAATATTCTAGATATGATTAATCTAATATCAACAACTCCTCTTATAACCTTTATATTACTATTTAACATCTGGGGACTTGTCCAGGATAACTGTATCCATCCTGTTGGTTTAGGGTGTTCTGCTCTGTTTGCCAATGAGTTGATTATAATTGTGAGACGGTGGATGGTTAATTCTTCCTTTGCAATGATTAGTTAGGTATGGCTTTATTTAATTTGCATGCCTTCAATGAGCTGTTTGCCCTTCTTGAAATAGTTGTTCAAAGTGATATTTAATAATCATAAATCTAATGACCATTTAAGGTCCTCGGTAGATTTGCTGACTTGGAAGATTTAGAGCTTTTCCTACCTGCTGGCACTAAATCAGATAAATAAACAATTATGGTCAGCCCTCGAGTAGCCTACAGAGTAGCCATGTGTTCTTGTTTTCCAGGAGGGAACTGAGGTAAAAGCAGTGTTGGTTCGCTTTGATTCCCTCTTGTCCCTTTCTGGTGAATCCTGTTCCTATATGTTTCATCTCTTTTTGTTACTTGTCTCCAAATAAACTTAAGAAGTTTAAGTTGCAGACTCATTAGGCATAGTTGAAGACTCATCAGGTGGAGTTGCAGACTCACCATGCAGAGTTGGTGCTGAGGATAGCTATGTGAAAGCTGAAGCTTGAGGCTGAGATGGAAATTTGATTATGAATTGTAAATAGACTAATGATTATGGATTTTTTTCTCTATCTAGTCTGAGTTCTTAAATAATCCTCATTCTTTACCTCCAGGGGTCCTTTGTCCTATTCATCATATGTGAAGCTTTTCTTAAATGTACTTCACTTTATACTTTATTGTCCTCCAAAGGGAGATTTTGTTTGCAACTGAACAGTTTACACAACATTTATACAATTGACATACATATATATATATATATATATATATATATATATATATATATATATATATATATATATATATATATATCAGAAAGCTGCTTGCTTTTTATAAAGTGTAATAAGTTGAAATTTGTAGGCAATTTTTATGAATGGTTGCATAATGCAGACTCACAAAAATGTAAAATGGACTTCCCTAAAAAATATATTTTTTTTAAATTCAAGGAAATTAAATTCCAGAGATAAGGTTTTAATTTTAGTTCATCTTTAGTGCTTCGAGAGTTATGTGCTTTTGTTTTTTGTTTTGGTTCTTTCCTTCTCTGCTTTATCCCCTTATTGTGCATCTCACCTGAGCCATGTCTCTAGCCCCTCCCTATAATTGTCCTCAGGTGTTCCTTGTTTGTCTCCCCTGTATTTATATTCCTGGTCTGTGTCTTTATGAATACACGTGCTCATTGTTGTACTATTCTTCCTGGTCTTTGTGCCTCATGTTTTTTGTTTTTTTTAAAGTTTTGCCAGCTTCTTTATTTGGTAGTTCCTCTGCATATTTGGTTTTGGTCTCCTCTTCCCTTCCCTCAGTATATTCACTATAGACTTTTAAAAAGTGCCACTAGCTTTTGCAGCATACTTCCATGCCTCTCTCTACCTTGTTACAGAATGTTAAGATCAGTGAAAAAAAAAAGACAAAATGCATATTTGTTACCTGAGTATTCTGAAAGCCTATCATGATCATAAGGCTGGTTCCACTGAAAATTGAGGTCTACCAATAGCAATACAGTTTCTCATGTTACAGTGAGAATATCTGTATTATACAGAAAATATCTCTAGTAGCAAGTGCAGATATTCAATTGAAAAAGCAGACAATTTGGTTTTACATAATATGCAGCAACCTATTACATAATACTCAGCAAAGACTTTTAAGAAATGCTGTCACACTTGTCTTTAATTATAGGTGAAATTTTAGAACAAAAGACATATACTGACAGCTTATATAGTTTTTCTGCCATTTTTAAAGTAGTTCCTTCCAAGACTACAGTTTTAAATCACAAAATACACACTACTGGATCACTTATTATATATCAGCTTAATGATGCTCAGAGAGCTACAGTGAAAAAGGGGTAAGGTTTAAGGTATTTGGTGGTCTTAAAAACTTGGTTCAAGCATATTAGGAGGTCATGACTGGGTTAACAAATAACAACAAACTGGATCAGCTTGCTCTTTGCTAGTTAAATCTACTTCAGAGTTATTGGCAAGTGCACATATTTAACATCTGATCATTTTCTACATTAAACTGTCAAGTCATTTTTTACCCCAAATTATTTATCCACTGGACTGGACAACCAATTTGCAGGCATTAAGAATATGTTCAAAGCATGAAAAGGGCACCCTTGACTCTAATGTAGCAAAATGTGAGTTTCCCAAGCTACTGGGTCCAACCTTGGTAAGCATGTGTACACTGTCGACACAGTTGTTAAAGCCACCATAGATTTCCCTGTGTCCATCACTTGTCACAAGTTGTGGACTTGCTTGTTGCTTCTGGAGTGTTTAAAACATCTATTCCACTGTGATACCCCTTAAGTCTGTCAGAACTATTTGAGTAGACTTCAGTCAAGAAAGCTCACTATTAGTTAAAATTCTTAATTTCGGTATGAAGATACATTTCCATGGTAATTTTGTTTGTAGTGTGATGCATCTGCTTTGTGGGTTTATGCAAACAATAATCTTCTAACTTGCCTGACATAGACATACCAATCCCTTCTATATATATTAAACTATAGTATACTATAAATATTAACTCATAAAGCAGATCTGATAAAAGTTGTGGAGCCAGGGTATTGGTGGGAGAGAAGGCTGTAGTAGGCAGGTATGCAGTGATGCAGAAACTTCGGAACAGTGCATGTGCTGGGCTGACTTTAAATAGAACCACCCACTATTGCATTATACAGATCTACATGCTGCATAAGTTCTGCAAAAGTTTCTTGACCAAACTTTTACATAATGTCTTATTCTTAACATGCTCTCCATACATCCAAGGCTCTCCAATGCTCTGGAATTTGTAGCTTTTGATTTTCCAAAACCTTTTAAATTAGACTTTCAGTGCCAATACAGTAAAGCTGCTCCTTTTCTTCAGTTTATGCCACCAGTCTAAAGCTGGGGCACAACTTTTTTTTTTCTTTCTGTTTTCCACAATTTACAAAAACAAATAAGGTATCCGAACAATGAAACAACAGATATGAGATTTGGCTGTCTGAGATTTGAGGTTATTTATAGTACAATACTTTTACTTTGATGACAGCTTTGCATGCTCTTGGTGTTATTTTAGTCATCTTCATGAGGCAGCCACCTATGATGCTTTCCAACAGTCTTGAAGAAATTCAATATGGTGAGCATTTATTATGAGGGATTAAAGTTCTGGATGAAATTTATTTGCTGAAAGGACATTTAAAATTAAATGTAATGTTTTGTTTTATTATTTATAACATTTTTTAATATGTTTTTTGTTAGTTTTAGGGGTCAGTTCATAAATAGGCAGTTCATCAAATTTCACTATTTATATTTGTCTTAAAACTAAGCATAAAATATTAAATCAAAATGCCTTTAAGAATATGAAACACAGATGTTAAGTCACTGGTGTCCAAATTTTGACTGATACTGCAGTTCAATGTCTAGTTATTTATATCGTGCACGTAGCTTGACCTCCTGGTGCACTGATCCTGAAGCTACAACCAAAATACAAGTTTGAAAAGTTTGATAGTACAAAGCTATAATTTGCATGTAAGATCATATACACACTAAAGGGTGGAAATCGGATATTTCTTCATGTGACCATAAGAAGAAAATAATTCAGTTTTTAACCTCTCCCTTTAATGCACAACCCAGATAACCACCCTCACCCCAGTCCCACCACCTCTGGCTGTGTTCTAGCATCCACACCTCTCACTGCATTGGAATGCCCACATTGGTTGGTGAAACACAAGCAGCTATTTCTTTTGCCATGCTTGTGCTTTCTTTCCTCAAATCCTCAAAAGTCGTATAACTGCCACTTTCATAGGAAATGTGAGATTTTTTGTTATTCATGTGCAATTGTTGATTATATGCATGATGTTTTTGTTTTGTAAATATGGGCATGCATATCCTTTCAGATCAGGTGTCATTTTAGACTAATAACAGATGCAATTCCCATCATCTTTATTGGCCTCAATTAAAAAAAAATGGTGCCAACTTTGTATAAAACCAGACATTTTTTATTAAAAAGCTAATTTAAAATAAAGTAAAACAATTAAAATAGTCAAATAAAAAAGACATCTTACTTAAAAAATACTTTTTATGTATAAAAACAGTCAAATAAAATGGAATTACTATTTTAAAGTTATTTTCTCTTCAGGGATACTGATTTGCAATATGATTTGATTGTCTCTCTCTAATTCAACTTTTTCTAATAAAACTGATACAGATTGCACATCCTCATGTGATGTTGAAAATATAACTGTAACAGAAGTAAATTCCCACCAATTTAATTTTGTAAGTTTAATTAAGAATAACCATAAAGCAATTTATATCCTTGTGCATTACCTCCAATGGCATGCTCAATGTAATTGTTGCTTTAGAGTTTAGCTGCTGGTGCTGTTCCTCTTCAGCAAGTGTTTACACTTCTAATAGGATCCTATTCATCTGTTTCAGTGACTGATTTACATCCATCATGTGCATTAGCTGTCAAGGTTGTCATTAGCAACCTCGCTTCCGTGAGTACGCTCACACAACCTATGTGTGCCTGGAATCAACACAATCATGTTGAGTTTGGCAAGCTATCATACTGAGACAACTCATCCAGAAGCATTTAGAAGCATGCATTTCTGAGGACTGTGGATGGCTGAACTGATCTATGAATAGCACAAGCAGCACTGGTGTTTGCTCAGGTCCATTATGCCAAGTGGCCTTTGCTGTATTATATTATATTATGAGCTTTCCAAGAAAAAATGTATGTCTGAAATTAAATCATTTCAATTTAGGTGATGTTTTGGAGACAATAAATAACATTTTACTAACAAAATCTGAGCATACATGCCTGTCAGATGGTGAAGAAGTAGTGTACAGCATGTGACAAGTTGGCTCAAGGGTATGTGATAACATATCATTGCTCAACATTGCAAACACTTGACATACGTGCAATGTGGTAAAATCTAAAAGACTATTAATGAACTATTAATGCAAATATGAAGGTATCAAGCATAGCTATTCAGAGTAATCTTATATTGTCACATTGTCTTAGTAAAATTCAAAATGTCAAAATGCAACTTACATTTTTAACTTTTATCTCCTTCTGTTGCTTCAAAACACAGAAACCACAGACAATTCTTCTTAATGTTTTGAAGTTTTACCTCTCCTAGCCTATTTTCGCTGTTTCTCTATTCTAATGTAAGGGAGAGTCTTCTTTTCTCTGTTCTGCCCTCACTCCAGTGTCACGGTGATTTCAGATGGGTCATGGCCATTACTACTCCAGCAAAGTAACAAAGCAGCTTCTTTATGGGACTTAATAAGGCTCAGAAATACAATGCCCATTTCAACTTCTCCAGTGGAAATTTTGATAGATGGGCAGAGGCAAATTCACAGGAAAGTAATTTTATCCTGGCCTTACCTCCAGCTGAATACATCAGAGACACCATCAGTGATTCGTTATGGTATTGTTAAAGCAGCAACTGGAGAGCAGCACAAGGGAGAGTTGCGTGTGAATGAAAGGACAGAATTATGATTTTCTTTTTTTTTTTTGACAAAAAGAGGTCTCTACAATGCTCCTTTTGACTTTTGACCAGAACTGTATAAAAGCTTCAGCATGTAAACAAGTATATCTGCAGATTCAAGATTCTAAATTTGTATTCAGGCTTTTATATATTCATTTTCATTTGGCATCTGGGATTTGAATAACAGAATGCTTTATCTGAAGAGCTATTCTCCAGAACAGAAATCAAAGGCTGTGGAGTTCCTTGAAAGCTTTAGTGAAAAATATGCAACAATACATCTCTGAATTATGCAAATGTTTTCACATGACCACCATCACTGCATGAGGTATAGCGTGATGTATATTTGGTTTACACTACAACCAAATACACCCACAGATTCATTTCATTTCTGTTAATAACAGCAAGTTTTGGTCCAAACTTTCTATGAAATTTATCCAAATCTCCACACCCATTCATTCATCTTCATTCCAGTCATGTCTCTCAGCACACTACATTACAACCCCAAACTCTCTCTCTATCGATCTCTCCCAACCATTTTCTCTCACACTCTCTCTCTCACTCACTCTCTCACTCTCTCTCTCTCACACACACACACACATACACACACACACACACAAACAGTTGTGTAGGCCAAAAGTTTATTCATATGACTTAGTTTCCCTGTGAATTATTATGCTTTGTGAATTACTAACTACCACCTGATCTCTCACCACCTGCCTCAAATACACCAGAGACAAAAAACAGTCTCCCCCTGCTTGGGCCCCTACAATAAATCAAAATATATTTCCCTCCAGTCAATTCTGCTCCCTCATGGATTACCTCTAATAAATGTCATGGGCGAACATTTTGATTTATCTTACATATTCCATTTGAAATAGGCTGCAGTGTATGTAGGTTTCCCATCTCATCTAAAGGCTTGTGACTGCCCTGAGGCTTAGTATTAAACCTTTGAAACATGTATCCATTCCTTTACACCGGGGTCATCAGATTCACTCTATTCTCTAGTACTGAAGGTCAATGTATCTACCTCCTCACAGATTCCAGACAGGACCTTCTGGCTGGGAACATAAATGGTAAACTGTTAAATATTCTCTGTGTATTCATCTGTTCATTTATGGCTGTCAGCATGTTCTTGCCTCCTGGAGACCCAGTCAGCCATATAGTGGAACAAAAAGCCTGAGTAGCCTGAGTAACTATTTCCATGCATCACTGCGCTGACATGCCTTTTTTTAGTGACCCCTGTCTTTTGAAACTTTGCATTAATAATGCAAGCTGTATTTATCAGCTGAAGCCCGGGAGATGGTGCCTTTCTATGGAAAACTGGAGCCACACAATGAAAAGCTCTGCACAATGGAAAAGTTGTGTGGGAAATAAGAGTATGGTTACTGCTGCTAGATCAACAGCAGAGTAATATCATAATACATCCTCCGAGTCTCCTACTTCCTACTATGCAAGATATGCATACTGCTGACATGAGCATATTCTTCTGTGATGGTATATTTTCAGTTACAACCAAAGGGTATCAGAATTCTGGAGAGCATGGGCTCCGTTATCGCTCTCTCTGTCCTCTCTCCAACCTATAAATGTTCCATCCTCAGCCTGCATCTTCTGGTAGTTCTCTCTTGCATTCTGTAGAGCATTTATTCTTTTAGATAGGACTTACTTAAGGTTTGAGGGATGACACTGCCCTTGATAAAGCTTTGATTAAAGCTGAAAATATCCCAGTGCGGAAAGGGATCTGACTCATTTCAAAGATGATGGTCTCTGGTGAACAAGTACAGGCATGTGGTAGTGCCTGGGTGGACAAAATGTAGGTCTCCTTCTGTAATTAACAGCAAGATTAGAGACCTTTCATGTGCCATCCTGCCTGCCACTGGTGCCTCTGAGCAGGCTTCTTTACACACCGCAAAGGCAGGGGTTATGGGCTATCTAAAGACTCGGAGGCTTCTAACTTTATCCCAGGTCAATAGCCAAATGTCATGCTCTATATGCAAATATCACACTATATATATGAAAGCCAAAAAAATAATTAAAAAAAATAATAAAACTGAGGCTTTTTATTCTGAGTCTGGAAGAAAAAAATAATTAACTCCTGAGAGATGCCAATACTTTTTAAAATCTTTTATAAATGCTGTATGGATTTCTTTTTTTTCCATTTGAAAATACTGATATGATTGAAAAACTATCACTGGACTGAAGTTTTGCAGCTGAATATAAGAAAAGTAATGAACGACTCTAGGAAACCACCTAACTGATAGATATATTAACTGCTAAGTTGTTTAAGGTGACCGGGGCTGACTGAGTTCACACTATTCATCTATTTAATCAATGATTAGACACTCCTGAAGAGAACATATTTCAACCCACTGTATAGTAAACACTGCATAGTAAACAAAATTTACTATGAATAGCAGGGAGGGCTCAAGCAGGAATACAATGTATATGTCTAAGTGTGCAAGCTTTGAAGATTTATGTGGCAGATGAGCACGAGTACTGATATGTCTCTTTACCATGGCTTGGATTCTGCTCTTGCCAGGAAGCCTCGTCCATTAGGGAGAAAATAGGCCTCAGCTCTCACCCTGTTTAGGAACTATTATTGTGCAAACAGCCAGTGAATGAAGCATGATAAGAATATGTTATATTAATCCCCTATCAACACATTATGGAGGTAATCATTTGGCTCACATACTCTCCAGTGTGTAATGGTTTCCCACCACTCGTATATACCAATGTGCTTCACACATAAAGTGGAGCCTGGGTGCTGGCAGAGGTAACTCCACTGGCAGGCCACAGAAAAACATATATTTGTTGGATTAATTCTATCAAACCAAATGGATTCCACTGTATCATGTTAGAATAGCACACTGCATACAAATCAGTTCTATAACAGGCTGACTGATTTAAGTCACAGTCTTGGATATAGCCTTTAACATTAGGAAAGGCGCTGTGTTCTGCTTGCAAACCTCATTAAGAAATTTACATACATAGTGCATAGTGCTTTTCCTTTTTTATTTATGGCAATATTATGCTGCTAGATACTATAAAAAATGAGATGCATGCTGTTTTTTGGGTGACCTATTTAGTTTTCTACTTTGAAAGCAATTTGTAATTGTTATAGACTATTCTGTCAATGAGTTTCCTTATATTGCCTATAAGTTATGGAAAAGTGCAGCTGCTAAAAAAAAAAAAGAATACGATATCACTGATTTCTTTTGGCTCAGCACATAAAAGAAGACTGCCCTTCTGGGGTGGAAAAACAAACTAATTTTTGAAGCTACAGAAAAATAATGCTAATAAACACCTCTTAGCAGCAGCTCATCTCTATTTGATTAAGTGCCATGTGTTGCACATGGATTGCACTCTGTGGAGATATTGATTGCCCTGCTCTGGTGTAGTTTTGGAGACTGTTGTAATAGAGTGATGGCACCTTGCCACCATGCAGATAGATGGGGGCTACTTGTGTATGTGGTTGCTGGACTCGTCCTAATGAGGGCTCATTTCATATCAGAGGAACAGAGGCAAGTATACACCCTGGTGACCCTCAGACAACAGTGCAATGTGGGTACAGTTTAGCTGGTCATTTATTCGGTCAGGGTATAATAGATCTCTCTGTTACCTTCCTTAGCTTTTAATAGAAGCATCGGGCCATCTCTTTCTCTCTCTCACAGGGGGCGTGTGTCATCTTTTTCTCTCTCGTGTTTTGTCTCTTTATCTCTCTGTGTGTTTCTCTCTCTATCTCTCTATTACTTTAACTTTTTCTAGCTGTCTGCCTCTCTTATTCCTAGAACCAGTCTGCCTAACTAACAAGTAATCAAGGTGTCCTTACTCCAAGCCACATATTGCGCCCACACACACACACACACACACACACACACACACAGAGAGAGAGAGAGAGAGAGAGAGAGAGAGAGAGAGAGAGAGAGAGAGAGAGAGAGAGAGAGAGAGAGAGAGAGTAAGAAAAAGCCATTTCTCCTGAACTGTGTTTGTAATGGATTGTGTTGGGGATGTGTTGTTTGATGTTGGCAAGGTTGTATTATTTCCCAGCAGGCTTCCTGCTGGATTCAGCCTTTAACTCCTCATGACCTCAGAAGCCTGACTGGCTCTCAGCCTATCTTCTCCAAACTACAAGTCTTTTGCACCATTGCCTGTAAAGCTCATATAATGACTTATGCCTCAAGTCACACCTAAGAGAAATTAATAAAGCTCTCATCCCAGTCCTCTTTAATTATATGGCAGCTACATCTTCTCTAATCAGGAGTTCACGATTGGGCTTACTAATGGTTTCTAAGCCATCTCCCCATCAGACAAAGCAGTATCCACTAATAAGTATCAGCCAGTTACCCCCCTCCCCACTTGATGTCATCTACCAAGTTCTTTGAATCTGAAAAGAAGGGGGGCTAAAATGTTGCTTTTACTCTCTTCTCATCTCTTTTTCTTCTAATGTTTTTCCTCTATCTAGGGTTGACACCTAAGGCTATTTTATAGCAGTGTGAAAAAATGATGGGAACTTAAACTGGTCCATGCTTTGGTGCAAGGGTTCTTTTAAAGCAATCACAAAACAGACACCCACGGGTCTTTAAAGAGATACTGTCTTATTCTTTAAGCATATTAATATATAATTGGACAGTACTTGACCTGATTTTACTGCTGCCAGTATCCAGAATGACTAAATATAAATGTATGCAATCAAAAAAGCCTTTCAAATATTTTCTTTATCAAATGAATAAGCATTCTTCTTTGGCATAACATAAATACAACATAACAATGACATAGAAATACACATTTATACCAGCCTTTCTGTCACCCTACCCACAAAATAAAAGTGCACCAATAACAATGGTTAAACATTTTCCAACAGTAATAACTGTCTCCATTCATTCATGAATCTGTTTCAATTGTCATAGTTCCTCAAAGTTTCATTTGTGCTCTGCCTCTTTTTTGTTTTTCTTCCTGGATTTCAGATTTTCTTTTTTTTTTGAGACCTTTTTTTTTGCTGTGAGAGGGGGCTGCTTTATTTTCAAGCCTTGTCATCCACACTTGGAGAGGTGACGAGAGGCATAGCAACCTGCTTCTTTTGTCAGCTTCACTCCAACTCTCAGGCTCCTACAGCTAACCATGCACAAAACTACATTTCAAACTGAGAGGGGAAAAAGTGAAAACTCTCTAAGCAAAATGATCACATCTCTATTAAGCATGGGGGGTGGGCCCAGATAGGGAGCTGGACAGGGAAAGAAAAGGTTGACATGCCTGGAAATGGTGACAGGTGATAATGTGTAGCATGGCAGGTCTCTCGAAGAGAGCAGTATGGTACCCCTTGCCACAGTGCTGTTAGCTGGTGTTAATGAGAAATGACAGACTGATCACACACCTTCAGTTCCCTGTAGCCCCCATCTCCCACAGCTCAACACTAGCTATACCCTCCCCATATTCTACTCCAAGACTTCTCAAACCTGTGAGTATGCTTATCCTCGGCCAGATGCAACACTACAAACATGAGTCTATTGCCATTAGGGCAGAATCAGAGAAAACAAGGGTTCTTTATTTACTAAATATCTTTTAAGCTTTTAGGAAGTAATAATCCTAAGAGTTTGCATTAAGCACTTTAAATCACCCTTTCCATCTCCTTTTACCAAGAAGCAATTTGATAGAAGTGACCTTTATGGAAAGAATGGTGGAATTTATGTAACACTGTTCATTGCCCCCTGCAATGTCTGTCTATAACTTTTAAGCATGTTTGTTATGGTATGTCCCTCATGAGAGTCTCTACTGTGGATTAGCCAAGTTTCCCCTCCACCTGCCTTGGCACCATCCACAGATCAATATGTGCACCTACAATGCATTGGTGGACTCACTGATGGACTTATTAGGGTACCTGTTTAAACGGACTATTTACCTACTCACTCTGTGTGGTTTTGCTGCTTGTTTGGAGTCTGGCATGACATGTTTCTCCATCTGCTTCAAATAATGCCTTAGAGTTTTTTGATCATGTACTCTCCTGTTATGTATCTGTCTGCCGGTGTCTTGACTTCTGCCTTTTACAGTGATGATAAGTGAATAAAGCTTTTGTTCACATGTAGTCTCATGCCCATGTACACTTAAAATGGTTGAACAAAAATCATCTTTGGTGGTTGAGTGACCAGAGATGTTGAAGAAAATATATGTGATGTAGCTTTTTTTATTTTTCTTTTTGAGATTTGATTACCTCTAGAACCACTCCAGTGTATTTCAATGTTTTTTTTCCATCTTCCACACTGTTTTCAGAAATGTAGTCAACCAGTTCATATGTAAATAGACTTCCTGGTTTTTCTGATTAACCTTATTTTCTGGCCACACATGATTTTCTGATAAGGCATTAAGTTTCCACTAACCACTTTGTTGCATTTTATTTATTTCTCTAAACTATACACATTTACTGCTCTGGAGCTGTTCATGCAGTTTCCATTACAGTCTTAATTATTATGTTGGTATTTGTTATGCTTTGCCATTTCAACATGTAAGTTTTCCAGTTAATCTCAGTTCTGCACACCTACACCCTTTTGCACTGTTTATATACTTTGTGGATTTACCCTGGCTAATTATTTCATACTATCCTACATATACATTGTTTCCCATTTATTTTATTGTGCTGCACCATCAGAGATAATTGAGCTGTATTTTTATTGTATTATAATTTATTGTATTGTAATGCACTATCTTGGCTAATTTCACTATGCATCATTTTTGTGTAAAATGTTTTTGCTTTGCACTGTCTGGTTTGCTTCCTCTGTGTAGTCCAGTAAACACTGGCCTTGTCTTGCATGCTGTACCAAGGCCCTGGAGGAACATTATGTCGTTCCACTCTATATTTGTATATGGATGGTATGACAAGAAAGTTCTATAGGCTTACTCTTGAGAGATAAGGCCCAAAGTCTTTGTGCTGATCTGAAATTGGACAATTTATTCAAGAAAAAAAAATATCTGAAGTAAAATAAAAACCGAATTATTTATACAAAAATAAGATTTTGTTCGTATTCCACAATCCTTTCAGCATTTGAGTAGGTGAAGTTCAGTTGGCCATGGAACTGATGCCTCATCCCAAATGAGATTTTGTAACTGTATCATTTGTTGGAAGTCCCTGGTAGGCTTCAAAACCCAGACAGCACTATCCATCTTCACAGCCTGTCCTCTCATACAAGATGTGCAGCTGTGATCTAATATCACTCAGTGTCCAAAGGGGTTAATCGCCAGTGTCTGGAGAAGGTGGCTGTCAAAGCAACTACTAGGAAGCCAATTAAATTACAATGTGCCCCCAGCCATTCAGTTCCAGCAAAATCATCACCACAAAAGCAATAAAACACCTTCAAGGGCCCACCCAATCTATCCCCAGCCAATTACCCTACATCAATCAAAGCCACAATAAAGAGCAAATAAATACAGTGAGAACCACAAGTTTGTCTGGAGACATATGGTGACTCTGTGTTCACCATCATAAATCCTGCCGATCCAAGTGAAGCCATGGTGTGGGGCACCATTTTATAAGGGGATTGTGATAAGGCTGTAGTTAAACAGAGGCTGATGGGTTCCCTATGGAGGGCTTTGTAATGCACTTTTAATTTAATGGCTGCTTCATTATAGTGAGTCCATAGTCTTGCCATTATCATCACTTTCAACACTATCTTTGTGCACTGAGCACTTTTACACTTTGCCATTGTGTGCCTATAAAACCTGGCAGTGAATCATGCTGTCACCAAGCATGGTCACCCTGCTCAAGACATTCTGATACATTGGCTGTCACACAATAGTGTATAAAGGCAACGAGTCACAGTCTGTGGTACAGATAGAGAGGAGTTAAAATGGCAAAGGAAAGGAAAGACAGAGTGGGAAGGCTGTGGGAAGGCTCGTATGAGACCAAAAAACAGGGCTCAGCTCTCGCGTGGGCCAGGGGATGATGGGAACAAATCTGTATAGTGAACAGAGGATACCCGGCACCCGACAAAAGCAGCATAGTATGAATACAACCTCAACAATCCTCTTCTTTGTTGGCATTCAGAAGCATATGCTATATTGTTTCTAGGAGTGAGACACATTTGTGTATATTTGTGAGTGTATGCATAGAGGCAGAGCGCTAACGAGATGCTGGTTGAGTAGTCTCACCTTCTCGGATACCATGCATCTGGGCTCTTTTTGTAATGGATTTCTCCTCACCTCCTATCTCCACGAGTGTTCTGGGTGTAGCAAAAACAGACAAGAGGCCTATGCCATAGGGGCTTCTCTCCAACATATTTTAACAGCTCTGTTTCACCAGTCACATGCCTATTTAAGAGTGCATGTTTGCCTAAATGTGTGAGTCTCTTGACAAGACATTTTCCTCCTATTGAGCCCTGACTTAGCCATTGTAAGTAACTCCCCATAGACTGGAATTGTTACATTTTCTCATTACATTCGCAATGATACATGTTTTTTTTATAGTTTATAGTTTCACCCATAGAGAGCAAAGCTTTCAGCGCTTCAACTCCAAGGTTTTAATGCAATGTTCAATGTTTTTTCTTTTCTTTTTTTTTTGTCAAATATCACTCCCATATCTCTGTAGCCTCATTGAGAAAAGCAGGAGACAGAGGAGTCATAGCATGAGGAGTGCTGCTGACAGTATCACACTGCTATCAGCTCACTCTGTGGTCTCTCAGTAGCTCAGCTGCCCATATTCCATCTTGTGTCAATGTATCTCCCCGCATGTCTACTGGACTATAGTGGTCTCTTCTCTAAAGAGGTTTGTTTACTTGAAGGAGCAAATACATTTTATGTGCTGCTATATAGAGCCTTTTGTCTCTCCTCACAATAAAAAGTATTCTAAGGAAATGTAAAAAATGCTTATAAAATGATTATTACTGGCATGTATGTCTCTTAAATGAGGCAGACAATGCTTTTATCTTAGACTACTAAACTCAAGCCTTTTGTGGATTAAGAATGACAATGACATCTATTAACAATTATCAAAAGTATTTTTTTTCAGTGACTAATACATCACACAACACTATTAACTAGTTCATACTTACTACATATTATATCCTCTATTTTACTCACTGTAGAATGTGACTATACCTAATAATCTATCCTCTCTTTCTGTCAAGGTACATCTCCTCCTGAAGTCATGTTGTTGCTGAGCATCGACCCGTCTCAGCTGTTGTGGCTCCTCCCACACCCCCAAACCCATTTCTTCCTGTAGCTCCTCTCATTTCAACCTCCACCCACTTTTCCACAGACCTGGTTCCATCCCCTCAAAGAAAACCAAGAAGAATCTAGGTTGTTCTAGATCTAGGTTGTTTCTGCACCAGTTTTAAATGCATACTCATTGGACCCAGGATTAGGACTTTTAGGGACCCGGTATAGACTTCTATTACCTACTTGTTCTTATTCTTCTTTACTGAATATTTTGTTCCTGGTGTGGTGTATGGTGTAAACTAGAGGATGGGCTCCCCTGCTGACTTTTGGTTCCTCTCAAGGTTTCTTCCACATGCTCTTTGAGAGTTTTTTCCTGGCCATTGTCACCTTTGGCCTGCTCACTGGGGGCTTGGGCCTAGACAGCTATTGTAAAAAATGCTATAAAAATAAATTTGAATTTAAGTTTGACTTTGACTTTACTGGAATGTTGAACCTAGTAGTTAAAATCTGGTCCACCATGAAAGAAAGGGAGATAGCTGACAAGGAATCTGTTTTTTAAGAAATGGGATTAAAGAGGTCTTCAATTAAATTTATATTTAATTTCATTCCATTAATTTTTCAGTACTACAAACCAACCTAACATTCAGAGACCTTGTAAGAAAAATAGAACTGTAAATAGGTCCTATGCTTCTCTCAGTGCTGGCTCTGCTATGGCCTTGCATATTCTTTGTAATCATGCCATCTTTCCACTATTACATATTCTCTTTGTTCATCTCAATGCTTACAGGACCTGATTGACAGGCTGGGTGATAATGGATTTTACCCATGTCAATGTGCTTTGGGGGTTTATTATAGATCTAAAATTGATCAACGGCCTCCGTGCAAGTTTGATTACCACTCAATGCTTTGCTTCATTATATCACACTTGTGGAAAAGGAGGCACGCAAGAATGAACATATGGGCTTATCCAGTTTGCATAACTGAGGCAATTACAGAGATAACGAAGCTAATCAAGCACAGGCATTTCCATTTTAGATGCACAGGAAATACACCTGCATCACCCACAGAGACAGAAAAGAACAGCCTGAAATCATATTATTTCAGCAAGGGCCTTACATTTGATTTTTATTTCATTTAACCAATAAAACAGACCACCCATAGCTTTTTTTTTAAGTTAATCAATGGCATTAGCTACAGTAACACCTTTGTTGTCTCATGCTCTTTATGTCTCATGCATACCATGAATCCTTGCATTATGTAACCTAGTTCAATGTTCTTAAAACCAAATTACAGGAATATTCCTGATCCACTATTAAGGAACACATTTCCATGTTCGTGAGTGATACAATTGGTTAAGGAGTTTATACCCTAACAACAAAATTTGTGTCCATAGTCAGAAGCTCATGAGCACACAGGAGAAAATGGTGGGAAAGAAGGCTTAGTCCCAGGGCTTGTCACACCACCTTCTTCTTTCTTCATCTCCTTTCATCATTAAGTTCAAAACACCCTTGTACAAGGAGAACAGTGAGAAAAGAAGCAACAAAGTGCAGGGCCACAAAGGGTCACTTTTCTGGCTCATCCATTCACATTCAAGGGATCTAAATATAACTGGCCATAAATCCAAATATAAATGCTCAGTTAGGGGAGAGATATATAAGTTAGTCTAACATTAATTTAGAACTTATATAGAACTCATCTGACATATCTTTTTTGTTTGTTTGTTTTCAGATAGACATTGGAAGCATACCATGATATGCATGATAACTCAAAGGCACAAGAGTCTATTGGTAATGTTGAGTGGTGAGGAGGCGGATACATGTGTGGAGAAGAGCGAGATTTATTATGGGTAAATCCAAAATCAGAGTCGTTATAGTAATCCAGGGTCATAGAGCCAATACGGAGATTACATGGATACATGATCAAACAAACAAAACACACGAAGGCAAACAGGGAAACCTGGCTCTAATATATATGAGTAAGAACTCTGAGACTAACAAACATGAAGGTGAGAAGAAACATGAAGGCTAGGAGTGACACGGAGGCTGGAAGTAACAAAACTCACATCCATTCATTCACAGGCAATGAACAGGAAACACACAGGTCTCAAGACAGGGTTTAAATACATGAAGTTAACAAGATCAGAAACAAGGGACAGGTGTGGAATACCAGATGAGGGATGGAGAAAATGACATCATGGAACAGAACAACCAGAAAACAGACACAACAAGGACACAGGGATGTCAGGAGGGTGGCCATTCGTGACACTATCACAAAAATCACCACATCAAAAGGTAAATCTTATCACAAATCTTCATTATGAGGAAATGAGGAGATGAGAACATACGTGGAGGAAACAAAATGTGGCATGAACATTGACTTAAAGGTGCAGTGGATGGATACATGTGTGGCAGAGGAAGCACACGTTAGTCCTCAGCCTCCCACACTGCTACCTATTGTAAGCTATGGGAGAGCGAGACAGCAACCCAAAGTGGAGAGAAAAAAGAAACACTTTCCAAGCAGTACATATTTATTGTAAATTACAGTACACTTATAATGAATTACAAAGCATTCATAAGTCTTATTGAGTTAAATATTAAAAATTCATACATTGTCAGAATTATGAAATTGTGCTTTGGAAATGATATTTTAGTGTTATTTTACAACAACCCATGATACTAAAGCCAAAGAGCATGATGTATGAAAAAAGAAATTATTATTAATTAAAAAATATCAGATTGCATTTATGCTTTGGACTTCATGGACTTGGACTACATAATTGCATGACAAATATGATTACTTGGAAAATGTGTCAATAGCCATCAGAACGCAGACAAATGTAAAACCAGTATTATGCAACTTGATATATTTGCATGGCAGTCAATATGATCACCCAATTTCAAAGCCAACAATTAACCTGATAAAAATAAAACAATGTGGGCAGGAGCCTTGAGGAAAGCAGCTTCCCTGCATGCATCCCTGGCAGAAGCCGACCTCTTCTGTGCTGCTCACTTCTGGCACTGGCAGAACGTCTCTCATTAACAGCTTCCTGGCAGCACATGCCTGCTAAATGTCCAGATGTTTGTTAAACTCTGCACCCACTTTGGCTGTATAAGGGAAATTTTGTGAACAAATTAACCAAGCTAAGCAGTAACCATTTTATAGTAATTGATTGGATTATTGTTTTTTTATTTGTTTGTTATAACTTTCATCCTATGTCATGTTCTCCAGATTTCATAAATGGATTATAGTCAGTATTATGCAACCCTATGGCAAAAGAAAAATGTAATGAAGAAAGTTATATCTATGCTGCTATCAACAAGTGTCCTTGCTATAAAAGATTTGACTGCTAGAATGGCTGTAAGGCCTTATTAATATCTTGTTTTTCCCCTGGTGGACCCTCATTCCCTGTTTAATCCCTTTTTTCTAAATGAAGATAATACGGTTTGAAAGGGCTTAAGTGAGAAGTTTAAGCCTTCTGCAGGACTGCACTGTGGAATTCAGAAGCAAATTACACACACAGAGAAGGGTTGAGAGAGAAAGAGAGAGAGAGAGAGAGAGAGAGAGAGAGAGAGAGAGAGAGAGAGAGAGCATTATTTCAGGCAACTGCTTTAGTGAGCAGTCCTTTAGCATACACATCTGTTTTTCTGCACTTATATGGCGTATTCTACCATCTTACTCATTTTAGCTACAACCAACAGATTTAAGAAGGTTTAATGCTTGTAACACTTTATATTCTCATATTTTCATTAACAAATGTGTTAGAAAGAGCTAATTTTGTTGTATACCACAGCGCAAGTCATGAGAATATGTGTAACTTTATAAAGTTCCTTAATGTTAAAACAGCATGCTTTGTCAAAGGTTTACTGTTCAGCTAGAATAACATATAACATTAACCTAGTAAATGTGTGCAGCAAATTGCATGCTTTACAGAGAATTGTTGTTAACAATATATAAACTATAGCTGGTTCTACTCCCTTGTTACTGAGTACTTCAGAATTTACATTAGGTTCACTGTTCAGCTAGTATAACTATAAAATGCTATCAGTAAAGTGTTACCTGAATGTTACCTATAGTTGGGGGTGGGGGTAGAGAAAGAGAAAATGGGGTAGCAAAATAGTGAGATGAAGAGAGTGAGACAGAGAAACAGAATAAGAGAGCAAACCTAAGGGAGAGACTTCTCATAACTCCTCAGTCCTCCAGCTCTGCCTCAACTTCACTTTCAGCTCTTCACTCTTCATTCTCCTCCAAAAATCCTCTACCCCTGGACTTCAGCCTTGTTTTGACCAAGAACAATTTCACATCACCAAACAATCAAAATAATCACATATTGGTTACAGGAACTCATACCTTGTGTAAAATTGATTTACAGTCCTAAATAAACACTGACCATTTGTAACAGGGCCCAGTCAATGTCACCGTTGTGATGTAAACACCCTTATCTCTATGAGACCACAGATGTGCACAGCAGTGGCAGTAGATGAAAACAAGACTTCATAGACCAGTGTTTGGCCTACACACTGTTAACTCACCTTGTCCATTTGGAATCATGTCAGTACACACACACACACACACACACACACACACACACACACACACACACACACACACACACACACACACACACACACACATACACACGCACACGCACAAATGATAAGAACGGCAGCAATCCCTGCCAGATACACCTGAAAATGACTGTGCACCAGATATTTCCATTCAAAGTTGGAATCAGTGTACATGAAACTTGAATGACTTCAAGGACAGTCAATTAGTCAAATTACATTTGCATGAACAAATAAATTATCTCTGCTGTTTCTCACTTGTAGATAAATCCAGGTTGTGTATTTAGAGGAAAGCCATTACCAACTCAGCACTCCCAAATCAATATCTAAAGAGAATGTGCAGCACAAACTCTGAGATTGTGGCAAATACTCAAGTAATTTCAAAATCATTTTCAGGCGGTGGGGGGGGGGGGGTGTTATTGATTGTTTCTGGAATGACTCCTTCCTCCCTGCATCACCTCTTTCCTAGTTTATTTCATTATAACTAATATATTTAGAGGGTTGGTCAGTTCCTAAAAGTACTTATGTTTGTTTGTGTAAGATGTGGAATGTGTATACAAACATGCTATTTTTATATGTATACATTCTGTGAAAAGAAAATGGAGTATCAGGATAAATGACCTTGTGCATAATAAAGGCATCTTAAAGGCACTTCACTGTTCATAATGATAGGAAAGCAGAAGAACTTCCCTCCCCATGGGACTGAACTCTACACCAGATCCAGAATGATAATGTAAACAGAGTAAATCAGATCACATTAATCAAACAGACAGAGAGACAGACACACAGATCAAATAAATTAACTGTCTCTAACTACTTCACACCCTGAGTATTTGATCAGCTTTGTTTGTTTAGTGCCTTGTTTTTTGATGACATGTCTACAATTGTGCTAAGTTATATAAAACTTGTGTTAATAATGGAAAGGAACCAAGTAAATAGTTCCTTTCCATTATGTGATGCTAAAAAGCCTTGTATTCCTTTGCAACTAAAGATGGAGCTGTCCAACTCCTAGTGCTGAAATGTAACATGCCTTCTGTCTGGGCACTGAGGTGGTTCTCCTCCTGGCAAGCAGTACTGATACAGCACCTACTGTGCATTAAACACTTGACCTCTTTATAAAGATATGAAGAGGTGGTATATACAAAGGCTCTCTAGTCTTTTAATTTCACAGTAACAGCACATAATATACTAACTCATGTTGCTATATTTTTTTGTTACAATCCAGGAATACAACAAAATATCTTCAAGTATACCAGGACCTTACTGATCAAAATACATATTGATAAGTTAATATCATAATGAAACACTTTGCCTGAAGCAAAACACCTCTGTGCCTGCTGGGAAGAATAAGTGGAGCGTGATTAAGAAACCCTAAAGGGGAGGGTGAGAGGGAGGGACAGAGGAGGGTGAGAGAGAGCAAGAGAAAGATAGATAGAGAGAGCCATTTATCTCTAAGGATGCAACCTCTATTAAGATTTCCCCCTTTTTTCCTGCTGCATAGCATTCCAGAATCACTGTGAGATGCAAATGATCATTCACATCCATCACTACTCAAATGGATCTGCTATAAATAGAAACATGCTGAAGACCACAGCAACAAAGGCAACCACAAGCTTTGCCTCTGTCAGCCCTCTATGGAGAAGAGCCCTGCACTGGGAGACTGAGATCAAGGCATCCATCAACCTCTGGTCATTTAATAAAACACATGGCCTGTGATGATTAGAAGGAAGGCCTATTTATTGACACAGGATGGTTCAAGAGCAAGCAAGAAGCCTAGGGGAAGCTGAAGTCCATTTGGTTTCTCACATATTCCTACCCATTTCCTGCCCCATGGTTTAATTGGCTGTGTTAGGAGGCTGGACTCTGGGAAGTGACATCTGTAGAATGAAGCTTGGCAATGTATACCATCAAAACAGATCACAGCACTTCACATAAGCAGTAAGAGGTCTTTGAAGGCTAGAAAAAAGGAAGTTCTGGAAGTAAAAACCTTAAGCACTGAGTGAAAAGCACCAATGCTCTAAAAGAGGTTTAAAATTATACAGCTTACTGAATGGAACTGACACCTTGTCTTCATTATGGTGTTTACTGTACAGACCATAAGGGAAAATTTCCTTCAGTGGTTTTACGGGTTTTTACACTTTCTGCCTAGAAGCTAATATGAAGCAATTTTTTAAATATATAAGATGTTGAAGACAGGGGAGGGTCATGGCTCATGAATTACTTTCAGTCAGAATCAGTCATAGAACTTGCCACAATTATTGGCCATTTCTGTTGGCGTCCCACTTTAAAATAAGCAACATACCCTTTGCGTCCTGTAGTGGATGATATTCCCATCGCAGCATGCCTCTCTTCCTTGCTGCTGAACCCTGGCCCACAGAGGGGCACCATCTGACACACTCACCATTTCCCCTCACTTTCCTCCCACAGGTCTTAGAGGAAAATCCCTTTAAGGGCTTAGTGAAAATAAAGACACAGATGTCCTGCAGCCTTTTATCCAGCAGCATAGCTTTCTTTCCGCAACCTTTGTGCATCACCTTCTCTGTCACTCACACACACATACTCTCTCTCTCTCTCTCTCTCTCTCTCTCTCTCTCTCTCTCTCTCTCTCTCTCTCTCTCTTTCTCTCTCTTGCACACACACACAAACACACACACACACACACACACACACACTGGTACAATTATCCTGGAGGAATTGCACTTCATGTGCATGCAAGCATCAACATTTAAGGTGGTTTTAGATGACACCCCTGAATTAAGCACTGCAACCACACGTGGGGATGACAGGACCGCAATCAAATCTCAATGCACGAGCCATTAACGGGCAACAAGATTTTCATCAACAACACATCAGCGGGCAAAGATAATGAATGCATGATTGCATGAATTGATTCATGAATGTGAACTCTTGCTGTGACACTGGCAGTTCAGGGAGTTTTACCACACAACTGAATGAACACGATGAATCATTTATAGCATCTTGATACTGCAGATTACAGGGTGTCATGCATTTGGTGTGGGAAAAGAAATGTACTACTAATTAAGAATATGAGATATGGTATTTATTTCCATCCCAAATTGAGTGTGTCTTGGTGGAATTATCGCAAAGATCTCAAAGATTTTGTGCCAGCAGAAATAACATGTGTCCTTTCCTTCAGTTAACCTCATGAGAATACAAGGATATTGTGGAAATTGGCTCCACTATGCCATGGATCTAAAATACATACCTAAGCCTGATGCACTAAACTGCAAACCTCAATAAAATGTCTACACATTAGTGCGGCAAGTGGGGGGGTGGGGTTGTGAAGAGCAGCACCGCAGGCTGACTGCAGTGAATGTGTGGGAAAATATATTTAAATTATTTTTGAGGAAGCTGCAACTATGCACTCAAGCAAGCAAATAGGCCTATTGAGTGCAATATGGTAGATAAAGTAAACAAGCAAGCAAACAAATGAAAAAATAAACAAATAAATTAATAAACACAAAAGCCTTCACAAAAGAGTATTTGAAAAAGCAAAATGTATTGTTTTTGTGTTCATTAAGTAAGTTATTAAGTAATTAAGTAAGTTAAGTATTAAGTAATTTCTAGTCATTTTTATTCTGCTTTCATAGAAACTCATAGCAGCAAACGTATCATTTCCAAAGATTCTGTTTAGGGTAAAAGTTATACTGGAGTCACGAAGCGCAGTTTCAAGAGTAAACAGAATATGTCTAATTCATTACACACATCAAGCTACTTCTTGGTATCACATTTTTGGTTGAACAACAAATTGAAATAAACACGTTTACGTTCATGAACCCTCATTGTTGTTTTTTTTACAAAGATGCAGATGACAATGTACTTGTGTGTGTCTCTCTGGAAAGGCGCAGTGGTATCTCAGTGGTTAAGGTACTTGCCTTGTAATTGGAAGGTTGCTGGTTCAAGCCCCATTACTGCTAATTTGCTACTGTTGGGCCCCTGAGCCAGGCCCTTAACCCGCCGTTGCTCATGTTGTACTCAGTCATAATTGTAAACAGCTTTACATAAAAGCATCAGCTAAATGTAACATGCATCTTCTAAATGCCATAAACGTACTGAAAAATGTTATCATGGGATGAGCAGATATTAATTTTTTTTCTTGTTTTACTGAAGTTACAGTCCTATGTTTCTGGTTAGTGTAGGATTTATGCAATTCTAGCCTGTATCTAAACTTTCTTGCTTGAACCATTATATTGAAAATTCAAATCCACCATTTTCCTGTGTGCTTGTGTGTGCATATATGTACACATGTCTATATGTAGTGGGAGAAGGGTTCCAGCAGATCCCAGGAACATCCGAGATCTCCGTCCAGAAGAGTGCAGTCATGGGAACAGCTAAGATGCTACGCAGGACGCTCAAGGTTCCAGGCCTCTGCTAGAGGACCTGAGCTTGAAGGGAAATGACAGAAAAGGACTGTGTCTGTGTGTGTGTGTGTGTGTGTGTGTGTGTGTGTGTGTGTGTGTGTGTGTGTGTGTGTGTGTGTGTGTGTGTGTGTGTGTGATGTTTAATACCACATTTAATTATATGACTTGATTTATTGTCTTTTTTGTGTGTGTGTTTGTAGTGAATTCAATCCATCCAGATTGTAGTGAACATCTTGATCCATGCTGTTGCCATTATCCCTGTTACCATTAGGCTTAAGTAAAAGGTTGTAGATCAATTAAAAGGTGTCCTCTGTGTTTTAATCAAATGCACCATGGTGTTACTCTACTCCAGAACCAATTCTTCTTGAATGGGTTGCTCCTTGTGCAAAATCCAAATATTTTTATACAGAGTTTTGAGTTAAGTTTTACATACAAATGTCAAATGCTAACATTACAATATATTTGCCTTTATTGAGATTCATATAATATATTTTGTAAGACTGTGTGATAATCAATTGATCAACATCATAGTCTGAATATTTCAAAAGCACCTGGGTGAACCTTCTCTAACCTTCACACTATCCTGGCAACCATAACCTCTGTTTTGTCTTTCAGTAACCCTGAACTCCTGAGTGACAACCTCCAGACACCAGTAACAAAGCAATTTGGGATGGGAGGGAGAATGCAGGGCTAGGGGAAAGAGGGTGTAATTGGTGCAAGGGCTCTCAGAGGTCTAAAGCCCATCGATGGGGATATTAGGCTGGGGTGTCTCTGACTCACAGCCAGGCCTGCTGGTGATGGATTAGTCCTGGAACTAATGTGCCCGTCCACCTGTGAAATGAAACCAGCACAAATATCTGGCAGCCATTCGCCCTGTTCCGGACGTCCTGCAGATATGACACACTGCTGCAATGCTCACACTGACTGCATGACGTGCATGTAAACATACTCTCACACAGAGAAATGAGCACACACTCAGACACAAGCATGCTACATTTCCACATGCATACATACACACAGACACAAAATAAGTTCCATCCACAATTGATTCATGGAGAACTAGTAATAAAAATAGCATAGACAACTGACACGCAGACAAATACAGGCATAGGATACTTAATATTTAATCACACCTCTGAATAATGTGTGTAGAATCACAAGCACACAGCTCCAAATGGGTACCAGCCTTTAAAAAGTTTTTAAAGTTTTGAAAATAACTAAATCATTATAATATTAGCTTAGCCTCGAGTCATTAGTCCTTTTACTACAACATAAAGCCTAAAAATGTTTATTTTCCAGCATTACAAAATGTATTACATGATTGGTATTACATGCAGTTGATGCAGTTGTGCCTATGCAAACCAAAGTAACATTCCAAGACCACCAACTTATTAGCCGATCAAGAGAATTTATGAGAACTTGACTGTCATGGAAATAGTTGAGAATCAGAAGGTCATGAGTGCTGACCAGCTCAGCATGACAGTACCATGTAACACATGTTATGAGTCTATCTACATATCTCAAAAATGTTCATTCACTGCAGTATTTTCAGACCTGCAGATGCCTGCATGATCCAGCCTGGGGATTACATTGAATTATGGCTTAACAAATTTATGGAAATGTCTGAGGTGCTCGAATCTCTAATTCAGACAGATGAGCCTTATGTTTTGCAGTTTTATGGGCAAGCTGTCAAAACCAGATACGGAAAACACAGATGGTTGTTTTATCTTGGTTTATAAGACATACAAATTATACCAGTTAGAATTTTGAGGGAATTTGTTCTGAGACAAGCCACAGAATTAATAAATAATGTTTGTTCATACATTAATAAAGGGGAATGCAGATGAGTGGGACTGTGCTGAATGTAATCTAACAGGAGATCTGACCCATCAATATTTAACCATCATAAACATGTTAACCACAATGAGGTGCTGTAATACAAACAGACATAGAACACTTCCCCCACCATGAATGCTGTACTTGAATGGATGTTGCAATTTCCAGAATTATCAAAAGGTAAATACAATTTAGTTTACCTCCTCTTCTGAATCAGTGAACATGATTTTTGTTTGTAGCATGGCCAATAGAATGGGTTTCCTTTTTGAGTCTTACTCCTCTCAAGGATTTTTATTCTCTTGCTATATCAGTTTTTGCTACTGTCGCCTTGGGCTTGCTCATTAGGAGTCTAGACTTAGATATCTGAAAACCTTCTTGGTGACAATGTCTGGTGTTAAAAGCACTACGCTAATAACACTGAATTGAACTGAAGTGCATGCAGCCTTGCAATTTCTCTCCTAATGCACATCTCACATGACAAACTAGGCTTTTACCTTGTCAGGGTTCTAAAACAGTATAAAACAGTAAGAAATCCTGGGGAGGAGTTATTTTATGTGGTTACAGAATTTCTAAAAAACAGTCCATCAAGATGTTTAATTCTATTAAAAGTAAATAGTGGCAGGTCATGGTTTGATGTCTGTCTGATTTGTAGACTGCTTACATTTCTTTTATGGTCCTATTTTGGCTAATATTTAAAACAATACAATATCATTATAGGATGGACCAATATCTCACTATAAAATTAATAAGACACAAATAAATGAATAAAGTGTCATAATGAATAAATATAAACTGAAACATGGGTCTTGTGCCATCTTCAGTCTTGCTGCAGTAATCAGCTTGATTGCAGAGTTAGATATTTTAAGAAGGGAATACAGATGGCCAGGTATCCTCCTTGATATTTTTGCTATTAATTTGTGGTCTGATAAAAAAAAAAAAAAAAAAAAAAAAAAACCCAATAAACATATTGATACAGGAAGAACACTTGTTTATTAATTCTTAGTTCATATTTTTTTCTGTAATTTTGTGTTCTCTCTCTCTTTCAATATGTGGCAGATGGCTCAAACCCCATTGTTACACACAACTGCATTATCTCAGAGACATGGATGGTTCATCACAATTTTGACCCCACCACAAATGGACCACCAAAAGATTGTAAACACTGATCTAAAAAAAAACAGAGAAGCTGATACAATAGTAAACCAACTAGTGAAAGCTGAGGCCAATCCACCATATTGATATTTTGTATACAAAATATACAAATATATCATATGATGGTTTTTTAGGGAGGATGACATACATTGCCTTTCAGTGCAAATCAGTATTTTATAATGGATGTGGCTAAAAAGTCCACAAATCTGGTAGTTTAATTAGGATGCTATATGGCTGTATTGTTGATATATAGTCTTAAAAATTACCAACTGTTCAGCAGCTATCTAGTCAGCATCTGAGATGGTTGTTTTTAAAATGATTTAATTAAATTCCAACTGATTTAATGTTATCCATGCTAACTAGCTAGTTAGCTACTATTGAGATTATTAGTTCGTACACCAACCCCAATAGTGTGTTTCTTATTATATATCGGTGATTATAGGCCTATTCTACACTTATTAAAGAGGCCAGTTTCTTTTATAATAATTTTGATTATACCCATGTGGAATTCAGATTAATCAAAGACAACATATAAAAATAATGTTTAAAGCATATCCTATCTTAATTATTTACATAGTTAATCTCAGAGGTACTGCTAACAGAGGACTAGGCAAGATGAATAACATTAAATGTTTCTCTTTTAAGTTAATATAAAATTATTGTCCACATAAGAAAAGGCAGTGGCTTACTTTAGAGGGCTTCTATCAGAGAGTGGTTAGGTCAACTTCTCCCAAAGAATATTTATTGCTAGCATAGCTATCTAGGTACCTAACCACACATATTCAAACAAATGCAAAATACAAATAAATAAAATAAATCACACTGTTAAATTAATACCTTGTACCTTGAGCTTGTAAGTTTGCTATGTGGATAAAGTAGTGACTGTAAATCAGATTCCTATTGTTGAGAGTTGTTTCTTGAATGTGATCATTAGAATGTGTTAGAATGTGCCAGGCTTTAAATCTTTTAACATTTCATCAAAATAAGACTCAAAGGATTTGAGTTAGAAATTTCGGATGGTGTCAGAGCTGGATCAGTAGAGACATTACCAAGGTGCAAATGACATTCTGGTGTGACAAAAATGAGGTACAGGGCAGACATCAAGGTAGTGTTTGGGAAGGTCATCAATCAGGGTGGAAGGGATTGAGGATGTCAGTCTTAGGAGGTGCACACAAGAGTGCTCAAGTTTGGCCTCAGAGACTAGTTCCTGTGTGATAAGAAGGGGCAACTCTTGATGATACAATACAGGACTGAATTTGCTAAGTGCCCTTTCATTATGGCAGTCAAAGATGTGGGTCCTGGTGGAGAGCCAGACCATGTAACAAGGCTGATATTTGGTGGTCAGTCTATGTCAGTGATCTGCTGTAATTTAAAGTGAGGCACAGGCCTCTGAAGCCCCACATGAGCTGTTTCCCAGGTCTGTTCACTTCAACACAACCAGAGCCTCAGACAGCCTCCCTGTCCAGGGGAAAAAGGGCAGTGATGAAACCCATAGCCAGGTGAGACCACAATTGTTTGGGAACCAGTAGAGGTTTGAGTCCAGCTGGTAACTGTCTATTAGTCCTGGAGCTGGCACAAGCCTTACATTCATTAACATAGTTCTCCACACTTTGGGTAAGTGAAGGCAACCAAAATGTGTTCCTCACTGCCTGGACAGTTTGTTGCATCCCACAATGTCCATAACTGTGTGCAAAACCAATGGCCCAAAACGGTAGGCACATTTCAGAGGTTGACTGGACACTCTGGAGGGGTAGGCTCATTGTTTAGTTATGGCATTGGCTTTAGAGTACTTGGTCCCTGGATGATAGGAGACAGTAAACCTGAGCTGAGTAAAGAACAGAGGCCACCTATCTTGACTTAATATGCTCTAATTTATTAGCATTCGTGAGAACTAGGAATGGATGTTCTGTCCCCTATAATCAGTGTTGGCATTCTTTGAAAGTATCTTTCATGGCTAGAAGCTCCATGTTGCCATCATTATAATTGCACTCAGTAGTGGACCTTTCATTAATAAAGTGTACAAGGGAATCATTTCCCTGGCTGGCCATGATGCTGGAATAACATGCCTGTGTGTATGCCTGTTTTGGAGGCACCTATGTCTACAGCAAAAGAGCAAAGGTATGGCTTCTTAAGGACAGGAACAATGGTGAACATGCTTCATATGCTTTTTTTTCAGCAGACTCTGTCCAAATTAGTTTTCTGGAACTGTTTTTTAAGAGTGAGATTGGTGGCCACAAGTGGTGGGGTACCACTTCATACTAGATGTTTCCAGTGGCTCCTGAGCCTACTAGTGATGGAAAAGAATAAAAGCTGAGTAAACAATATAGTGTTATAGGTAAAACACATCGTCTATTCTCCAAACAGGGTAAGTAACACAAAAACTGAGGAAGTCAGGGATTTACTTTATACACTGGTGATAATTCATAACAAGAGAACAGGTGCAAACAATAGGGTGACATAAAAAGATATATAAAGTCCTGCTCTGTGCCCTACAGCACTCAGGCCATTAAAGAATGACTGACCGATGACAGGGCGCCAGCTCCTTCGACAGAAAACAGACTTCCTATAGGAATGTGCTTAGGTACATCCAAAGCTGCTGTCTGGATTCCTAGATGGTGGGGATAGTTCCTGGACTGGTGTCTGTGGTCACATCGGAGGAGGAGGGGAATGACTACTGCAATTTCTCGGGGGGGGGGGGGGCTGTGGCTACTGAGCCAAGGGGCTACATGGGGACTGCGGTGGAGCTGAGCTGGTAGAGCCGGCCAGGTCCCTGGGTAGCATGGGTACAGCCTGTATTCTCCCTCTTCCTCAGACAGACCAGGAGTACTGGAAGGGTCCACCCAAAGCCCTAGAGGAGGACTGCCTCTGGGGCTCTCCTTGGGTGATTGGCGAAAGGAGGACTGGTGTCTGGAGTAGCACGTTCGGAGCTGGGACAGATGTGGTTTCCAATGTGTCTAGTGGGGCCAGTCACATGCCTGCAGTGCCTGCACTTTTAACAGGCACTGTGTTGAAGCACCTTATGTATATCTGCAGGCGCATTTGTGTGTACTCTTTGTACTCTTTTGTATATATTCACTGGCACATTTATTTGTTGTGTGCACCCATGGAGTATGTGGGTGCTATGTATCATATGTCCAGGCTGGGTCCTTACAAAGGGGTTGTCAGCGCTGGAAGTCATAGCTGCACCTTCAGAGCTGGTGGACCTGCCAAGGAGCATTTTCCGGACTGCCCTGGGAGAGTCATGGACTCCGCCTTTCCCCCTTGTGTGTCGAGAGACCTCCCTGGGTGAAGGCTACCAGCCCACCTTGTGTTGGATGGGCACCAGGCATTGCTGTTTGTTGTTTGTGTACATGTGTATATGGCAGCCTGGGGTTCATGTTTCCAGGAAGGATGCATCAGGAACCGTGCCCCTTGGAGGAGGGTAATGTCACGGAACACTCTCCTACTATGAGTCACGTGCTTTGGACTGCCACGTGCAGTAGGAGGGTCTTGTTTGTTTATTGTGTTTGCAACCATGCCTGCACACACCTGTACCTGGTTTAGTCTCGTTATATCTATTTATTTAAACTCAGGCTGGTGTGTGCCGTATTGTCGGTCATTATTCATGTTGTTAACAGTGTTAATGTTAAATGTGTTCATGTCTGTTTTTGCCATGTTCATGTTCATCAATTACATTAAATGCGAGTGCCGTTGTCTTCCGTCTTTATCAATAAATGTCTATCTACTTCAACAGAGTCGGTGCATCCTGCTCCTGGCCCTGTGGCACTCTGGCCGTTACACATATGTTTGGCTTAAATGCCAGGGCACCCACCCTCTGCCACACCTGATAAAACTAATCTAGCCCAAATATATATATATAATGATTTAGCAGAAAAATGGCCAATTGATCACTAAAGCCATGATGTATTTCATGCCTGTGTGTGTGGGTTGAATGACAGATAGAATAAACAGTTAAACAGAACAAGCATGCTCTGTATGTGTTGCTCTTAAAGTGAAGCCCTGCAGTTAGAGGTAAGTCTCTGACCAAATCAAAACACAGAAATAGAAGAATTGTACCCCACTTTGTGCAATAACAAGCAGATCGATGTAAGGGAAGGTAAAACAAGGCCAGGGATCATGGGGTGGGTTGCCAGGCATGTCTAGGATTATTTGACCCTTCCCTTTCTTTATGCCTCTTCTACTTAATGGCATCTGTGGGACCCATTACATCAAAGAGTCAGGTGCTGGCCTTGTCTCCTACTAACTTGTTTAAGGCAATGTTATCACCTGTCATCGCTACAGTAAAACACACAGAGACAGTAGAGAGAGCAACTAAAACCACCATGAAGTGAGCTCTGCACACATGCAGTGAATCATAATTGAGGGGTGCCAGCTTTCTCCTTCTCTGTCCATTCACACCCATCTCCATCACAAGATACTCAGTTCCTTGCCTTGTAAGGAACCTCACCTCTTTCCCAAGTTCATTTGCCATTGCTCTCCATTGCTGTATTGATCTTTCTTTACCATCATTCACATGTCATTCTGCCATCCAAGGTTTGCTCTTCCCCCTCATGATTTCGCTCTCTTTTCTGTCCACCCTGCCATTTTCCCCTCCCCCATTCTTCCACTGGCAAGCTACATTAAAAACTGAGCAGGTGTGAAGATCTTCATGTGCAGAAGATTCTCCTTTAGTGTTCCCAATATGTAGTGTGCTGTGGATCTGACAGGATTGATTTTGGTTGCAGACATGCTTTTGCTTCTGCTTCCTTCATGTTAGACTTCACCACACCCAACTCAAACACACACACACACACACACACACACACACACACACACACACACACACACACACACACACACACACACACACATACAAACATGCCAGCTATGGTACTGGTTAGTGCTCCAATTTGTGAGACTAAAACTACACTGGGTACCACAGCATAGCTATACTCTTGTTTCACTAGCTGCCTTTCCCACTTTTTGCTTGAATCTAGCAGACTGTGGTCCTCAGCATTCACAGTTTGGAGAAGTGTCCAGTCTGTTGAAACAGTACAGCAAGGTAGCAGCAGAGAAATGATCAAAAGCAAAAATTATCATAAGTAACAGGCTGTGCAGACAATGGCATACTGTAGTCACAGAGGGCAAGCTCCCCCATATATCACTGCACTCTCTGACTATTGGCTTCTGCTGTCAGCAACTTTGAAAGAGCTCCCGATGGGTTCAACAATTCACAACATACACACAAGCATATACACAAACATGCCAGTTCATGTACTTTAGATATACAAGTCCATAGATTAAAGATTATGAATTGGCTCTGTTTTTATAACATTCTGTAAGGTTTTCACCAAAAAACACTCAATAGTGCTGAGCTGACCCACTTGACCTGAAGTGTCAATAAAAATGCAAAATCTGCAATTTAATCAGGAAGACACTGCCATTTTTCATGGCCCCAATGGAAGCTATCCACTCATTCACCTCTACACCCACCTCTCACCCACACACACAGCCACATACCACACACAGGACTTCTCTGCTTTGATGAGCATATTTGTGTGTACAGTGCACTGAAGAATTATTGGCACCCACTGAAAACATGAAAAATGAAAGGCTATGAAAAATAGCTTTTGCTTTTTATCAGCTTGAAGTCATGCTCAAGCATATGACACAGTCATGGCCAGACCTAAAAATGCTTCCCAAGAGAATCTGATGGACATATATTTTGTTCTTATTTCTAAGCACAGCTGAATCTAATGTGAAGTTTTTACCAGATTTTTAATAAGAGGTTATTCATAATTTTCTGATTCTGATTACTTGGATGTAATCGCCAACAGGCTAGGTGGGCCCTGTTCTTTACTCAGCTCAGGTTTACCGTTTCCCATCATCCTGGGAGCAACAAATAGTTATCTATCGGCAGGGGGAAGATAAGACACAAATGAGACCAAAGGTTGCTGGCATTCATAAATCAATAGCCACATATTAAAAATAGCAAGTCTCTAAATCTACAGTTAGACTCACCTCCATGAGAAATATTTGCCTGAACCACATAGGCAGACATATAGAGTTCACTTAACCTTAGTGAACTTTGATTGAAACCAGGTTCTTTAGTCAAATGAGGAAAAAAAAATAGAGATTTCTTCCAGCAAACACCTAAGGTCAGTGTAGTATGCGAAGGGTAAAGGTTGTTCAAGATATCATTCTCCATTCCAAATTATGATGGTGGATATGTGAAAGACCTGGAAATATTTGTTGCAAGCCATAGCAGAGAAACACCAGAAGACTTCAGATAAAAGCATTCTTTCTCTGACAAAAGATAAGACTGGGTTCTAGCACAGCATACCTCCAAATGCACACAAAAATGATCCATTAGTGACAGAATCCCACTTTTGCACTGGCTATCCCAGTGCCCTGACCTAAACCCCTCTCCACAAGTGAGGACCAAGGACTCTGATGAATCTGAAGAAGTGTAGTATAGAGACATTTTGTCAGATCCCTTGTTTTGTGTTCTCCCACTTCATTCCACATTATAAGAGAAGACTCACTGTTATTTCTGTAAAGAGATACATATTAAATGTCGCCTTGCCATATCCATAACTTATTGAATGCAGGTGTGCCATTATTTGTGACATTTGTTTCTCTTTTGAGAAAGTTACATTTTTGCAAGCAATGTTTTTTTTCCCCCTGTATATTTTACCTCACCGAAATGATTAGATTTATCTAATACAATTGAAAGGATTTCAGGCAACATCAAGCTAAATAACAACAAAACATTTTTATAGCCTTTTTTGCACATCTTTACCATATGTACCAGTTATTTTGGAGGACAGACATTATTTTTTAATCAATTTCATCATAGCTTTTTTGTGTATAAAATATACTGTGATTTGTCTGTAGGTTTAACTAAGTGTATGTGTGTAAACCAACATGTACCAACATATCACAGATACCACATAGAAAACTCAAAATGAGATCAGTAATTAACAATAAAAAATAAAACATTTAATGAAGGATGAATTCATTTATTTCTGAATTTCCCATATAATGTTGGGATCTTATCAGAACAGTACATTATTTGGTAACATACTCAAGCAAACAAATCCTGATGCTGTGTGCATGTCTGTCTTCCTACATTTATGTTAACTTGTTAATTTATTGAACATACATTGATGGGCATTTAGACTGGAGACCATTCATTCTGTGTGCATAGCTACTAGAGGTGCACATGAGTTTGTCCCAGCAGTACACATGTTATAGATTGGAAGATGCAGTTGTACAGAGAATACATAATAGCCTATGCACAAAGATTGACTAACGTAATGTGGAATTAAATTTCAAAAGTGTGGGATCCACCCAAGACCAAAATATGTAATCCATCAGCAAGTTAGCAACATGCTATGCTATGCTTAAATCAAGCTCTTTGCCATCTGACTGAGTCAGTCGCTCTGTGGTGAATGGAAATGACACAGAGTAGCTAGAAAACTCACCTGCTTCTTTCAAATCAGTTGTGTGGGGAGAATTTGGGGTTCGTAGTAAGCTATGACATTGAATGGTGGAAAAGAACTGTGAGTTGGCATTCTAGGGTGTATTTGAGGAAACGCACATTAACGCATATTCAGTGGCATCACCAGATTTGCCAATAATTTAAAATTTTACATTTATTCCTTTGGCAGCCACGATTATCCAGAGCAAATTACAATTTTAATCATGTTAAAGTGGTAAGGAAATGAAATGTTAAGAGTCCAAGGATTCTAATTGGTATAGTGTTGTGCATTTGCCTAGGCAGGGGCTTGCACCCAGTCACCCACAGGACAGGTAGCATTGTTAACAGCTACACTAGACCAACCAAACAGTCACTGGAGTTATGCCAATCGATCAATCAACTGATCAATTAATCAATCAATCAATCAATCAATCGATCAATCAATAAATCAATGAAATACAAGACCTAAGAGTCCAAATTCTTATCCCTGCTGCTTTTCAGCAATATCTATACGTGAAGAAAGCAGACAGGGCTAAAAACATTACCGAAGCAATGGCCGTTTACATTTTATTGGACTGGGCTTAAGTTTTAAATGCTGAAATATAGTTTTAATGTGCAGCAAATTAAATTATTTATTATTCTATTTAATTTGTACTTCAATTCAATTACAATTCAACCTTATTGGCATTATACCAGTGTAGGGGTGTAATGTATAATGAAACTGTCTGATTATTTATTGTAAGTACAGATGATAAGAAAATAGACAAACTCAAAGAGAAGCTAATAAATACATAATATGTGCAGGGGTAGACTTAATGCACAGCCTATGATACCAATAAATATGTTGCTATTTTGTTGGTATATGTTGGTATCATCCCTACATAAAAATATAATCTATGAGAGAATGTATGTTCACTGTTTACATTTTACTGCTTAATACACTGCAGGCTGTACCAACTACTTCAGGGAGGACTATACAACACTGCATGGACCAACTGTAACTTGCACTTCTGTCTGTTCAAAATAAATTAAAATACACATAGCCATATGCTTTTGTTGTACGGACCTTTTTTCCCCATTATACCAAATCGTGATGTCCAAACTGTGGTGTGAACCACACCACTGTGTACTGTTACACCCCTAATATGTAATCTATTATGTAATCTATACATGTAGTATACAATTGAGCAGAGATAATAAAACTCAGATAAGATTTCTTCACCAGTTCCTTAACAGTATGTGAGCAACTCTTTAATCTGGGCCTGCAGAGATGCATCACTTTGCTGCAGCAGATTTTAGATACAAGATGAGGTTACTGGGCATGCATAAGACAAAACCTATGAACCTTTATCTATCCAAAATTAGTGAGAGGCTGAGAAGATCATTGGGGTCTCTCTTCCCTCCATCACAAACATCTACATAACACGCTGCATCCGGAAAGCCACCAACATTGTGAAAGACCCCACACACCCCTCACATGAACTGTTCACCCTTTTGCCATCTGGAAGAAGGTACCGCAGCATCCAGTCCCACACCTCCAGACTGTGCAACAGGTTCTTCCCAGAAACCATTAGACTCCTGAACTCTGGCTAACTCCAATTCCAATTCAGATTCCAAAATGGGCACTTTTATACATGCTTATAGACAGTCACACACACACACACACACACACACACACACACACACACACACACACACACACACACACGTACGTACGTACGTACGTACTTACGTACATACATACATACATATTCATACACACACACACATTGTTTTGCATCGGACTAGTGCTGAAGCCAAACCTCACACAAATAAACTATGCACTCCTGTTGCAGTCTTGCACATTATCCTACTTGCTGCTAGAGTACTGTACTAAACCAGCACTGTACTCTGAACTGTTCTGGCTGCTACCGGTGACTGCCATGTTCAGGGTAGCATATCACCGATTGCTATGCACAACTCACTTTACATATGCCCAGTACTGTGTACTGTACTAAATAATTGCACTGTCTACTCATTTTTGTATTTGTCCTGTCCGGTATTTATTATTGTTTATTTAATGTTTATTTAATGACATTTTGCACTATATTGGACTGTTTGCACTTGTGTTGCATGTTGTCTGTTGCACTGTTATTTTTGTGTTGCACCATGGTCCTGGAGGAACATTGTCTCGTTTTTGCTGTTTACTTGTATATAGCTGAAATGACAATAAAACCCTCTTTGAACTTTGAACTTGAACTTTGAAAATTAGTACAACACTAGTGCCAGCATAAAACTCTTGACACCATCTGAGCCTCTGTAGTGTGTGCCAACACCTTTAGCTGAGTTTCACTATCTCTGGTCAGTTTACAGAGAGACTAGGTGCATGGGAGATGTATTGTAATGTCACTCAGCCCCACTACCTGCTGTGCACATTCATGCTGCTTAAGCAGTATGTCTCATTTGTAAATAAATAAATAAATAAAATAAAATACATTAAAAACTAATTACACAGATATTTATTTCTAGCTGTATTCAAATGTGCACCTTCAGTCTATAATCCTCTGTCCAAAACCAATTCATTTTGTGATGTTCTTTATTGTTGTTTTACCCTTCCTGGGTGTTCTCTGTGTGTGTGTGTGTGTGTGTGTGTGTGTGTGTGTGTGTGTGTGTGTGTGTGTGTGTGTGTGTGTGTGTGTGTGTGTGTGTGTGTGTGAAAACTGAGGTCCATCGCCAAGTCGTGAGCTATGACTACAAAATTACATTAGAAGAGCAACAGGGGGGAGTAGTGTTGAACAATATATAAACTAAGGATAAATTATATATCCTTAGTAGAGTATGAGTAATATCAATCTCCATTTGAAAGCAAAGAAATATGCATTCCCTTCTATACTGCAAGGAAAAATTCTGTTTACACATTCAGATGCAGGTTCTGCCTGTCAAAAGCATGAGGGAATGAAAAAGTAATTTTCAAATGTGCTCGGAGAGCAAATGCTGGATATCTGGACTGGAACATGTGGTCTTGGCCCGGCCTTGACAGGCCATTATGGTAATCAGTACTACTCCAGGATACACCAGGAAGCTAAATACATCCAATTCATTTTCTAAGTGTGCAAACAGATCAGACTTTTGAAAAAAACAAACAAACATATTTTATGCATTGTTGTGGAAATTTTAGATCATTATTTTTATTAGGTGTCATATAAGACTTGATGAGTCCACATACTCTTTCCAATTAAGTACAATGCAAAGCAGACATGTACATTTTCTGAGTTATTAACTGCAAAGCACAAATGATGCGATAAGCCTCTGACCATGAAACCAGGAAGAGACCTGAGACCACATTAGGCTCATCTCCCATCAAGACAATGAATGCACGAACACTGGGAGCAGCAGCTTTGTCGCATGCCTGCACTAAAGCCCAAAGGCTGACAATGGTGCTAATCATTAGAGGTATAATCCGACTCGGCTCACTGTGTGCTGCGAGTGAGAACAACGCATGCTGAATAAGTATCTCATGCAGGATAGCATGATCCCTCTTTAAGCCTAAGGGAATGTCCCAACCCCTACCCCTACCCGCCAATCTTATTCTGATGCTCATACGGTAGAATGTAATACAGCTAAATGTTAAAGTAAATCAAGCTGTATTGTATGGAATTGTATACTACACTAATACTATATTGTTTTGTTCATTTAGAGATTGTGCACTTAATGTTACCCTCACTTTTTAACCAGAACCATACTTATCATAATAAAAAATTGCTCATCAGGATAGACGGTCTTGCTTTGTTGAATTTGAATATGAAAACTCTCCAGCCTGTGTAAAACTAAATGGCAGCCCCACTGCTATGCATTTCCATTAGTAATTTAAAGCTATAATGTACGCTGGTCATACAAAGATCTGCACATGGAGCATCAGAGAAATTCATCATTTAAAAATTTCAAGTGTATAAAAATTACATTCCTACAAGAATGGCATCATAGTGACAAAAAGCATTAGAAAATGAAACAAGTGAGAGGGACAAATTTTATATTCATCTTATAGTACTAAAAGTAGAGGGGTGATCCTTCTCCTACATAAGCATTTCCCATTCATAACTGAGGACACTATGAAAGACTAGTTTGTATAGTTCAGGGAATATTATATAATGGACCGTGATTTAGCTAATGTCTACACATCCAATGGTTTTCACCTTTTTATGAATGTATGCACCAAATTAAGGGACTGCAACTGTCATATTTGGTGGAGACTCTAAGGTAGTATGGAACAACATGTTAGATAAATTGCACCTTTCCATGACCACTGAATGCTCCAGGAAAGTACTGAATGTGCCATAGTATCATTATTGAAACTTTAGCTGGAACAAATAGATATGGTCCTGTTCTTCATAATGTTTTTGTCAATCACATTATGATGATGATATAACATGATTAATAAAAGGTCATGATATCTCCTTATCTTGAATGTCAAACTAGTTAAAAATGTTATAGTGTTTTCAGGATATAAGATAAACTTTTCTAAATTTGTAGCAAAGCCCACTAGAGTGGGTCAGAACAATCCAATGAACTCATTGTCATTCACCTGGAGCCACACTAGGATATTATACCTTGGCATATGGATATCAGTTTGTCTAGACAGCTTGTTTAAACATAATATCCCTCCACTCAAGATAAAAATTGAATTGATTTGCAGGACTGGATGTGCCTTCCCTTATACAATTTTTCCCTAGGATTTTATACATTTTACAAATGATCACTGTACCACTCTCAAAAAAGACATGACTCATCTTAATTCTATTATTCAAGACTTCATATGGGATAGAAGGAAGCCAAGCTTCAAAGGGGAAATTGCAGCGCTCAATAGGGTCAGAGGGATTGGGTGTGCCTAATGTACAGCTCTATAATTGCATAGCTCACTTAAACTTCATCAAACAGTGGTTCACCAAAGATGCAAAATGTCTGAAGTTGGACATAAAATAATATGCATGCAGTTCTTTGCCCCTCACCTGCCTGTTATCTCTGGAAAGGAAACATTGGAAGAGTTGCATTGGGGAACAAACTATTATTCAATCCTTTTTAGGTCTGGGTCAGGTAAAAAAAAAAAACTTTAAAAATGACTGACTTGGGAACTTTGTGCCTCGGTCTGTGCGAATCCAGAATTTCTTCCTGGTATTACTGACTTAGGGTTGAAACTATGGAAATACAGGGGAATATTATCTATAAGGTGCAAAGATCATCTCATATTTTTAGACATGCTTAATCAAGAAGTAAACATTCCTCAACAGGATTTTTTTCTGGTCCCTCTAAACTGAGAATTACATAAACTATATATCCTGGGATCATAGGTAAATTTAATAGAAAACTGACAAGCTCTGGCTTCAAGCTTAACATTTAATTTCTGAATATTATAATACATTAAATATTGTAAACCAACTTGCAACGGCCCGAGTGCCGCAGGGCGCGGAACAGGACGCACAGACTCCCTCGACTTTGTGAAATATTTCATGATTTTAAACACGAACGACATTGGTGGCACTCACACATAGTAACGACATTGAACATGTACACGAACAGTTAAACATTAACAACGAAGACTAAATATCTAAACCTCAGCGTGACAAAAGCAAACGACATTGACATTAACATTAACAATGACCAACACCGAGGTACGCACTGACGGAGGTTTAAATAGACAGACACTCGACGCGAGACAGACCCCACGCGAGTGCGTGGCATCACGGAGGGCGTGGCCACAAGCGGCAGGCCATACCACATGACTCGTGGGGGGGGGGGCTTCCCGTGACACAACTAAATGAATGGGAATTGGATATAAACATGTTGTCCTAATGACAAGTGGGAGGATATTCTAGGCTGAATTCAGCTTAATCTTAGTTCCAATCAATTTACAGAGAGGCAAATCAAGAGTGTCCATAAGATATTTATAGCTCTTGAGAAAGAGAAAAGGATGGACTCAAGTTCAGATCTAATGTGGGCTTGTATACACATTAGAAGATTTTGGGGATGGATCTGTTTGGAAATTAGGCACATGCTGCAAATAGCTGTGCCACTTAACTCCTTAGTCTTTGTTTTGACAGCATCATGGAGTCTCCTCTGACTGCAATTCACAATAAGGGACCGCCTCACAGCTCCGAGAAAGTACATCAAGTTAACTGGAGTTCATCTACAGAAACTCAGATAACTGTTGAATTAAACAATATATGATATTTTCCCCCGAAGAAACTTGCTTCATGTTTCATGAAGTTTGAGGTGTATTCTTGGATTACAACAAACCTGCTATCAGGAATGTGCTACAATGTTGAAATGAAATAATTATTAACAAGGGGACTGCCTCATTGTAATTTCATGCTACCCTAGGTATTAATTTAGATAATTATTGATTGCAGCTATTATTACTGTATTATTATTGCTTCTTATTTAAATTGTTGTTTTCTATCTCCAATGTGTAACAGCTGTCACCACAATCCACTGCAAACCATATTGTCATACTGTGTACATGCTTTGATTGCTATAATAAACAAGGCTGAAGGGGGAAAAATAAGCCTGCTCACTCATTCTGCGCTCTCTCTCGCACACACTCTTTCTCTCTCAAAAAGTAAAGTGGATACAGTGTTTTCTAATCTACCTGTCCCATCAGGCTAGCTATACCCTGCAAACGCATCATAGTGTAATCTTCCTAATGCTGCCATGTCACCCCATAACAGAGAAATCTCAGCTGCAGCCATTCATTCCCATCATCAGCTGCTCCTTTCTGTCCAACACATAGCCTTATACAAACAACACAGAGAAAGCAAAAATATCCATCTGCTACATACACACATGCACGTGCACACACACACACACACACACACACACACACACACACACACACAACAAGGAATAAAACAGAAAAAGAATAATAACAATAGAGAAAATCCATCACCTCTTGTGAGCATTCTCAGAACAGACCCGAACATTTGAAGCTATGCGGCAGCTGAATGGAAGACTCAAAAGCTGTGAGATTAAGCCTTGTTAATGAGGAGACACGCTGAACTAAAAGAAACGTGGAAGCGCATAGCAAAACTGCATTTCCAAGAAAAAAGGGGTTAAGGGATGAGGCTGCCATTTTGTCTGTGAGAAACCTTATTACTATTCATCAAGCTAAACTTATTACAGACCATTTTTGTGTCATTTAACTGTGCAGACCAAAATTTGTGTGAGATGCTATCATATTACAGTTTTTTCTCAATTTCTTACACATTGTTACTGAACACTGGCGCATGACTCCAAGTCACAGAATCCCTACAAGCTCAGGCTCCACATGGAGGGATGTCTCTAATTGTAGACATGCTATCCAATATTCAGTAAATTAACATCTAAGCAAGAATACAGCATGTATTTATATGAACATATAAATAAATATTAGCTTATAATAACAGGAATTGATATTGACTACCGGGAAGGGGTCTATTGTTAACCACTGAATAATGGTAAAAAGAGAAGAAGAGGGCATGGCAGAGTTGGAGACAGAGAATGTGGAGACATAGGAGGAAGTTACAAATTAAATTTGGGCTACAGTATTTGAAAATGTTAGCTATGGTTTATGTATAAGAGAAGTCAGTTTGTGTAGCCCATCTAGTTCATGTTTACAGCAGGATATAAAATCTGGGCTTTTGGAAATTAAGTCACCCCCAAAACTTTTTTTGTCACAACTCAGTGAATTACTGACTCTGGCCAGTTCTGTATATCTAGCAATGATTGAGCTTGGAGACTTTAATATTCATGTGGACACTGATTATTCATTGTCATCTGAGTTTTTGTCTGTGCTTAATTATTTTTGTTTGACACAGCATGTTGATTTTCCCACTCATTGTCACGGCTACACATTGAGTCTAACGTTTTTCTGGTCTGGGTATCACTTCGATTTCTGGATCTCAAGATGGCATCTCTGATAACAAACTTATTGAGACAGGTCCTAGCATCTCAGTTTCTCTACCAAATCTATAATTTATTTTCAGAATATCAAAGATGTTGATTCTCTGACCTTTTTTGCTTCTTCACTATTCTTTCCTCTCTTCTGTTTCAATATGTTTTTGTCCTGATCTCTCTCTCTCTCTCTCTCTCTCTCTCTCTCTCTCTCTCTCTCTCTCTCTCTCTCTCTCTCTCTCTCTCTAATGGCTCTATCACTGATATCCTTGAACAGGTACCCCACCACCACCACCACCGACTTGCTCCCCAAGGTTCACTCCTGAGCTGTATGCTTTAAAACCTACAGGTTGGCACCTTATGAGTGCCTTCATAAGAAAACAGGCCTGACAGCTCATGCAGTAGCCTACTCAGACCACATGCTTAGTTATAGGACAGCCCTAAATGCTGTGCACTCACTTTATATTTCATCTGTCATCAAGATATATAAGATATAAGGCCAAATTCTGGTTTTAGATATAAGACCAAAATAAGTTTTTCTACTATTAATACACTTCTTCAGCCCCCATTGACTGCCCCTCCTAGTACTATTGAAAAGTGTGAGGTCTTCTTTATGGAAAATTTTGCTAAATTTACACCTGACTATGGGGAGCCACCACCCTTCTCTTTAAGAAATGTGCTTTGGTTATTTCTATTCCTATTTGTCACTTCATCAATCAAGTTGTTAGAAAAGGTTGTAACCTGTCTTTTTAAAATACCTTTTAACCATTTCCAATCTGGCTTACATACCATACACTGACACAGCTCTTGTAATATGTCCTTAATCATCTCCTCTCCACTGATTCTCATGCCCTTAGTATTCTTCTCCTTTTAAACTTAAGTGCTGCATTTGATACAATTAATCATGACATACTTATCACCTGTCTCTCAGCTTTTGGAATTACCGATGCTGCACTTGCATCATTCAATTCTTGGATTTATAATAGATCTAATTTTGTTGCCCTTGGTAAACATAATTGTCACATTGATTCCATTACTCAAGGAGTGCCCCAAGCTTTGGTCCTTGACCCTCACTTTTTTATATGCTATGCCTCAGTCAGATTATTTGCCGTGATGGTCTTCACTTCCACTGTTATGTTGTGCTCCTTGCTGGGTCCTTCTACTCCAAAGGTGCGCACGGTGGGTGCACACAACAACAAACAAACGTGCCTGCTAACACACAAGGCACGGATACACACAAACAGATGTGCTTATACACACACCCAAAAGGTGCTGCAATGCAACATCCGCTGGGAGCGATGGCGTTAGAGGCATGTCCTTGGCCCCACTGGACACCCAGAGGTGCACATCCGCCCTGGCTCCTAATGTGTTACTCCCCTTTACGGTCCTCCTTTTGCCAGCCACTCTAGGAGCACCCCAGAGGCAGTCCACCTCCTGGGCTTTGGCCGGACCCTTCCAGTATTCCTGGCGTGTCCACGGAAGAGGAAGAATTTGGGCTTTATCCTTGCCAACCAGGGACCAATCTGGCTCCACCAAACCACCTTCACCATGGTTCCTGTAGAACACCTCAGCTCTGCGCGGTCCTGACTCGGTAGCTCTAGGCCCCTTCCAAGAAATTCCAGGGGGCATTCCCCTCCTCCTTCGGAGTGGCCGCAAACACAATCCTCCCCAATATCATCCAGGCATGGCGTCCTATAAAAATAATCTCCAACTATATACAAAGGATTTATATATATATATATATATATATATATATATATATATATATATATATATATATATATATATATATATATATATATATATATGATAGTAAATGATGAACCGAGCACAGTTTTTCAATAATTGGCTCTGAGGCTGACTGGAAGGCATTCAAACTTGGATGGTGGCTGCATTTTGAAGATGCTGCAAGGGTAAGTTTTACTTTCTTAATTAAACCAAATAATATTGTTTGAACCTATAAAGTTTGTTACTAGATTTTATTGAGAACTATTTTTTTTTCCTTCTTAATTTCTTTTTTTTAACAAGGTCTAATGTACACTGGTGTATGGTTACCTAGCTCACTATTTTAGGTAGTTTCTTGTAGGACATTCTTCTCTGGAAGAACTTTGGATGTTGGTTAGCCAAACAATACACATAGGATTCTTTTTTCCAATGTTTTAACAGGTTGAAAATAATGCTCACTATCAAGGCCAGAAAGTGTGTTTCTCATTTTAATTAACTGAAATGATAACCAAAGAGCAAATGGAGAAAGACTATGGAATTGTATTGTACTTTTTATATTAAATATTCAACTTTGATACTCATAGTGATGTAATGCTATCACTCATTACACTCACTGATGCAGCAATAAATCTTGCTAACAATTGTTCTATCTATATGGTCTTTTTATTTGGTTGGACTCAGGATATTTGTGGACATAGCTTATTTAGTTTCACAGGTAATAGATAATAATTAGGATAATAACTATGTAAATTGAGTAACATGAAAATGTATGTGATAAATTTGTAAGGGCAAAATTAAAATAAATTAACAATAGTCAATAACTGACATGTAATTGCAATCAATGTTCATTTATCAGATATTGCACAGTTAGCAATGTTAACGCAAATGCCTGTAATTGAACATGTTAATGCACAATTAACAATATTAATGCAATCCTTGGTAAGGTGCAAAAATCTGATGAATCAGTGAATGATATTTTATTTCAGCTCTGTTACAGACTGCACACAATCCCTTACACTCATGTATACACTATGTACCAAAAGTATGATGACAAATGATAGAGTTTTGGGGTTTTAATGACACCTATTGCTAACAGATGTATAAATGCAAGCACAGTCATGCAGTCTAAATATTCAAACACTGGACAGTTCTTAAGAAGTATATCAAGTCAAACTGAAGAGCATAATAACTTTAAACATGATACTGTCATAGGACACCACCTTTGACAAGTCATCTGTGAAAGTTATATCCTTCTGGACTTGCCCTGGGCAACTGTAGATGCTACTGTTGTTACATTAAAGTGTCTAAAAAAGCAACAGCTCAGACACAAAGTGGGATACCATGCTTACAGAGCACTGAAGCAGGCTGCATGTAAAAATTGCCTATTGCATCATTCACCAGTGTTCCAATCTGCCTCTGGAAAAATGAACATAGGCAAAACAAGAGTTGCATCGGGAGCTTCATGAAATGAGTTTCCATGGACAAGCAGTTGCACACAAGCCTAAGATCACTATGCACAGCTGTGTCAGCATGTCACCACTGGACTCTGGAGTAGTGAAAACATGTTCTCTGGAGTGATAAATCAGACTTCATTACCTGGCAATCTAATGGGCAAATCTGGGTTGGGCAGACTCCAGGAGAACATGGGATACCTAATTTTAACAGCAAAGTTTGATGGAGGAGAAATAATGGTCTGGGACTGTTTTTCAAAGTTTGCTCTAGACCCCTTAGTTCCTAGTAATGCTGAAGAATGCCAAGACATTTTAGAAAATCATGTTTCCAACTTTATGGCAAATGTTTGGAAAAGGTCCTTATCTATTCCAGAAAAAAAAACAAAACAACTTTTGTGTACAAAGCATGGTCTATAAAGATATGCTTTGATGAATTTCGTGTAAAGGAATTTCAGTGGCCTGTACAGAGTTCTAAACTCAACTTAATACCTTTTGAACTAATTGTAATGTCAATTATGAACCAGGCCTTCTCATCCAATGTCAGTTTCTGACCTCACAAATGATCTTTTGACTGATTGGGCAGATTTACACCAGAAGCTTTCCCAGAAGATTGGAGGCTTGCATCAGTCTCAACCTCTCCCAAATGGTCCTGCAAGGAATAATGGGTGCAAATTTAAAGCAATATGATGCACATATTGACCTCAGAAAAGTACAATTTTCCATGCTTTGAGCCTCTGTCACAAAATGCTAATTACATGACTCTATGTGTAATAAATCAATAAATAAAAAAATTACAAACATAATATTGACCTCGACAAGAAAAAAAAGAAATAAAAAATGATGGGTAGGTTGTATGTATAGATTAGTGATGAGATCATCACAGACTACAGTGGAATAAGTTTTATCATTAGTCTCCACCCATTAGAAGGAGTAACAAGGTATGTTGCTAACAGCACAGCACACTCATACTTGTCAATTATAACCAAGGAATTAATATGAAAAGAATCTACAAAAAACAACAAGGCATTCATAAATATATTTGAAACTAAAAATTGTAATCAGGCAGCTCACAAAAAACAACACGAACAAGTATGACAGCGAAAATATGTGTTGTGTACTTACAATTTGTTATTCAGATGATACAGTATGGCTTGGAATTTATTTGTGTAAAATTATGTTTGTAAAATGTGTCTCTTGTGTCTCTTATTTATATTTTTATTATTGTCAACAGATTTTCAAATGTTGAACTACAGATACAAATTGTATTTATTGATGGAATTATTTATGGCCAATCAAGACTGCATGTAGTTTTAACTTTGCATTTTTTATGTAACACACAATGGATTTTGTGTAATGGATTTTTATCATATGTTTTTTCCCATGCCCTTCACTTTTTACAGATAAAAAAATTCCACAAGTGGATTAAGGTATGGGGAATATGGTGTAAGGAATATCATCTGGATATGTGGTGAACTAGTATTAATAGAAATTTAATTAAAGGAAATCAGGAGATAATTATGGTAACTTGTGATTACACAAGTGAAATGTGATTTTATTCATTAGCATACTGAGTTTTTATTGGTAACTCCATTGTTTACAAAAATGTTTTGTATGATCTCATTGAAAAGTATATAGTGTACAGAGTTTTGCAGAATGACAGCACAACTGCAAACTGATTTGAATCTAATGTATATATATTTGTGAAGGAATAGTAAATTATTATAAGACTTTAACATAAGGTTACTTGGTGTGTTAAATCAGTCACAGTGTGTATCCAAATAAGAAATATAGGTTACTATGCATTAACCAACACAGATAGTTATAGAATGGTACTGACACCAACAGGTGTTGTGCGTGCACAAAGTGGTAGCACCAAGTCGTGAGACAGGTTTCAATTTGTTTTACTGTGTCATAAAAGACTATAACAATTCAACATGGTCTCAGTAGACAAAGATATAGAGAAATATAGATAACAACTATGCACAACATAATGAATATAGATAACAACTATGCACAACATAATGAATTCAAACAATGTCTGAAATATTAAAAATTCACAATGCATTCATAAATAACCAAACTAATAATTACATACTTTCAGTTTATTGTCTCTATTCTATGGATTTTACAAATACAGCAGCATACACTGTGAGACAAACTGGTGTGAAAATCATAGTTTGTTGTAGAAATCCACATGATAAATGTGTCTGGCATTTTGGTGTGAATACTTAATTTTGAGGAGAATGTTCATGTTCTTCTCACAATATACAGAACTTCTCACAATATACAGAACTTGTAAAATGTGTTGGTTTAGAGAAATGTGGTTTAGAAAAATGTGTTTAGGCATTTTATGATTAAAATAAGCATTTTAGACAACTGAGAAAAACTAAATGGAAATAATAAGGCATATTAAACAAGATTAATATAAACATTAAAAATAACCTCTATTAGAGCTCAAATAAAACAGATCAGTCAGTAATACAATAACAATACTCACAACTGAACAGAATACTACACACACACACACACACACACACACACACACACACACACACACACACACACACACACACACACACACACACACACACACACACACACACATACTCTCTATTTGAAACAGCCTTTTTGAACTGCATGTTCTAATGTACAATTTAATTTGTAACCCCTCATCCAGAATGCTCCAAGTCTTGGCCTCACAAGATCCAGTCTGAGTTTACTGTCAGCCGTTCTGCCTTTGACACCTGCCTTTAGCAGCATTATCATAAAGCTCTGTAAATCTATGGAAGCCATGAAGGGTAATGTAAAAAAGAATTGCATGCTTTGGAGTCAAAGTTCTCCGCAATTCTTTTTTCTCCCTATTGTAGCTGCCATGAACAGTAACAACAAAACAGCAAAGATTCTCTCTTTAGATTCAGACTTTAATGGGAAATAGGAGGTAGCTGATTTTTACTCCAGGGTAGAGGAAAGAGAAGTAGGATGCAAAGGGACAACATTCATAAAATGTGTGCCATTTAAGAGCATGGAGTAACTTTGAGGCCAAGGATTACTGTTTCCAATGCCCGAATGAGACAGTCAAGGTCTTCACAGGAGAGGGTGATATGAAACGGTTCTGACAAAACATTGAAGGAGGAAATATTTTTAGTTCTCACAGGTTAAATTTATATATATATATATATATATATATATATATATATATATATATATATATATATATATATATATATATATATATATATATATAAACACTTTTAAAAATTAAAGACTTCTTATGATAATTTAAACATTTGCTTCTCCCCCAGAAGAATAACAAGCACAGCAGACATTGGCCCAGGAGTACATGGACGCTGAATCATGCTACCTTTGACCACTGTGCGTGATCACACATCTCTTACACAAACTCACACCCTTGCAAACCCTGACATCTGTCCACTTTCTCAATCAGTTTAGGTCTCCTGTGAAGCATAATGTGGGAGGTTTAGGTTAATAGCAAAGGAAAAACATGTTCACATACATCTAATTCAGGTGTTCCAGCTTGCAAATAATTATACTGCTGGGGTTTTGGGTTATGCCACAGAAACAGAGCAAGACACACAGTCATAATTAAGCTTAGGAGAGGAAGTGTTCCATCCCAGTAGCCATTGATTACCTGCCTTCATTAGCGGACAGGCCTACTTACAGGTTGGTGTTGTGTAATTGATAAGGTCACCAGTCTCAAAGAGACTGAGGAGCCTAATTAAAAAGCTAAAAGAAGAAGAAGAAGAAGAAGAAGAAGAAGAAGAAGAAGAAGAAGAAGAAGAAGAAGAAGAAGAGGAGGAAGACTCTGGGTGTGCTGCATATGCCTTAGGGAGACAGACAACACTAGCTGAACTTGGGGAAATAAAACTTTAAAAAAAAACAACTTAAATTGGCAAGCATTTATAAAGCTAACACACCGTCTCTCAGATGTACTTTCTTCTGTCACAAGAATGTGATGCAAGAAAGCATGTTTATATAAATTAATTTTATTTCTTTGGAAAATACATTTAGTGATAGCCATTTGATCCTGTTAGAGTGGAGAATGCACACTGCAGCAGAGCTGGTGTACTAAAATGCCATGCCTGTCTATACCAGCACCCTTCTGCTTCCTCAGGTTGACATGACCGATTGATCTTGCCTCCCACCACATTCATTATCTCAGCCATCTCACAGCAATCAGAGTATCAAGATTATAAGATACGAAAAGCTTTTTGAAAAGTTGAACATTACACAAAGTCATCTCATTAGATATATCACTATCCCATTAGACAGAAGATAGACCATGTAATTCATTTTTTTATGATCCAGGTTAAGATAAAATTACTGTTCATTTTTTCTGACTTGATGGAATACTTCAGAACATACTAAATATCTACATTAGATTACTGGTTGAACTAATTTCATTTGAACCTTGTGAATTCATTTGAACTTTGTGTGATCTATAGCATTGAGGTTTAAAGTAAGAACTCATATTTTTCCAGGTCTCATATTGCATAAACATATGCAACATGTGAGCTTATTTTTGCACACTGGAATTTTTATTGTAATGTAGACAAGAGATCATTGTTTCTCAACCTCCAGATGGCCCATCACTCTATCATTGGGATATTGCCTGTTTTCTACAGTTGTCTTGCTATAGAAATTGGTACAGTATGGAAAGGTAGATATATAAACTCTGGACAAGGTCAAGAGTCGATTTTGGTGAGCTGGTGGAGAGAATAAAACATGCTGGGTCTTTTTGAGGTGGGAGACACCAGCAAACATTTACATTCATTGGCTGCCAGACAGCAGAACACAGAACACAATATGAACTCAGCTTTCAGGCCTCAGGGCGAGGGAGGGAGAGACGTGAGCCTGAGAAAAAGAAGGGTGGGGATGGGGGAGCAGTTTATCATGCTGATGCATTGAGAAATAACTATGCTCTATGCATCCAGCCATCATAAGTATACTGGAAATGGCCCAGGTGATGGAGTTGTGTCCTTCAAGACACACAGGCCACAAAACGCTAAAGCTTAATGCCCGGGAGCTAGGTCCGACCCTCAGCCTGACCGCATTACGCTGCCTGATGCACTCACAGCCATGTCAATTAGCAACAGGCTGCTGGGAGCAGGCCCAGCTAATAAAAAGAGCTGTGGATACTGTATGCTGGACCTTTTTCATTAGTCGCTGCTAAACAATTCATTTTGACAGGGTTACGAGTGCAACTCTAACTCATTCCTCAGAGCACAGGCCTGATTAACGCAGACCTCAGTGGAAAACGACCACTACAGCTGCTGATTTAAAGCCCCCACACCACTGTTTTTAAATGGTGTCACATCATTACGTTTTTATGCCTCTACATCGATTTGTTTAGTGAGCAACACAAAGTTCATTGTGCTTTAAAGGGAATAAAATGTTCTCAAAGCATGCTACCATCACAAGGATTATGTAATAAAAATAATTTTCACATAATGACAGCTTAAATCCCATTCATTATATCAATGGATCAAATGGCTGCAGTGCAGTTCTGTCTTCATACAGACACAAAGCAACCAATTGCAGGCCCTATAATTCCTTTGTATAATTCAAATCAAATCAGATTAGGAGTTCTAATATCTCTGAGATGTAAAATTAAGACTGTTGGACTGAACATGCAGGTCAAATGTCCCATGCCTGTATTGAACTTGCTCATGTAAGCCTGGAGATAAAGGTGCAGTCCTTGTTTGGCTTAATGTCCTGGTGGCAGTGTGAAAAATGGATTGCAGGGTTCAGGTTAAGAGGTTCCGGTGGAAATGAAAAGTATAGCAGAACATGAATGCTGGCCTGAGCAGCAGACACGCCGATCAATAACGAATTAAACGATCACATGAAGAGAACAAGATGTCGCAACCACCTGGAACAAAGTTATTGTATTAAACCACAGCAAGTGCCTCTTGACACATCATCACTAAAAACACTACACTCCTATGATAACTGTTGTATGAATTAATTTTAAAAAAGCAACCAAATATTTGCACAACAGTATTTTTTACCGCATACCATAGAAATACAGATATATCAATATACTAGTGTCCTATTAATGTTCTATAACTCTCATATCTATCACAGACACTACAGTTTTTAAAATATTGAAATTGTACAACCTGTGTATTGAATATATGTTTGTTGTTGAATGCAGTTGTACATTTAAGTGAAGTAAAGTGTGCTGGGTGGAATGATAAACCTGTGTTAATGAAAGTCATCAGATTCATGTTATGTTTTGGAGTGCTGTTAAAAAGTGGCTCTGTTCCTGTAAGCAGCATCAAAAATACAGAATAGCAGAATCCAAAGAAAATGCATGTCCTCTGGGGAGTTATCTTAGGATTCCAGATGGAGCAGAAATGGACATTTTCTGTGACACATGTCCTGAGGCACCTACGGCCATGTTCACACAGCCATGAACACGGCCAAAGAAGAGGAGGTTTAAGAAAGGAAAACCTCACAGCTCAGTCTTGGAAATTTAAAACAATGACGGAACAGCAAGATTTGGTTAATGTGACACTCAGAAATCAGATCTGTCCCATAATGATGAAGTGGAAAAACTGGATAATCACTTCACAGACTTTATAGTCTTTAAGGTAAGTTTGGACTTCATGAATCATTAATGCTGCGGCTTTCAAGGCCTTTGAATGCTTTCTAGCTCCACCCTTTACACTCCTTCCACGCCCTCCTCGCTGCCTCTCTGTATCTGATTGTAATTGAGGCTGCCAGATGAAGCAAAGCACGACTGAAGGCAGAGGTGGGCCGGTGGCAGGCAGATGAGCGATGTCTGCCTCAGCCCAAGTGACATGCCAAAACACTGTTCATATTCTCTAGCCACAGGAAGCCTGGCTGGGAAGACAGGATATGTAATGGATGCTGTGTGGCTCAGTTCTCTTAAATAAAGCATTAGGTCAGATTAGAGAGCTTAGTTTTTAACTCCCCACCCCCTCACCCGCTCCAATTTCTAGTTTGTTTTTTCTGTTTTTTCTCTCTCTCCCTCCATTTTTTTATTTTGTTTTCACAGAGATTGGTGGAAGCAAGCAGAGGCCAGTAAACAATAATGCAGCCAGTCCATTATACAGAGCGAGTACATTTTGTACTCCACAGTGGATGCACAAATATAATAAACAGCTCAGTCGCAGTTTGGGATGCACTGGACTTGCTGAGAAAATGGACTAGATTAAAGATATATGCACACAGGTATTGAGATGGACAGAGTTCTAAATTACAGCCTACTGCACCAACTCTGTAAACCACTCAGGCCCAAGCACAGTCTCACACACACACACACACACACACACACACACACACACACACACACACACAAAACACAACACACACACATGTACAGTACACATACACACACGTTTAAATGTGAAATAGAACACTGTCTCAGGTATGGCCCTGACACACTATGATATGACAAAATGCAACACTGAATGAAAAAGTTTCAAAAATCTATAAACTCTAACTGCCAGAGGAACACACAAGGCCTCTCAGGAGCTAAGGCAAACTATCCGAGCAGAGAAAATGCCCCAGGATAAAGAAGAAATCCATATAGAAATGTTCAAAATCCATAGGTTAATAACACAATGGAGGAATACTGACATACAATGCTAATTGAAATTTGATGGGCATCCTGAAACTTGTATTTTACAAACTCCCACACTTATTTAAACATATACACAAACATCCACATACACACGCACACACATACGTACACACATACGTACACACACACACACACACACACACACACACACTAGTATTACTTTCCATTTCACTCGCCGAGTCTGAACTGAAGCCTAATTGAAGTGTGAGTGCCCCCATCGAGAGGATAATAGAATACCTACTGATGTCAAGGCCTGGAAGAATCACTCCCATAGAGGTCTCCTCAGGCTCAGTGTTCAGGGAGACAGGACCTGCATGGCAAAACAAAGAGGTTTGACACAACATCTAAGAAACATATGACATGATAAGGGAAAGTAAATATAATGACATTTGTGCATTTGGAGTGAATGTTTTACCAAGGGTAAAAACTAAAGGGTACAGAGTTAAAAGTACAGAAAAAGAAACAGAAAAAGAGAGAATTGTACATCTTATTTTCATTAAACTACATCTCAATCCTTAGTCAATAAATAATTTGAAAATTACTTCAAATATTGAATTTAAAATAATTTAAAATTACTTCAAATAATCCATTTAAAATAATTTCAAACAGCTACACTACTTCCTCCTTTGTCCTCTACAGCAGGTTCTTACAGATTTTCTATTCTTTACCTAGTCATGTTTTGTAACACAGAGGCCAATCAGTCAGAATGTATTTCTTAGTAATTATAAAAACCACATCTATGTTTGGATTTAAGGTCAAATCTGAGTTTCTCCGGTTTCACAGGTTTACAGTTCAAAGAGGTAAATATATGCACAAACACTCAGACCCACACACACACCTGCAATCATTTTGATAGAGCACAAGGTTAACTCAGAAGTAAACACTTCTGTGGAGGGTGGAGGGTGTTAAGATCCTGGTTTAGGCTGCCACACAGTACAGGACGACAGTCATAATTCAGTGACCAGAGGTGAGGATCCTGTCACTGTAACACTATCAGCTATTAACAGTCTCATCCAGAGGGAAGAGAGGGTTTCATTACACTTCTCTCTACACGCACTTGTGCATATGCATGCACAAAAGGCACTTGAGCACACATACAAGCACACATCGACAAGCATCACTCTTTTTGATTAATGAAATACAAGCAAGAATCTACAGCAGTTGAATTCATCAAGTTCTTCTCTCTCGTTTTTCTCTCTTACTCACTCTCCCTTTCTCCCTCTCTCTCATTCCCTCATTCTCTCATGTCAGGACTGAAGAGGAGCCTTTGGCACACCTTTATTCTACTCACATTAAGCCAAAAATGATTTTTTTAAAAGGATTTAAAACTGAAACTGAAAACACACAGTGTAATCCATAGTCCAGCTGTCTCTGCTCCTCAGAAAGTGAATTTTCCTGGTTGTTATAACATAATTACTCCAAAGTCTATATGCACTGGTGAAGCTGAGGTAGAAAAGCTATAGTGTCTGCAGTGATCATGCAAATAAGACTTGCAGCACTGGGGTGCAAGCCATGGCTGTGTTACAGTTCTGATGTCAACAGTTTGACACATCTATCTTCAGGGAGTCTCTGGTCATTTTGGATTCACACCTGCAAGTTGTAGTGCATACAGTAATACTCAGATTCCCTATGTTTGGCTTTCTTTTTCTAACACACACACACTCTCACACACACACACACACACACACACACACACACACACACACACACACACACACACACACACACACCAAATACTTTATTTTTGTTATCAAATCTTTCAATCTCTCATCTGTTTAACTGAGTGTGTTTTTGATTATATTTTGATGTTTAACCCTGACCTACATGTGAAATTACATTTCATTCAAAGATGAACCATTCTTCTTTACTGCCAATCAGTGCACCAAATCAGAATGGCATTTTCACAAACCCAAAACTGCAGCTCTTTTCCTCCAGCATGGTGATGTCTACACCTGCAGATACAGGCTGGACTTTTGTACACACATGGCCACCTAAACACTCCTGCATCTATGGTTGCAATGCCTCAACATTCTGCAGGTGTTCCGCTGGTGCACCCTGCCCAACGGCGACTGCTTCACCCTACCATTCGGATCCTCTCCCCCTCCTCCTGTCTGTCCACCTGTGGCAGTTTCCTGTCCCTTGTCTTCTCCTACTCTGCTTTACATTCAGTGATGTGTGTGTCTGAAGGCCAAATTAGTTTACACTCAGTCAGATAAATATTTTTGCCTGCCTTTTTGTTCATTAGCAATTTGTAAAACAAATAAACTACATCAACCAGATCTTAGTTTAATTGCTACAGCCCTGCCTTCACTTCAGTGTAAGCAATCTCTTGATAAATTAATACCTGTTCTCTAGGCTAACATGTAGCACTACTTAAGACTTCACATGCAAAGCCAAACAAATAAATAGCCTTTTATCCTTTGGTAAATGTAATACAAGCATGTAACACCACATGATACAGTAATTTGTTTCTGATAACCCCAGATTTATTGAAACCCAGATAGTTAACGTTGCCTGGTATCTGAGAGGAACTGAGAGGAACTCTCTCACTCTGTCTCTCTTTCTGCTCTGTCTTTCCATCTTTCCTCACTCTCTCTTTCTATCTCTCCTCTCTCTCCTCTCTCTCACAATTCATTTCAAGGTAGCATGAATGTATCAGGTACAACATAGCCAAAGCAAATATAGTTTGGAGCAGAACATGCTCTGTGGAAACATGCTCTGATTTTAACCATGGTGATAATGGTCATAAGTAACAAAATAATAATAAAAGTATGAAAATGTGATAATAAATTATAGTAAACTATATAGAACCAGTAATAACAGCAACCATATTAACAGGATATACATAACTACTATATACAGTGATATACTCTTATGTGCTTATATATCTTATCTATCCTCTCCTCTTTCTCACTCACTCTCTCTCTTTTCCTTTCTTTCTTCTCAAATGGCAAAGCTGAAAGCCAAATCAAAGACAAATACAAACAAATTGGATTTTTTTTTTTTTTTTCTATTTTGTTCCCTGTGATTCTCTCCAGCTCTGTTTCCTCTAGGGTAGTGGTGGTCAGGACAGCTCAAGGGGAATATTAAGAAAATGGATTGATGAGGCGACTGGAACAATGTTTAAAACTGGTGTCAAAAGAGCTTAAAGTATAACGCAGCAAGCACTGCTGATCAGCATGAATCATCCGCTCTTCTCACAGAGCTATAACATGCATTCATAAAAGTCGACAAGAATGAAGGTGGACAAGCACAGAGTTCATGAAGCAAGAATGTCAGGGTTTATACCTGGTGAAATTATAGAATTGTGCTAACATCGTGGGTCTTTAGAACTGTAGAATCCATCATTTTCGCCCAAGCTTGACAAACTCTACCTCATAACTCTGTATGTCTCTAGTCCTACACCTCAGACACCCTCTGGGCTCAAACACATATGCAGACACTTCTAAATGTAAGACAAATAAAGACTGTGGAGAACATGGAGAATAAGAGATCTGCATACTCTTCTGAGGAAACAATGGACAATCAGTTTCACTCTGGCCTTCCCATGTTCTTTGTGTGGTGACAGGGCAAGGATAACAGAACAAGACTTGCTTCTGGCACTTCAGTAACCTACATTCATAATAATGCTGTATGAAATAATTCAACAGCACCACTATTGCTATCAGCATTTCATCCCTTTGCATACAGATGCATTTGCATTTGAACACAGCATCAGAATCTGAGCAACAACGGTGGACTTCATGGCCACAAAGCCAAGGCCATATGTTGAGCTATCATGGCACAGTGCTGGAGAGTGGGACAGGAATCTGTGTGTCAGAGAACCTGTACCTGCATTTAGTCTGTCAAATGGCCATTCGGCCTGCAGAGGAACGGCAGGCAGGCGAGGGAAGAAGCTGTCGTTCCTCTGCCTCGTTAGTGCCACTCACCTCCCCACCAGTCCCCTCCTGCCACCTTCCTCCACCCCTCCCCTCTCCCCTCTCTTGCTTGCTCCTTCGCAGCAAGCTGACTCCAGCCAACCTGGGGTGGTGGGCCGATTGGGAGACACAGTCTACAGAATTTAATCAGCAAAGAGAAAGAAAAAGAGAGAGAATCTGAGAAGCTTCTGTCACTACCACTATCTGCCACAAAGGGAAAAAGCATACAGTAGGAAAAATGAAGCAAAGTGTGAGTGCCTCACTCCGAGGTGTAATAATGCCATTATGCACGACCTCGCAAGATGCATTTCCTTTAGCAAAGTGTCTGTATGTGTCACATTTCTTTTGATGTGTAGATTATGAATAACTCTTATAGCTTCTGCTACATAATTGATTCCTATCACCCAGTATGCTACATCAAAGAACGGGGAGCAAGGGGTCAGAAAATGAGAAAAATAAATTGCAGCAGAAAGAATCAACTGGTTTAAAGCCCTCAAAACTTTTCTAAATCTCTTAAAAAAAAAAAAAAAACAATATTCTGTCTAACCCCCTGGGATTTAGTTCCCACTTAGTGGATTCTTAGCTACTGAAGCAGATTCTTAACGATGACATCTATCAAATTTTATTAATGATGCACCAAATTATGCCAATTTTGTGCTATGTTTAACCATTTAAAAATACATTATAATTGATGTCAAATTTAATTCAGTGTAATATCAATTCCATGTCAAATAAATTCTGAGGTGAATTAGAATCATGCCGAGGTACCGTTAATCTTATGAAGTTGTTATTACTTGTCAAATTAACAAAAGCTTAGCTTCCTCTTATACAAGTTCTATTTAATGCATAAATTAGCTCTTATTAGCAAAGCCAGAACTGCAGTATGCCTGCCAGTGCCTCTCTAGTGCAGCCATTAACAAGTTGTTAACACCACAAGACAATTAACACCCCTTAATATATACATCCCAGAAGTCAGGGTCAGACAGTGGAAGCTGATCTACTACCTACACTGCAAAGCGGCCCGTGGTTTCTGTTGAACCCCCCACCCTTCGCAGAGGTAGGCCAGGCACCAGGCTAGAGGTGGGTTCCTGCAAACAGTACATGCCTATTACAGTTACTGTAAATATACCATGGGCTTTGCAGGGAGTCACAGGTTTTCCTCTGGGTTAGAAGTTGCCTTTCAGTGGCTTTGTCTATTATGCACAGGCCTGTTCACTGCCAAAGGACTAACTGCACTGTCAAGCAAAATAAAACTTGAGTAAACTTAGCTGGCACCAACTGATGGAACCCCCTAAAGCTGCACGTAATGATTGAATCAGTGAAATCATTTGATCTTAGTACACCAGTTTGCATTGAAGAAGTAATAAATCAACTGACACAGGAAAGTGAGTGTGCTATTCTTTCATGTTAAAGAGGCTATAGTCCTGTTTGTAGCAATGTAAAACATTCAGCAAATCAATTTCAATTAGCCATACAAAGCTAAGCCCATCACAGCAGATGCCGTCAAAGCTAAAGAAAGTCAACCTAACATCTTACAGATACAAATTGCTTCAGCAGAAGTTTCTGATCCCAGGAACAAAAAGAGACCAGAGTTTGTGTTTACCCAAATCTGGCAGCACATCGGTATGGAGCATTTATATGTGGCTGTCAATTCCCAACATAAAATGCTTTGATATAAAAAAAAGCAACTCATAAAAATGACTATTGAGAGGGTGAAATGAAGTGTCTTAAGGCCAGTATATGCTAATTATTCTTTAAATCAATCTACAGCAAAAACTATGCTTTTGTAAATTGCATTTTCCCAGTGGAATTACCAGAAAATTGTTTTCCTGAGCATATAATTTGCAATAGGGAAAACAAACTACAACACATTTTGTAATGTTCTGATAGATAGATAGATAGATAGATAGATAGATAGATAGATAGATAGATAGATAGATAGATAGATAGATAGATAGATAGATAGATAGATAGATAGATAGATAGATAGATAGATAGATAGATAGATAGATAGATAGATAGATAGATAGATAGATAGATAGATAGAATAAGCCATTTTGCATGATAATATAACTACTTTCCTTGTTGCTAGAAAGCTGATAGGGGTCAGAATAAGATACTGCTTTCTGACATGGGGTCAGATTCACACTAAACTATTCCTCTGCTTTCAGTCTGATTTATCTTTTTTTACATTTTAACTCAGAGATAATCTGGAGACTACTGATTAGTTTAAACCTGTGGGAGCTTGTAAGAATGTTAGGGTCAGTGTTGGCCATAAATTACTTTTCTTTCATACAGTTTTTGATAGTGGCAAAATATTTTGTTGTTTTGGATCTGTACACAATTGCTCTGGATAAAAAAGAATAATAATGACTATAAGGTTAAAGTGCAGAATATTAGCTTATACCTATATTAGATTAATTGTATATATAATAATATTTTTATAGTACCCCTAATTATGGGGACCATAAGTGATTAGGCATATGAACATAATATTAAATAAGTTGCTATGTTTAGTGGCTAGTTTAATGGTTAGAGGTTTAGTGGTTAGTCTTTTTCAATAATTGAATGCCTCAAGTTTGTGATCATAAATCACCAGACTGTTTCTTTACTGGTAATGGTCACAGTCAGCCTTTTTCAGGTCTTGATCAGGTCCTACTCAGACAGCCTTTGTCATTTGAGTCTTTGACCTCATATCTGTACTATCTGCAATGTGAGCTGCACATTTTAATTGTCCTACTGAAGTGTAAATGCTGTACATGTTGGACAATGACAGCATTGTGCTCATGACTCAAGTACTGTCTCAAGAAGACAGAGGGAGAGAAAGAAATTGCTATTGATGCATTAATGATAGATAAGCTCTGGAAACCAGCTGGCTCTATGTTGAATGGGGTGGGCGGAACAGGGGGATGGGGTGTGGTAAGTGTGGATTTCTGTGGTCTGAGTGATTACCTTTCTTGCAGATTTATAGGTAATGAAGGGAAGAGGGAGCACCCAAGGCCAGTGGAGCAGGATGAAAGGGCAGGCTGGATCACTGCAGAGAGAAGAAGCACACCCAGGCTCAAGCAGGACAGCTCCAGAAGAAGGGGAGTCTAATTAATGGAGACCTACTAACCATCCCTCGATCACTGATACTATGATTGGTGTGCAGTAAATGTACACAGTTAGAGTCACACATATAGTGCCACTATCTAAAGTGTAGGTGTAGTTGAAAACTCACAGAGAAATTCTCTCTTTCTCTTTGTCTTTCTCTGTGTCCCTTACTAACTCATTCACTCTTTCACACACACACACACACACACACACACACACACACACACACACACACACACACACACACACACACACACACACACACATACACACACAAATGTGTTAGATTGGGATATTAGACTTACTATATTTTACATTTTATAGCATTTAGCTGACACTTTTATCCACAGCGACTTACAATTATGATTAAATACAACTTGAGCAACTGAGGGTTAAGGGCTTTGCTCAGGAGCCCAACAGTGGCAACTTGGTGGTGGTGGGTAAACTAGGCAAATTATAAACATACAACATATAAAATATACTATAATTGATAAACACATTATATATACTTTGTTGGTAAAGCAGATTTTCCTTTGTGACAGTGAGTCCTCAAACCTTTTAAGTGTTTAATTATTTTTCATATGACTTTTAAATTGCTTACACATGTTTCAGGAAACAGTGCCTCTAAATGCTTTTGCACACATCTGTGTGGTGTGGTTTTATTTTCTATGTGCATAGACTAGAAAGAGTGAACAGAGTGAAAGAGTTATTTGATTGGTTATTTATTGATGTTTTTATTTACTTGAGATAGGACTTGAAGTGGGATCAGGCCTGCAGTCGTAGCTCTTCCAATGGCAAGTGGAGATAAAATCTGCAACTGGATTTCTGTGAGTAATGGTTAATGTGGTTTAAATATAGCAACTATTATTTATTACCTAATATGTGATGCATAGTAGACCAGAGGCGTAGGCTACTGTACATGTGTATTCTTTCTAAAAAATTGAATTATAGAGTGTACTGTAATATGAAGATGGGTTGCATCTCTTGTACTTAAACTGTAGCTTATAAATATATTTTGATCATCTAAAGCAGTCTGTGTCCTTTGAGAAGGACTTCCTTCTGCTGTTCATCCTCTACCTCTACCTCTGCCTCTACCCTTCATTCCAGTGAGCTCAGACTCCTGTATAATCTTCACAAAAGATAGCATGTGACTTTATCATGAAATTTCAGATCAGAGATTGAGCATGTTTTACAAAATGTTCTTAATCCTAGGCAAACTATTAGAATACCATTGGTTGTGAAAAATGAAATATAATAGTAATTAATACAGAACAGGTAGCATTATATACAGAGAACAATATATTAATTGCAAGAATAAAAAATTGACCCCAGAGATTACAGACATTGTAATGAAAGTCATGCCCAGGATGTGACACAAATCTTCACTGAGAATTTATATGTATTCAGAGTATTCCAGCTGTAGCAACTTTGTGTAAACCTCATCAAGAAATACTGAGCAATATAGCAGGATCTTAATAAAGATAATTAAGGTTGTTTTTCATATCTTGGTACTAACATTAAATATTAGAAATTAGATTGTTAAGATTATTTGCTCTGTGGAGTTTACTGTTGAATTTAGTGGCAATGTTTTTTTTCTTCAGACTTCCAATAATTTTTTGACTACCAGCTGCAGTTGTGTTCCTCTGGCCAGTGGGGTTCTGTAAAGTTATTTATTTAGCTGATTTTGCTATGTAGAGTTGGCCATTCTGAAATCTCGTACTAACTTGCTATTACATTCCCACTTCAAAAGGCTGTGGGGCTGCAAATATTATGCCATGCTGTGACTTGGATTATTACTGAAAGGGGAACCATACATGCTTTAACATCTAGGCACACTAGACAAACTGGGGGTAATGAGAGTGGAATGCTACACCCCTACCCTACACAAATTCAGGGACATCAGCATCACAGAGATTTTATGTTTCTTTTCTTTTTCTCCTTTTCCACAACACAAATGAGTGAACACACAGATAAATAGTGATGTTTAGACTAAAAAGTCACACAGCTTTAACAGAGGTGACTGTCAAAGAGTTCATTGCTTTTTTCTTCAAACTTTCATCAAAGCTTGCTTGTTCATGTTACACACACTCCCGACTTTGTTCTGATGTGTGTCATAGCTCACCAGATCATCAGATGGATTCACACGGCCCGTTACTTCTACTTTATGTCAACATATACATACCCAATGAATGTGTTTGCTGTGGGGAAAAATACAGGAGCGCGGGGAGAGGAATGGAGCGACTAAACAAGCAAATGAATTGTGTAACAGATTCCTTTCACACCTGTCAACTCTATTTTTAAACAGAAAAGTCTCCTCAGAGGAGAAAAAAGGCTGACACATCCTCAGGCTTGTCTTTTGAGGAATTCTAGTCTAGTCTTTATTTTTTTATTATTTACCTTTTCACTACTCACACCCTAAACATGCTATGACCTCTATGCTTACACATCATTGTTTTTCTACTGAAAGGCTTGTCTGTGTGTGGTCCATGGTATACGTTACATTTTACTGTTCCCCATTGGAAATACCAGCTGTGATGGATCAGTGTTTTTGATGTGGTCACCGACCTTCAGTGATGTGGTGGGAGAGAGTACTTGTCATCGCTCTTCAGTGAAGCAGCATGTTGGCTGAGAATGGAGGGCTTGTGAAGAGCAGTGAGGAATGCCTCTTAATGGATTTGGACGAGAAGCAGTGCCATATCGCTCCCCAGGGTGAGCACCGCACATGGTGGATCTTCGCGTTGAGCAGAAGGAGCAATAAAACATTAAATAATCCTGCTTTTCTGCTACTCCTCTCTGGGAATGCCTCCCCTGGCTCATCAGAAGAAGTATGAGAGGCTCAATAATGTTACAGTCACAAGCCTGGGGAGACAAAAACGCATGAGCCTGGTGAAGGGCAGACGAGGAGGCAGGCATGCAGCCACACACACCGCTAGTCTTGGACACAATCCGGTCATCAGAGAGAGGCCGACTACCTGCAGGCTCTATACTTACACCTGCATCTAATATAACAGAACAGGTGCACACCAGTCAGAGAGGAAGAAAAACCAGCCATGAGAGCAGTATAAACACCATGTCCCCAGAGATACAGCAGCAATGGCACAGAACTACCGCAAGTGTTCACATAAGAAAAAAGTAATGGCAGCATGAACAATGTGAGTGGAGTGGAGCCAGGATTGGGAACTTGCGTGCAATCACACAAATGCAAATTGTATATACTTCACCAGTGCCAATTTAACAAACTGACGTCTAGAAAGGCCTTCCTCTCTGGTGAGGGTCATATAAGCTCTTATGCAGACTGCTGCTCCTTTCCCATTCTGTCCATTTCCTGATAGTATAATAAGTTATTTATATTGAAACAAGACAGCCCTAGCTTTCCCCGTGACTTAATTTCTAAGAAATTTGATTATTCCACTTATAGTCCCCACTAATTTTTATTACTATTCAACTGACTCCAGAAACCTTAGCAACTAGTTTGTATTTGTGATTGGAATGGAAATAGATGACTTATTATTAAGAAACAATAATAATATTATTTCTTTTTGATTATGGTTTATATGTAATATGGGCTCAGGTGTCAAAGGAAGGAAGGAAGGAAGGAAGGAAATCAACACGTGAAAGGTGCCCACAGGTTTGGTGCTTGCGTGGCCTTGTTAGGACACGATTTCCATTGCCTATTACGTATTGCATATTACGTATTTTCCTCATCATACACAGGTGTGTGTGGATGAGGGGATGTGTGAAGGGAACAAGGCATGAAATGAACAGGTTTGAGGGTGTGTGTGTGTGTGTGTGTGTGTTTGTGTTCTGATGCTTAACATTGTCAGTTTGTGGAGAAATATCTCTGTGGATTTTATGTTTTCTCTCCTTCTCTTTTTACACTCTCAACTCACCTTTGACTGCTTTGGAATTCAGAGTGTATTAATACGTAATGCATAATGAATCAATATTTTCAATATGCATCTCTATATAGCTTAGTTGTTCATACTAAATGCTGCCTAATCCTATTCACTGTGCATATACACAGTGCAGTGTGTCTTTGTAGTTTCTGCCAAGCTGGATGCAAAATGAATGCTCTCATGGGGGTCCCAGCATCTATGACTACTGTTGTCATGAGGGGTCTGGGATGCATTTTGCTGAAAATAATAGAAGGTCCACTGCTCCTACAGAAATGATGCAGCACACCAGGCTATTCTGCAGAGTATTGGCAATTATTGGCTTCTAAATGACTGGGTGGCCTAAGAACTACTCTCTCACTTGGTTTGTAGTTATCTGGCTCAGCTAAATTATCATAAGAAGAGAATCACACAGGTTAAAAAAAAGTATTTTAATGAATAAGCTCAACTCATTCTTTATTATGATGTATAAAGTGTTAAAACGCTTAATGTTCTGCATCATTTTTGAATGAATTCGGGCCACGCTGAACTAAATACTGAAGAAGGCTATTATATGTCACATTTCCAGGCATTTCAAAGACCATTTTATAATCCTCAGAGAAAGATTTTTAACGAGAATGTAGCAGTCTCTACAGAGCCTAAGTCATTGACAAAGTCCAGTAAAAAGTGAGACGAATCCATTACCGATCTTTCCTATAGCTTGCCTTGATAATGACCTTGAGCCCTTGAGCTTTTAAAGAATATTGAAACAAGAGAGCCCTAGTTTTCCCCGTGACTTAATTTCTATGAAATTTGATTATTCCACTTATAGTCCCCACTTTTTTTTTATTACTATTCAACTGACTCCAGGAACCTTAGCAGCTAGTTTGTATTTGTAGTTGGAATGGAAATAGATGACTTATTATTAAGAAACAATTAATATTATTTCTTTTGATTATGGTTTATATGTAATATGGGCTCAGGTGTCAAAAGAAGGAAGGAAGGAAGGAAGGAAGGAAGGAAGGAAGGAAATCAACATGTGAAAGGTGCCCACAGGTTTGGTGCTTGCGTGGCCTTGTTAGGACACGATTTCCATTGCCTATATATATTACGTATTTTCCTCATCATACACAGGTGTGTGTGGATGAGGGGATGTGTGAAGGGAACAAGGCATGAAATGAACAGGTTTGAGGGTGTGTGTGTGTGTGTGTGTGTGTGTGTGTGTGTGTGATAGAGAAAGAGAAAGAGAGAGAGAGAGAAGGAGAGCAAGAGAGAGAGAAAGAAATAGACAGCGAGTTTACATCCACACACACAGAAATTGGTGTCTGAGACATCAAAAGAGGAGCACATCTGGCTATGAATGAATAGCGAGTATATGTGTTTTCCAAGAGAATAGAGTACAGACAGTGGTCTTTGTTCACCTACTCATCTCAGTTGAGTGACAGGTTGATCTATCCTCTCCTTTTTTATGTTTATTTCATTTGTTCCTTTTGTGCCACAGCTGACCCCTATCTCATATATGTGCCATGAAGTTCTGTACAAAGGTGAAGAGGTGACATGCATTAGCAGGGTAACTTAGAACCTATGCCTTACTGTTCAGAACAATCAATAACAATATTAATGTGGAATTACATCTATATCGTAACAGTGGTTAGCTAAAGATGCTGAATTTGCCATACTTGACACACTAAGGTACTGTGGAATGTCTGAAAAGTCTTTTTTTTTTCTTTCTGTTTTTCTTGACTGGTAATGTTCTCCCTTACCACTCCACCTTTAGTTGCAAATAACATTCCTCTTAAAAGTTTTTTTTTTTTCCCTCTCAAAAGGTCTTTCTAAGAAAGTGAGCGACAATCAATGTTAACTCACTTCAGGAGGGCTTTGTGAAACACTTCTTTTTGATACTAATGGCTTTGAGATAGATTTCAACATGGTGGAGGCTGGTAAGAATATGGAATAGGGGTTAGTTGGCAAGTTAGATAGACCCATTTTACAAAGACTCCTTTTTGTACTGGTCTGAATTTGCCTGTTCTTGCTCAAACCCATTGCTGTCATATATCTGTCCTGCAGCTTCTTCGGATTCCCATGCTCATGCTGATTCAATTTAGAATATAAACCATTTGTTATATAATCTCTTTGTGATCTCTTGACATAGGAGCATTCAATTTTCAGCAATTTTCTCCTCTAGTTAACTTCTCTATTTCCTTTGTTTTCACCTGTGCTATCTAGTGATTTTGATAGGTCCATGCATCGTGCCAATGCCTCGTATATTTTATAACACAGAGCTGAAACAGATGAGATCAGAGTAAGTTTCTACTCCTGGTGGACACACCAAGCAATAAGTATTCCAGATACCTCTACTTCTCACTAGATGGTCATGGGCAGGCACTCAGGTACAGAAAAGGCAAATGCATTTTTCCCACTATAAGAGATCTTCCCTTCTTCCATGTGAACAGTAGGGGTTGTGAGGGGGAAAAGTGTGATTTTTTCAAGAAGAAACTATTCTTCAATCCTACATCTATCTTTCACTAGCATGATTTCTCTTACGCATGTGTGAGTCTTAAACCACATCCCGCTCATCCTTTATTTTTGATATGGTGTTAGTGAAGTGATGGAGAGAGAGGTGAGAATGGTACTGGAAGAGAAAGGAACTGAATGTTCACCCTGCTTTGGAACCATTTTCTTGGCAGAAGCCTGCATTTATAAACCTAAACAACTAATTGTCTTGCTTGACCTTAAACTCCCATGAGAGTCATTTGGGACATTAAAGGTCTCTGCCATAGTAGCTCAAAGGCTTCAGTGGGAAATCACTGTGGGCCAGGCATACAGACACTGGTAACGTTACTTCCTACTAGTTATTTTCCACAGTGTGTTTTTGAGCATCTAATGTAAGTTTTCATGTAAAATTCCAGACAATGTCCAGAGAATCAGGTCTCTTTCACACATGTTGTACACCCACAGAGTTACCCTTTCACATGTAGAGTTACCCTTTCACACATGTAGTACACTGCTAGAGATTTTCTGTGTCAGATGAGTGCTCACTATTGGAATTGTTCCAGTTGTTTAGGCAAGGGGCGGTGCCTGTGTATCAGGTGCGGGATAGATGGCATGATGTAAAAAGTATGCTGCAGAAATCAGGACATCAAACGATGCTACCAGTTCATCTGTAATGATGACAATCATGTGATGACAATGGCATCAATATTAATACTAGCTACATGTGTTTGGATATATCTGCAATATCAATGAAAGAGTGGAATGCAATATACAGGCACACAGAACAGGGCATGAAGCAGCTAAATTCCATGCATGAAGTTTGCTGTTCACCTGAGGTTTTGTTTGGATGACACCACAATCACATAGCAAGTCCATTATCTGGTCAGAAACAATAAAATCTCTTGTCATTCCTTGACTGTTTTATTAAGGCCAACACTCTTATAAAGAAAAGTTTGTGAATCTCCTTATCTCTCTAGTTAGCCATTTTCATCTTGTAATTATGGTGGGTTTTAGTATTTTTGTCTGGTTTTGCACTAGTTGCATGATAAAAAAAATCAACAACACGCCAACTGTGAATTCTCTGGAAAATTACCTGCTCTATTTACACATGGGATGTATTTGAAATCAGAATGCTATATGTAGTATGCAACCAAAATGGATTTTTCCAGTATGTGAAACATGCCCAGATGGCTTACTGCTCTGGCCAAAATTCCAATATGCATCCAGAGCGATCAGTATGGTGAACTGAATCACAGTGCAATGGTGATGGAAAATCTTTCACAAATGGGCAGAACCTTCATATGTTTGTGTGACCCTGTAGTATCGTTTGCATTTGTCACATACTGGATACTACACTGCATGCTACTATGGGGACCACTATGCAGTATGCAATATATACTGAGTTTGGTATGTAGTATACAATATGTAGTAGGCCATTTTGAATATAGCCACAGGTTTACTTGGACATTACCCAGACTTTGTACCAGGGGGCTGACAGGATAAAATCCATGTAATGTCTGGTACAACTGGTTCAAATATTTGCGTTTTCATATACAACTCCTCCAGGTAATGTCCATAAAGGTTCAACATATCCATGTCTGAAAGGAGCTTAAAAAGACCATTCTTCACCAGATCCCTGAGAGCTTTTTTTCCAAACTGATTAGAATGCACCTATCCTATCTCTCTTTCCCTTTCTTGGAAGCACCTGGATATCTGCAACATGCTTGGATTGCAGACACACCCAAGGGAATTCATGGCACATGAAACCATCTTTCACTGTAAGCCTGTCATGTGCCTCTTATCTGCCTGCCAAACATAGAGGGAAGGACGAAGGAAAGAGGAGAAAGGGCAAGAGGGTCACAGCGACAACCCAGTTTAAAAACAATCAGTAAGTCTAGGTCATGTCAAAACATTAATACAGGCAAATTGAAGCAGAAGGAGGAAGGAATCAAAGTCAAATGTATTTATATAGTGCCTTTTACAACATGCATTGTCAAAAGCATCTTTACAAATGTTTGGGTTCAGATACCTAATGAGCAAGCCAGTAGCAACAATGGCAAAGAAAATCTCCCTGGACGGTTTAAGGAGTAATACTGAAAGTGGGACCCATTCTTCTTGGGAATCCCAGCTTACATTCTATACTATATTATACATAGTTCATGTAGTCAATTCAGTGTAGGTGTAGGATTCTCCAGGGAGTATAAGGTAGATGAGCTGTTTCTACTGTAGTAGATGGAGTGAGTGGAGGCATATGGCAGCATTAGTTTATCTATTGGTATCAATGGGATATTTTCTGGGATCACCCGAGTTTATTTGATGAGCTAATGAGCAGGTCTAAACCAGTGTTGGCATCATCTCAGAAGTAACATGAAGGTAATGAAGATGTTGCCACCATCAAGGTCGACAACAAAAGAGTTGCCTCAAAAACAACTGAAAATCTTAAGTTTGGGGTCTTCTTTCATCCTGCTGTTTATCACTAGGGAAGCGTCATACTCCAATAATACCCCCTTCTCTTATAGAGTGCTTGGGATAGCCACCTTTGTGTCCAAGCTATACAGTACAAAAGTGAGCAAAGTGTTTCAAAGGATGTGAAAGGAAAGGGTTCCATGAAAAGATCCTACAATATGTAAAGATGAACTACAGACGAACCGTCCATAAACAGTAGGCCTGTACCAGTGACAATTAAAACAAAAGCACAAAATTAGTTTTGGGCTGGAAATCTCAGAAATCTGGCCATCATCATTACATCTGATTACCAGAAATCTCTGTGACTGAGGGACCTCATACTCTACATCTTTATGTAGGAAGCCCTAAAATGCCGGTGTTTCTGTATTTAATTTGCTCTGCATATTACATTCTAAAGGATCCTTTTTTCCAACATCCTTTTCTTTTTCAGGCCATTTACCATGTTGGGTTCCAGTCAGAGTTTGCATAGTTTGACCATTCAGGTAATGTTTCAATGTGGCTATTATGCTGTCAAATAATCAATGGATAAGTGGTCTGGTGTTTAAAAAACAACCAGCAGAGGAAGAAGGAGACAAAAAGTGCTCACTAAGCAGGTGCTGGATGCAGTTCCCTTGTCTTTAAATGATTGCTTTGAGTGTTGTGTCTTACATTTACGATTTTTCCTCCGAAAACGTGATATACAAGTGTACACAGCCCAGAATGGCATGTGCGAACGGTTTCGTTTGTGCGTTTACACATCTTATTTAGCTGGATGACAGCCGTATCTGAGCTGCAGTAACTAGCTAGTGTTGGTTTATTTGTTTTTTCGAGCTCAGTGCCGATAAACATTTGCAAAAGCGCTGCAAATGAACATTCGCAGGTTGAATACTTGCCAGTAAATGGTTCTGGTTGTAAAAGACTTCGTAACGAGTTCTGGAAAAAGTTTGGCTAACTAGCCGCTTGAACTGCTGTTGCATACCTGGCGTGCTGCGCTTCAAGAATCCTTTGGATACTCTAGGGCATCAGCCTACTAGCAGAGGCTATGCTCTCTCTACTGCGCTGTTGTTGCGTATGCTGCGCTTTTTCTGTGTACTAGCTTGTGTGAATATTACTCTCACAAAGATAAGATTCAATAACATTTGAGTTTGTTTGTTGCATCTGGGATTTACCTAAATGCACCAACTTAATGGGCCACAACAAAATATGAATTATAAGTGTTTATAAACACTGGAACTATCAGACAATTAAGGTTTCATTTAGATTTATTTTTTAAGGCTTATATTTTTATTTAGTTTAATTTAGATTGACATTGATTTTCTTTTTTCTTTCTTTCTTTTCTAATGAAAAGTTTTTGTTGTTGTTTTTTGTTCCCCATGTTAAGTTTGTATTTCACTAACTAGCTTACATCAATAATAGACCCAATATCATCTGGTTTAACCTTTAAAAAGAAATATGCCTTTTGATTGATTTTTGAGGCGCACAGTTATTTATTTATTTATTTTCTGAAATGCCCCTTCCTAAATTTACTAGGCGTCATCAGGGAGAAGTTACGTAAAGGATGTCACGGAACGCTCGCCTCCCGCGAGTCACGTGATTTGGCCTGCCACGTGCAGTGGGAGGATTCTGTTCGTAGCCACACCTGCACCTGTATTTTGTTAGGCTTTGTGTATTTAAACTCTTGTCATTGTGTGCAGTGTTGTCAGTTATTGTTGACGTAATGTGTTAATGTAGCTTGTTAATGTGAATGTTAAATGTATCCGTGTTCATCGTGTTTGTTCAGTTTTGCGTTCATTGTTTGTAATACATTTGAGCGCCGTTGTCTTTATGTTTCAATTAAATGTTCATCCATGTCGAGGAAGTATGTGTCTCCTGCTCTGGGCTCACTCGGGCCACTGCATTACAAAGGAAACGAGCAAAAGCTTCTGTAAACAAGTCTAGATTTAAAATGTAAGAATGCATGAGTTCTGAATTAAATCCGGACAGTAATTTCTATTCTAGGAACATGGAGAAACACTGCATTTTGAGAATTTGGTGGATGTGGAGGGTTATAATATTCAGTAATTTAACTCAGATACTGTGGGTCCAGTCCACTTAGATCTTTATATATCAATAAAAGTATTTTAAAGTCAATTTAAAAATTAACTGTGTGCCAGTGCCGAGGTAAATAATGACTACTGTGGCCAATGTTCCATCTCTAGCAGCTGCAAAATATATATTGGAGTGTTGTGAAAAGTAAACAGTTTTCAGGTATATAAAAATCCATTATTTCTCAGGAAGAGTAGTATTTGAGTACTGAACTTTAAAACAACATTGGATTAATTATATATGGCTCTAAAATCAGATAAAAGGAAAATCACCATCATTCAGTCAAACAGAAATTAGCCTAGAATTAATTTGTTGCATAGATGAGACAACTGGATGAGCAGTATAATAGCTGATAAAATGCTCTGGAAGAACAAAAGGTGTCTTAATTAGTTTCTGACCATTGGTTTTGGCTATTATTATATCTACTTCCAAACTCACTAGGGACAAATTTGTACATAATGTATGGCACAAGCAGTCCAAACAGGTCCATACAAGGCTGGACACATCATCCTCCTTGTGTGTGCACATATACACAGAGTCCTGTTTTACAGTTGTAATGCTATATCTTTCTATTAAGAGTATATTTTTGCACAGTCCCTTGCATTTTTGTTTATTTGTTTGCACATTTAGTGTAATTAATAAAAGGTTTTGTAGGATTGAGGCTAGTAAATGAAATATTAAAATAACCTCTGGAGAAAAAAATAGAGGATTTTTCTAATTCATAATTTATTAGAGGTTTGTCAGATTTTGCAACAATTTAATGCTTTGACCAATTACCACCAATGTATCCAATGTATGCTTCAGGAGGAATGTACATAGTTTACTGCATTTTAAGACAACAGTTCAGGCTATGGTAACAATACCCCTGTTTAGATTCAGGATTTCAGAACAATGGCCTTCATTTAATTCCTCTATAAGTACAATGCCACCATTTTTTTAGCTAGTCAAAGCCTTCAGGAGAATCTGAATATTAGAGCCAGATATGTGTAGGATAGTGATGAAACTAAATTCCTCCACAAAAAAATCAGTTTTAACATTTAAATAAGAATTAAGAATGACTGAAGAATTAATTATGAATTAATCCAATTACTAAAATGTCCTATATGCCGAATGTTCTGAAATATCTTCATATGTATGATTTACATTGAAAATTGATGAGATTTGCTTTAATCACAAGATTTTTATCTTTATACTTTCTTCTTGGTTAATATATAATAATATATAATAATTATATATATATATATAATATATATATATATATATATATATATATATATATATATATATATATATATATATATATATATATATATATATATATATATATATATATATTAATGGTTTTGGTGACGATTACTCATTTACATCTTAGGCATACTTAAACTGTTTTCAAATGAGTATTGATTGAATTACCATGGGTGGCCTACATTGTTGTAAAACAACTTGTTTTGGCCCTACAACAAGAAGTTATAGTAGACTTCTTTGTTTAAAGCTAAATTGTATCACCTGGCTAGATGGTTTATCTGTGCAAGTATTCCATTACATAAGTCACACATCCTTACTTTTTCTAGAGGACAGTTGATGCCACATTCATTAATGAAAAGGTGTGAGTATACCTCTTATACAGATTATCATTATGGCTGAAGCCTAAGGAATGCAGAGTACAAAAGAAATCTCAAGATATAAAGGAGTATGAAAAAATTATACTAGCCTATCTTCTTGGAGGGCAGTGCAAATTGTTATGCTTTTTTTTTTTTTTTTTTTTTTTTTTTTTTGTAGACTCAAGCAGATTTCAAGAAGAAAACAATCTTTACAGTGAACTTATTTCATAGCTCTAGGGTCTAGCAAAAATGTTTTTTATGTCCCTAAACCTAATTTATCAACAAATCTAACTTTTTGTAGGTCCTTAATGTCATAATTCTGAAACAGGCATTGCAGTGTTGCTAACTGCAGTGCAACTAAATCAGCAGCAATCGATTCCAAGAGAATTTGTCTTAGCACCCTGTCTTTTCTTTTGAATGAAAACTACTGTAACATTCTCTGCAGTTTCAGTAATGAGGAAGCCAATGTGCATACCATTTGAATATGAAAACTTGAGTAGTCTTTTTTTAATTACATATTCTCTACTTGGTTTCAGAGTGCCTGTGTGTGAGGGAGTAATGTTGTGTTGATTTATGTAAAAAGAATGAATGTCAAAAGGTGCATTTTTAATGCCAGATACATGAACTAATTATACAATTGTAAACAAGCACAGGGTGGTTGTGTTATATCTGCTGTAATGCATTTTTAAATGACATGCATATTTTTCATGCAATTTTAACAGTCTGCTTCATGAAATATAACCCTATTCAAAATGTGCAGCATAAAAAACTTAGTTTGGCATTTAGGATTGAGAGATTAGCAAAGAATTATAAACTGCAAACTGATCTAAAATCTGTCATTATTTTCAGCTAACCTAATCACCAGTAACTAAAATAAATGTTGATGTGCAAAATGGCATAGAGCCAATGGTTTAGGTGTGCTATTGATTACCTGAAATAATACAAGCTGTTATAATAGCAGATAAATGACATTAATCACCTAAATTAGACAAAAAAAACCCTTTCCTTATTTTTATTTATTTATTGATTTAATGAATTAATTTACTGGATTTTTGTAAATAAAATAAAACCCTCAAATCTCTTGTGGAATTTAAGGGCAGGTCTAGTGAGGAAAGAGAGCACAGTGCACAGACAAGACTATAGACACACAGAGGAGATAGAGAAGCAATGTAATTCATCTACAAATGAATTCTGACAATAGCTAATAGCCAAGGGCAGTTAAAGTCCATGGGCTGAGAGAGGGAAAGAGACAGAGAGTTGACATTGCCATTTGTACCTCAGAGAGGGTGTAGATGATATGTAAAACAGTTCATAAGAATGACATTTAGGCATCTGAGCATGTACACAGCTGATAACTACACCATTAGGGAGCAGGACCTCTTAGCCTAAAAGCACATACACCACAGTGAGGAGGATTATGCCTGGGATCAGGGTTGCCAACCCTACCTCACATACTCAAGCAGTAGGGATTAAAAGATTAAAGGAAAACTCAAAATGTCTTATTGAATTTGGGAATATTTACTTGATATGTATATTTTATATCTTTTGAGATAATGGTGTTTTGTAGCCCTCATAATATTCTTTCCTAGTTTAGGTGAGCATGGGACAAGTACTGGGACAAATTAACTTTAAAGTCATTAAAGTAGCATATTTAAAATAACACTTTATTGATCCTGATGGAAATTTCAGAATCACAGTACTGTACAAATTGCTCAAGAGAAGACATACATTAAATCAGAATACATAAATAGGGAAGGGTTGTTGAAATGAGTTGCAGGAGTACAAAAGTGAAGGGCTGTAGAAGTGAATTACCAAAGTACAAAAGTGCAGGATAGTAGAAGTGCATTACAGAAGTACAAAAGCAAGGTACTGAAGTATTATAAACCTTGATATTACAAGAGTTAGCAATACACATATAAATTATGTATATGACATAAGAGCAGCCATGGAAGATGTTCCAAGGACTGCAAACATCAGTATTGCACTAATAAGGTACTGCACTTAGAACGTGTAAGTGGTAAAAGCATATTACATTATAAAGTATATGATAACACAAGTGAAAAATGCCGGTATACCTAAATAACTATGTAGATAATATAAACAAAAGCTGCAAAATTATTAATGCACTAATGGAATAGATAGGAGGTTTAACTGTCAGTAAAACATTATTAACAGTAGGAGTCACATTGACAAAATGGGTCAGACAAGAGAGAAATAAAGAAAATAAAGCGTAGAAATAAACTTAGTAGCAGGGTCAGATAAAGTATCAGTGAAAATAAGTGCATCATAGTAGTATAAATGAGAGTATGAACTGGACTTGCCAAAGTATGGTGTAGCTCAGTTGCACAGTTCAGACAGCGGGAGATCAGTAGTGTCCCTGCAGCAAGGAGATTCATTGTAGAGTCTTATTGCAGTGGGGAGAAAAGATCTTACACAGCGGTCCTTCGCACAGTGCAGCAGTATCAGTCTTCTGCTGAACATACTTCACTGTTTGTTCACTATAGTGTACAGTGGGTGTAATCCATTGTCCATAATGGCCTGCAGCATTTTAAGAGTCTGTTTCTCATATATCTATATTGTTGTTTAGTTGGTTAGTTTTCAAAGTAAACTTAGTTTCCAAAATAAACATAAGTATGGCAGTAAAAGCATGGTATATAGGCTTCCCTGGCACTCCTTCTGCAAGTGTTATCTGCTGTTATTTCATGCGCTCCAATTTAACCTTCCAATTATGTCAGCAGATTGTTATCACAAGTGTTCATAAAGCTTTACAATAGAGGTCTATGCTTACAACAATTCCTGCTGTTATTGAGAAAATTAGATTTATCAGCCTATATGATCTTATATCATCATGTTTGTTGTCTTTTCATCATATATCTGTCATTTATTATTCTCCCATTGAAAATGTCCAGCTACAGTAGATACAGAAATGTTTGGTAACCCTTGTACTATGAATATTGAGGGTGTCAGTGACAGTTTTCATAAGCTAACCTAGTTGCCATCAAATGTTCTAAGTATAACCCACCCACCCTGTTGGAGGAGTATGTATTAGTATAAATATGTTGGTATTCTAAAATGATATGTATTCCAAGTACTTTCTATAAAAATGTAACATTCTGCTTTGTATTCATGTTGTCATCTTTAATTTTGTTTGAATATGCAGCAAAACAAACAATTTTCATTTGTCGGGGCAGTCAGGCCACTCTATTTCCATGGTCTTACCATACATAAGGACCTACCTGGCATATTAATGAACTCTGCTGAGCTGTCGCCTATTGCCTTGAAGAAAGAGCAGCCCTATTGGGCCAACAGTGCTAATGCAACAAATACTGACATGAGCAAATCCTTCCGTAGCCAATCTGAGAACATGACTGATGTACAGAAACAGAAATTTCATAAATTAGACTTGTTCTATTTTCTTGCCTTCGACCTTCAAATTGCATTGGAACCAGGTTTTATTCTAATCATCAGACTTCACTGTTCCCCAAAGAAAGTTTGTTTATTGTTCTGGGACTGTGCCAGAATAAGCTGACCCCATGCTTCACTCTATACATTGCACATTATGCATATACATTTACTCTATGCATTGTGTTAACACTAAGACTTTTATGAATCAGAGGATTATACCTAACTTGGCTATCAATATATTTTCCATTTGTTATGCAAAAAAGCGCTTGATGGGGAGAAACACAACTGACAGTGCACATGTGATATGAGACATCACAAAATGTGACATCACCAAACTGCTGTCTTACTACTTTAAAGGTTAATATGAGATTAGAAAATGTAACCTCTGTGGCAGTTTCAAGATATGCCTCTCTCTGACCTGTCAAACCAAATCAGTGCTGATGGTTAGGCTTCAGCCTACAGTTGTTTATGAGAGAGAGTGAGCAAGGAGGGCAGGATAGTTTCCTCCACTGGATGCCCCTTGCACTCTGTGTTTGATTAGTAGCATGTAGACAATGTAACAGCACTGTTTCTGCACTTTGATAATGGCGACATAACATAGCATTAAAGATTAGCCCAGAACCCCATTTTAGAAAAGCACTTTACATTATTTAAAAATGCAGGTCCGCTCTTTCTAGATTCTTTACCAATAACTAAAATGCTGATTTTTTTAAAATAAAAACCTGTCTTAGTTTTCTGCTCCCTCTTACTCCTAAACAGAGAAAACTACATACATAGCACCTCAAAAAGTGAATATTAGTCATTTATTTCTAAAAATAAATAAATTAGTTTAGAAGTCAGTATTAAATTTCATGGACTGGTGCCTCTCAGCAGTTTGAGTTTTAGTACATTAAAAACCAAGTGAATTTCATAAATATAAAAGTTGATGAAGTATAGAGGTCTTGACAAAATACCTTTTCATTTATGAAATCCAGCAGTGTCCCAAAAATATAACAGTGTTAGCAGTCTGTACTCAATAGTTAGCAACTTCATGGCTAAACATTGTAAATCACATGTTGGCTGTCAACATGTACTATAATTATTTTACATTTTGCAGCAAAAATAATTACTCCATCAGGACAGCAGAACTTGTATGAAGTCAAGTTTAATTATCCTCTGTTGAACATGGCTCTGAAATTTAAATGGTGGATTCCAGAATACTGTATTCACGTCTGTCGAGAGCAATGACAAGCATTAAGTTGGCAGAGCACTGGCAGGCAACCCACCTTCACTTCTCAAAGCTGCTGCTTTTCTTCCCCAGATGACAGCTCCATGCCAACTTCACATTTGCATGTTAACATCCATGCTTTGTCGCTGCTGTTGTATGACTATGTGTTGGTGCAGCCTAGCAAAACTCATTTATAGTCACAGCTTTATTTACCACTCTGTAGCATGTTTGCTCCCTGTCTTTTGGGGCTGGATGGCTTAAGTATTGTATGATAACATTCACCACACAGCACACATATTTACCAGTGCTCAGTTAGCAATTAGAGTTTAATATGCAAAAGACTACCACAACCTCCCAGCCATACTAAGACCAAAGCATGCTCAACTATTTAAGCTGGAGCCTTATATTACTGTTGCAAAAAGCTTCTGTTGCTTTGCTGCAGTGTTGAACCTGTGAGATGCAGTGATTCCCCAGTGGTGCTTTATTGCTGCTGTACCCTCGAGCTCCACGGTGTAAGCTGCAGACCTAGGCCTCCATCACTGCTCCCCTTGCTTTCATTTTGAGCCATGTCCACACTATCACCATGCGGTTGGAGCAACAGCAAGCCTGAAAGCTCCACACATGGGACAGAGAACCAGAGATGACCAGATGGGATGCACACCCTCACATCCAGCACAGCAGTGTAAAGAAATGAAACCAGTACATCTTGAGTGTAAAGACCGTACTTCCAAACAATGCTCCTTTTTGAAATGTACTAGTGAGGCTTCAGTGGCTCTAATTGCCTTTGTTCATACAGACACTTCCTTTAATAAATTGCAACCCTGACCATAGTAACCGTTCAGAAGGAAACAGGGCCGATTAGCCATTAAGTGAATCTCACACACCCTTTGTACATATTACAACAGCAAAGAGTCCTATTCTTACACAAAACCCAGAGTAATAAAGAGAGACTTAATGAATGCCAATAAGATGGCAAGTATACAATGAAGATCTGCCACTGCAGTGAGGTGGCAAAAAATGTTATTTTTAAATTGCATGCAGTTGGTGGAAGGAATTAAACTCTACCAAGATGTGATAATTGAGCTAAGACCAACAAAAGGATTTAATCTGCTGCGATGCTTGATTGCAAACATTTTGCTAACACTCACTGGAAATTACTTTTATTACTGAGCATACTGGACTAAAGATGATAGGCATGACTACAGGTTGGAGATGTTGGTATAACATTCGGGAGGTTGAAGGCGAACACACACACAAAGTAACATCACCTGGCATGTGTGAGTGAACAGAACCAGAGACAAGGGATGCCATATTAATAACTAGGAAACAGACAAATAGGATAAAACAAATGACTAGCCAGTTTAATATAAATACATTTATAAATAACCAACAAAATATAATAACCAGCAAACAAGAGATGAGAAAACAAGGCTTAAATAGGAAAACTAATGACAGACAAACAAGGAACAGCTGGAGATAGGGAGGAAGAGACAGGGAAACAGACAAGAACAGGAAAATACAGAAGTACTTCAGGTAACCAGGGAAACGGGAGACGCTCCTTTATGCGAGCATGACAGTTGTAGATAAACTGGTGTGGGAGAATGTTGTAAATAGCAAGCGGAAACTTAATATTGGAAAACAGGATAGTCAACTATCATTTCCTTTTACAATCCCCTAGGTATTCTCTGATAAAACACTCAAAATCACATCTTGCAGTTGTTGTAATTGTTACCCTTTGGTTATCAACCAGCTTCGGTCACACCTGCTCCAGCTGGTATATATATATATATATATATATATATATATATATATATATATATATATATATATATATATATATATATATATTCAATACTAAGATTTTTTTGTTCTCATGCTTGTGTGAACTAACCACACATTATTTTGCATGCATGCTCACAGACATATACCTGTCAGCTGGCAGCAGAGCTAGGTATGGTGATGGATGTTGTTGATGTGGTGAGAATGGACAGCTGGGTGGTGTTGTCATCTGTCACGCACCTGCTTCCCACAACAACAGTCCACTAGACAGGTCACTGCACACACCCTGCTAAACTCACCCCTAACAACCAGCACTCCCAGAACCTCAAGTCTGACAGGAAGTCTGAATCCAAACCTGAAACTCTCATTCAAGTATACAAATATATTTAATAAATAAAGAATCCTAATTAACAAATTTCAACTAAACACATAACTGAAAGCCAAAAAAAACCCTATCTAAAATAATTGTGTTTAATTGGCACTTGTACCAGCTTGTCTTCTCAATGAGCAAGCATGAATACTTGTAGTACTGACACCTATCCATGGAGCCTGCGTGGATCTCATGACATGGCCACCAAGAGCCTTCAAGACATTTAACTCCTCAGTGGTATTATAGAAAATGAGTAGCATCCATTCAGTCATCTTTCCGCCCCATTATGCTGAGCTGTCCTGAGCCCTTGTGGACAAGCTCATGGGTTTATTAACTCGTTCCAGCAGATAGCATGTGTCAAACAGCAAACATCTGCAGCGGTCTAAGAGCACTGCTTGAGACCCACCTACAGACCTCTGCCTGCTCAGAAAGACAGTCAGCCATGGAGAAGTCCAGACCACAGAATGCCCCACAGCACAGTATATCTATCCAATTTCAAGGTCATATCTATCCAATTTCATGTGCTTATAACCAACCAACACCATTTTTAAATAGGATTTTGTGAGTTTGGTAAACTGGGATAGACAGCCCAAAGGTAGTTTTTGGACTGATTTTTTTTTTTCCCCTTCTCTCTCTCTCTCCTCTCAATTTCATGCACACCAGTTTCTTATAGGCAGCGTAGGACTGAGCTTGCAACAAGTATGGGCTTGGCATAGAGGATTACAGAATAATCCTTTAGAGGAGATGGAACAGAGGACAGGAGTGTCGAGAGAACAGGTAGTACATAACACAGTTAGGGCAACCTCTGCAGTCTTTGGCATAAAAACAGTGAATGGCAGAGTTGTAAAGAGACTAAGTAAATCCGTTGCACTGAGGCTGCATGTTCTCTGGAAGGCCTCCTCAGATATCATGCAGAGCAGAAAGTAATAGGCATCAAAAGATATAGTTGAGCTGTGTCTAGTTGAGCTGTGTCTTCAGGTATGGTGGTTTTAGAATTGCTGAACCTGTGCTTCTAGTGGATGAAAGAAAAAAAAAACTCAGTGAATGTTTTTTTTTCCTGATATTTCTTACTTACATTAGAACAGAGTGATTTTGTGCACAGGCTGCAATAGTGAGCATTTTCCAAGAATGTAGACATAGCACAGACATGCACACATGCGCATACACGCATGCGCAGACACACACTATCACACCTGCACAGAGGCATGCCCTCAAGGCCTGGGTAAATTGTTCAAGTGGGATGCATGGAGGAGCCTGCTGGGATGGGGTGGGGGACATTCTACACAGGTTCCATAGATGTCTCAGGTGCACTAAAGCAAATGAAAAAGTGAAAATGGAAAAAAGGATATGAAAAGAATGCTTGTCAAGAAGAAGCTTCTGTGGTGCCTGATGGAACATTAATAATGTATTTTTGCAAATCGGCAATGTTATTGTGGAAGAGCGAGCTGAAGCCCAGGCCTTGGGAAACCAGCAATGACTAGGGAAGAATGCTGATGACTCTTTCAGCAGAATGAAGCCTCCCAGGATCAGCTGCACACTCCTTTTGATATATCTTAATAACCTCAGTGTGCTGCTGCCATTCTGCTACAGAGCCACATGCACAGGATGTCTTGTGCATATTGTGTGTGTATGTATAAATATAAAATACCTACAGCACGGATTCAGAAGAGAAGCCACCTATGCATTAAATCTTACAAACATTTTTAAGGTGCATTAATTTATTATTCAAAATAGTCAATGTTGTTAAGTGTTGCACTACAACATAATGTAAAATAAAACACACTCACACACAGCAACTCTTTATATGGCATTAACAGTGATTTGTATGAGAGCTGGAGGGTTTAGAATATGTTCGTATCACTCATGCTGAGCAGGAACTAGACATAAACACCTTCGCATAGACTAAGCAGCCATACTCAGTGCCATTCCCTCACGCCTATTACTTCAGCTCAAGATTTAAAACCTGTGGTGTGTTATACAGATATGGCTGGGTTGGTACGGGGGTCACTTCTCATTGCTTCAGTAATGTGCTGTAGCATTTTCCCTTAAAGACAAGCACAACACTCAGCTCAATTTCATGGCTGGCTTCAACTGAGGCATTTAACAGAAGCATCAGCATGGTGTGTTAATCATTCTTGTACCGTGTGTGTGTGTGTGTGTGCGTGTGTGTGTGTGTCTGTGTGTGTGTGCCTGTGACAGATTTGACAGATTTGCTGTGCATTTTAATATAGCAAATGAAATGGGACAGATAAATTATTGGTCTCTCAAGAGCTCTTAAGGGACTTTTCAAAAATCAGATGACACATCCAAAAATCTGCTTTCCAACCACTGGCCATTAAAATTAATGCATGTCATCCGTGTTCTAAGATACAGTCCTTATAAGATTTGGTGCTCCACAGTGTCACATTTACTGCAAAAAATATGTTTATACATTCTTCAAAAGCCCAGTATGCGCTACAAATTCTGTTTCCTAAGTAGAAAGAATAACCAAAGAACAGATAGCTCCATGTGGGTAACGGTGACACAGAAATTAAAAAAAAATAAATTAAAAAGAGATTGCAAAATAGCAGGGTCAGAGTAATTCATTGAAATTAACTCATCAACTCATGATATCCTCACCATATTGATAAAAATTATTTTTGTGCATTTCATTTTCTTCTCAGTGCTAGTATTTCTCCCATACATGAGCATAAGGAGCGGTTTCCGTCACTGATTGTGCTGACATATATTGTGAGGAGAAAGTCAATAAAAGTGAGGTGAGAGGCTGAATACCTGTGGAAACAGCTCTGATGAGACAGGAAGAAAAGAGTCAGAGTAAAAGGGCATCCATATTTGCAGCTTCTCCTTCAAGTCCTCTTAACTACCCATTAGCTGCAAATTCATTGATTCCACATGCCCTGTCAAGCAACAGAAAGGAATCTCAATGTCAGTTTCATAATTCTGCTTCACATTTGCATTGCCTGCAGTAGATACATTGGGAACAGAGTTGTGGCATTTCTTGAAGTGTGAAATTCTCATGGTTTAAAAGTATAATTCCAAATTGAATCACAAATGGCATTTAATAAATGATAGAATGGTAGCAAGATATGTCATAACACCATTGTCATAACAGACCCTGTGTGTGGGCAGTTGGTGGGAGATGTTTGTGCTCCTGATCAATGACCACTGTGGTGGGTCAGACTTAATGGCTTCACTGATTGCGTTCAGAAAACATAGCAAGTATAATATACTATATAAATATTGTCCTGGTACTATTGGCCTTGATAGCTTGGCTACACAGGTATATGAAATAAAGAATGTGTTTTTTTTATTTACCGAGATTGAAACCTTGAAATTCATTGTTTTGGATTTGTTGTATATTCAGTTTTAGCCTGCAAATGTGTTTAACTGCATGACTGTGTAAAAGAAGGGTGTTTCTGCGATAGACATATTTTCCTTCTTTTTACTTCCAAATATCAACAGACTTGAAAATAGCAGTTGCCTCTGGTAATTGCTTGTTTTCATCCTCTAAGGTGATAAGTCAAATGAAAAAGAAATATTCTGCATTGCCCTGTCCCAAGGAATGTAGCCTCAGTTGAGAAGTAAGCATAAAATTAATACTGTTAGCATTATGTTACTGTCAGTACCAGTAGAGACAGAGGAGATGAGGAAAATGGCTTCATTGAATGTAGTTCTCTACAAAAGCTTATCAGTTTATCAACAGATCACTTCAGAAGTATTCCATGCATCTAATTCTACATGTACATGCATGTAACATGCATGCTATAACAGGTTTACATATTTCAAGGCTCTGATAATAATGTGCATTAACAAACTTAATTTGACTTTCTTCTGGATTAATTTTAAAGTGGCTCTACACTTTTAGCAAAGTTTTAATACAAAAAAGAAGACACTATCATGTGACTTTTAGCTTTTTCTTGTCATCCTTCATAAATATATAGCTTTTTACATGCCCATCTTATAGTTTTATTGGTCCAATGTAGGTATTCTTTCAAATGACCAAGATGTTTGGAAACATTTGCTCTAGAAAGCCATACATTCAGGAGGGAATCTATGTGCATTTTAAGGATTTTAGGGGGGGGGTTTACAGCAATGCAGTGCTTGTTTGTTGTTGCTGGCAGCAAATTTGGTGGTAATTCATTCATTTAATTAAGACCTTTCAAGGTCAGTGAGTCGACTAAAATTGAACCCATACACAATTCTGCTTTTATGGGCACTCTGGTAGAGATTAAAAGAACATTTAATGAAGTAAATTGAGGTTTTTTGAAAGATTGCATTTGATTAAAAATTTCCAAATTCAATCACCTCAACTGTCCGAATATCCTGAGTACATAGTGTGGTGTCCTACACTGTGGTCATTAGAACTTGGTTATGTGTGTGAGAAGAGAGAGAGAGAGAGAGAAAGTGAGAACAATGGGTGATATCCCAGCTGCCATGGTGCACCCCATGAGGACTGACAGTCCCACCTTTGTGAGCATTTGTACCCTTGTAGTCTTCTTCCTAGTAGTTCATCTTGATTTGGTACACCCAGTTATGTAAGGGTATACTTTGAACCAATAAAAGAACGAGCTGATTAAAAAACATGCTGCCTTTTCCATATCTTCCCACAAAATGTCACAAAAGCAAAAACAAAAAAGACCAAAGCTCACTTTAGCTGACAATATTTCTCTGCAGACAAAGTCATCCACTCACTTTCAGAAAACATGTCTGTCAATTTCAGTCTTTCACAGGGTGTGTGATACTAATTAAACTAAGACAGTATGACTGACTAGAGAGAGTGACATGCAGAGTACAACACTGGAAACACCAAAATGCACAGTATCCAGGACACTGGCATAAATTAGCTTCAATAACATATATGTAACAACTCCCTGATTAAGTGTAAATAAAATAATGGCTGTTGTTGTACTGCAATAAGGTCCAGGAGAAAAGATTGGTCACTCAAGTACATGGAATGAATCGAGGCCTCACCATGAACTGAACATTAGGAGACCAAATCTACCCAGGGGACAGAGAATTCACTAACTCATGAGATGAAATTATTATTATTATTATTATTATTATTATTATTATTATTATTATTATTATTGTTATTAAGGGATTAATAAACCATAACGATACCCATAGACCCAGAAATCTGTGTATTGTAATATGAAAACAAGTCCAGATATTGTGACCAAGATTTAGGAAATTGATGTTTTTGTTTACTTATAAGTACACTTGGCTAGGCATCAGGGAAATCTGCTCTGCTCTCCTCACATTTTAACCTCTAGACTTATCTTCTCCTCTCCAGCACTCTCTCCTCCTCTCCTCTGGTTCTATATTCTAATCTCCTTTCCAGTCATATCTTTTCCTCTCCCCTACTCCCTCCTCTCTCCTCTCCTCTCTAGATCTCTCCTCTTCTCTGTTCTCCAGTCATCTCTTCTCTGTTCTCCATATCTTTCTTTCTTCCTCTCCTCTGGTACTTCTCTTCTCCTCCAATGTCTCCCCCCCCCCCCCCCCCCACACACACACACACAGACACAGACACAGGGGGACTACGTTATTAGTCTTAATATTTCTTTTTATTTAAAATTAGGGCTTTTCTTTATGGTTCATATTTGTTTTTAATCTATTTATTGTTATTATTATTATTATTATTATTATTATTATTATCGGCTAATATTACAGGAATATCTCAAATGCAAATATCATTAATTAACATTAGGATTAGACTGCTATGATGTCATTACTTGGTCTTAACCATCAATGTTCCCCCTTTACTAATTCACTTCCATATCACCTGCTCTCCCTTTACTGTCAGTATCTTCACACACACTCACTCTCTCTCTCTCTACTTTGAATGAACCCGAGTAGACAGGAAAGAAATATCATCACTATACTGGGGAAAAGAAACAATCTTGATGCATATATGGAGGCTAACAGGAGTCTGTACATTAGACTGAGACTGTTGTAATGGCATTATGTGATCTTCACTATCAATATTTGCTCCTTTTCTCACTCACCTCCAAGTCTCCTGCTCTCCCTGCCCTGTCAGCATCCTCATACTGTCTCTCTCTCTCTACTTTGAATTAACAAGAGTGAACATGAAAAATATTATCAATAAACATTGTCATTGTCACCCTTCTACTTACTCATGATTTACAGTGAATGAAAGCTGACAAAAGCTGGCAAATAAAAAAAATTTATTTTCAAATAAACATTAATAATAACCATTTATCAGCTACAGCGGATATTATACGAATATACAATAAATTAAAGCTGCTACTCTCTACATGTTCGTGCATCGCTACAATCGCTACAATGACTAACACGTTACTTAGACTTCAAGTAAGATTTATAACATATATAACGAAATAGAAAAACATAACATTAGTGAATACACCCGTGACTGATGGACGCTGCATGAATGTGTGGCTAATTAACTTTCCAGGTAACTTAAGTTAGCTATGACAGCTAGTTAACGTCAATAGTGATGATTGATTTACATTGGAAAATTGTCCCATTTTCACCAAAATATTTCTTTACACTTCATACAATTACTGACACTTTTTAGTAAAATATATTTATTGTTACAGTTACAGTTTCAGCTGTAACCAAGAAGCCTCAGCCAAAACAGACAACACGCGTAACAGAAAACGAAACAAACAAAAAGGTGGGTGGTATCGCTGCCAGACGGAAGCTGCTGGGGTGGTGGCGCTGCCACCGTATTCCCTGCCCCCACCCCCCCAAGAAAAACCAAACTGGGGTGCCTCCCAGCGTACACAAACACCGGCATCGCAAACAACACGTTGGCGGAAAAAAAAGAAAATAGAAAGCAAAAAGGAGACTGCTGCTTCCGTTATTCTGTCTGGCGTAGAACATGGGGGAAAAGCCTGAAACAAATGCAAGTCTCCGAATGAAGCGTTTAACAAATGGTAACCGCGCACAAACGACAATCGGGCGTGCAAACGAGCTTATAAAGGGACAACTTATCAACATAAACAGGTGGCGTGCCGAATTAGGCTCGACACGCTGCGCATGTATGAGGCGTGGCATACAACCAAAACATACAACTACAACACGCGTAAATTGTAAACGAAATATAAAGAAAAGACCGCGCAGACAGAAGTCACTGTCACATACAGATCCTGTCATTTAGGGAGACATGGGGACAGGCACTTGACGTGGTCTTAATTAGGAGAGCGAAGTTAAAACAAACAAACAAACAAAAAATCTCTTTAAAGAGAACTTTCATGATTTGTATGTTTTAAGAACGTATTTTGTTCCTCATAATGGCTAAAAATGAAATGAAGTTATCAATCCAGACAAAAGACCTATACATATGATTAGATATATGGTTGGGCTGGGCACAAGATGCTGAAGTCACTTCCCGATACTGTTGCTATTTCTTACTATATATGATATATGTAACATCCATCTTAAGGAAAAATGTCTTATTAGTATTGAAAAAAAAAAATTTTAAATAGGTTCTTGTGCTCGATGCAACAATGAAGCTGGTTTGGTCTGTAACTCCTTTAATTATAAAGTACTGCTAAAATATTCCATGGTACAAAATATGTTACCCAGTTACACTAATTCTACTCTTTTTTTCCCCAGAAAAAATAAATAAATAAAAAAAATAAAAATCAGATTTAATGTTCATGTCTACTAGCCCTTTCTGCCTTACAGTCTTTCTCATCTTCTACCAAACCGATCCAAAGAAAGCTATTTCTCCACATCGGCATTAAAGACAAGCTAGTCGTTCAGTCATTATCTCAGGATAAGTGCTCTGTTTTAGTGCCAGATCACTTGGCTCTCTCTTTGGATTTCTCAATAGCCTTCTGCAAAGGAGGATCTTTTTGCCTGGCAGTAAGGGCACAACAAGCTCATGTTCCTGACAGAGAGGAACACTGTATGGGATTTGAGAAGCGTGACGACACCCCTCGAGACTCCACCAGCAGTCAAGCAGAATTGAATGAGCACAGTCAAAAATGGCCTCCACTGACAATGTTTTCCTGGAACACTCTGAGATTAGAAGATAGTGGAAATAGAAATGCATTTGTGCAATCTGCTATGTGCAATCTCCTCTTTTATGTGGGGAGTGGGACATTTCTAAAAAAAAAAAAAAAAAAAAGTGAGAAGAGTAGATAGCAGCACACAACGACCACAGCTGGTCCTAGTGCCCTGGATTTGAACACTGTGGGTTGTCAGAGACTGGAAGAGGAAGCAATGTTGCAGAATCATCCTGCCTGCCAAAACCCTCTCACTGTGAGCTCTTTGTCAGGAAGAGTGGAGTTGTGGAGTATGATTGAGCAGTACCATAGTGATAAAAGTTTCCAACCCTGAGATCTCACAGGCCAGCATACAGGCTGTCATACCAGGAAAGTGGAGTGAATGAATGAAAAGGAAAGCAAAGAGACATGAAAGAAAGGCTGACAAGTGAGAATGAATGGACCAGGAGACTGCAGCACAGTGTGAGAGGATAAAAACTGAAAAGTTCTCTAACAGACAGGGCCTACAAAGAAAGGAGGAAAGAATTACACACATGAAACAAAAATTAGGTTTTATGTGAGAGTTAAAGTAGGAAATAAGAGAGAAAATGTAGCAAAAATACCATATGTGTTTGGATGACAGGTGATGAATGGAAGAATGTAATGGAGACCAAGGTGTAGGAGAGGGAAATTAGAGTTGAAAGGTATGAAACCAGACATCATGCTGTTCCTCGTCTTTTGTGTTTTCTGTTAAAGCAGGAAGAAGGGAGGAAAGAAGCAGAAAAACAGCCTCTTTTAGAGAAGTGTTCTTAAGTTCTCCTGCTTCCCACATAAAGAATTAACCGGTTGCAAATATTTCTCCTGTCTTTTCTTTTCCTGGTGAAAAGGTAATTACTAGCTTTGGCTTCAAAATGAAATCAATGAATGGAATTCTCATAGGGAAGGATGTATCAAAAACACGTCTTTCAAAGAAAGAAAAGGGAAAAAATCTATAATATGGAGGGTATAATGGTGAGGCTGTATTGGGACAATTATAGAAACTGCAGTCACTAAGTGAGGCAAAGCATGGTATGGATGTAACAGATGCTGGGGAAGATGTGGAGGGAGATTTCATTAGTTTGTTTCTTTATTTCTGACATGGTGCTGAGACCAGGGTAACAGAGGCAAGCATGCACTAGCATATATTAAAGGTGTCAGGGCACTGAAGAGGTGATTTGTACTGATAACACTATATGTATATTTATGTATATTTTTTGCACATACATGGAACATTTGGGGGGGGGGTAGTAGTTGGTGTTTTGTTTTTTGTTTTTTCAGACAACTGGCTGAGGTAAAATAGACTTTATTAATATACATTATTCCCCTGGGCTTGGGTGCTGTATTATTCACTAGGAGCATTTGCAGTTAAATCTTATCACCCTGCTTATTGGAAAAAGAATGCACCATTGCTTTACAAACTGTAAGGCTAAATGAATATAGAAACAAATAACATATATGGGGCTGGCTGAACACATTCTTCTTTTGGTTTGTTTTGTTTTTTTTGTTGTTGTTTTTTGCCTATAAAATTGTAGTTTTTCTTATAGGCAATTGGTACTCAGCAGTAAATTAAATTGTTCATTATTTATCCCAAGGTGTAAACAGCCCTGTGTACTATTTGCTTTTCATGGTTTAGAAAAAAATATTTTTTCATTTTTACAACTATTATTTAATGAATAGCAATCATGACCAGTAAGATAGGAGTCAGCTGTAAGTGCTATGAACCTTGAATTTGAGGTGATCTGCAAATCCCAGAATGTCTAGAAAGTATAGCTGAAAGTGTAGCTGAATGTTGATTCTGTCATTTAGAGAAACCGTCACAGTGACTGAGTGGTTTCACTACTACAAAAAAGCTAAAAGATGCAAAGATTGAAACTAGGCTTAGATTTGTAGACTGAGATAGGCAATCTCAGCATCCACTGCCAATTTCTTTAATATGTTGCATAATAAAAAAAAGTTTCCCCACTTTCATTTACTAGTACATAGTAGGGTACATGGATTATTTTCATGGCATATATATATATATATATAGTATGTTACAATATATCACTGTATATCACTGGTGGCAGGGCAGCTCACAAAATGTGCAGCATATCATTGATAAATTGTGCAAAAAGTAAAGACATTGGAGTTTAGGCTCAGTTAATTGGTGGTTAAATGAAAGTCAGGAAATGCAGATAAATATGCCAGTGGGGAAACTGCTGCTTTTGATTTGAAAAGATTTAAAGGGTTTACAAAAGAGACTTATCTGGAAAAAGGGAGTCCTATCTATAAGGACAATCTTGGAAAATTTCAATATTCTATATTTTTAGGGGTTGACTAAAAAATGACCCACTGAAGTTTTTGGCCTTGGACCAGGTAATGGAAGAACCAAACTCAATAATTTAATGATGTTGTGAAAACTCATAGGCAGAGAGGCCCTTTGTGAGAGTGGTCACATCTGATGTAGAAAGCACTTCCTTCTATGTGCCCCAGTTGATAGTGTGGGAAATGGTATATCCTAAGAATTTGAAAGATTTCAACAGTGTACCACATTAACAGTGTACACTGAGGTGTTGAAAGGTAAGCAAATTAGCATTTTCTTAGGTTTTATGGTCTTGAGTTCCATACTGTATTTCACATCAAGAACAAAGATGCTCTGTATCTCTTCTGTATACTTACATCATTGCCAGTAATTAGACTTATAGGGGTCATATCACTCACATATTTAGAATTTTTGCTGGGACACTACTGGAGGTGCAGTCATTGACTTGAACCTCATTCTGACTTACTGCATTCTATTTGACAGATATCTGTGGATCCTGTGGTTTGCAGATGGAGTGGTCTCTGTTCATTCATCAAAGTTTGTTTTGTTGTCAATCATGGATGATGGTGTTGAAAGGCAATCTAAAATTCACAAAATCTATAACACAGATCCCGCCATATGTGCCTTTAATGGCCAGATTTTGTGGACTGATTTGTTCACTTTGTATGGAAACTGGATTTTAGAGATGACTGGACCAGGCATTAACCAATGTCTCATTCTCAGACATACAAGTGTAACAGGCCTATAGTAGTATTGCAGGTCATAGTCTATTTATTTATTGTTTGTTTGTTTGTTTATTGTTTGTCTGTTTGCATGCTTGATTTGCTTGCCTGTTTGTTTTACTTAGGTATGTAGTGGATGACTTTAATCATTCAGCGACAATATACACTGAAGCTTGCTCAACTGCATAGCATTTTACTGTGCCAGCTGCCTTTCTTTCCTTTTTTATTTGTTGAAAATATTGTAGACATTCTGTTTGCCAATGAGCAGTGGGGAGTTAAATTAATGAGAAATGTAGGGGTAAAAGATAAAAGCTTCTGTTGATCATAGATGGATGTGAAAGAACAGTAGAGTAGCAGATCATGATTCATATTTGATTTTAGTGTTACATATATGCTTATATTCACTCTTGAAATATTTCACAATATTATTGTAATTGTATGTGAACCTTTACAATAAAACATAAGCATAGTGTTTCCCTGTTAATTACATTTATCATTCCTGTAGTTTACATAGATTCTGTGATTACGTAGCCCATGATGATATAAAAAAGATGATATAAAACAATGGCCACAGTACCATAAAAGATGTGAATGCCTGTGTCCATACTTTTTATGTGAACTTGCCTAGTAAACCTCTTCTATGATGAATTGTGATAAAATGTGACATTTGTAAACTGGAATAACAGCATGCTCTGGGGAATTCTAATGCAAATACGTTTATTCACTCCCCCCACATAGATCATTATCCAGGAATTGAAGAAAATTGTACAATCTCAGTTCCCTTTCCATTTCTGCCTTCGAATTTCAGGGTTAGGCAGTTGAGCACATGCAGCAAAAATAGCAAAATCATATGCAAACAGGGAAGAGTCCCAAAAATAAGACAGAAGAGAACAGCATAATGGTTAAATGTCTGCACAGGGTACAAAGACATAGCCATACAATCCCTACTCAGGAGTAATGCTCATAATGTGCTAGTCAGATTTTAATTTACATTACAAAATGTAAAAAAAAAAATATATATATTTTTTTTTGGTCCCCCTGGGACCAGCTTCACAAAACAATGATAATGATTGATCCACAGCTTGACAGTCATTGAAGTAATAGATAGTTTTCACAAAAAGTCTGTGTTTATGAGTGTGTGGGCAGCCTTGAGCATGTTCAATAGATGCTTCAACTTCTACCTATTTTTATTTTAAACTCCACTGCAGCTCCCTCATCGCTGTGACAACTCTATCTCACAGTAGTTAAAGGTGGGCGTCTCTATGAGCCCTGGAGAGCATAGCAGCTGACAAGGAAATATGGAACCAACCAAAAAAGAGCACCAAAAAGAAACTGTCCCAGGACTAGAAGGGTCAAAAGAGGTCTTGCTTCTCCATTACAGTTGTGAGATTCAGTGATGTTCAAGGCAGCACAATTTACCTTTTCAAAGTTTTACCTAAGTTAAGAAATTTTCACACCTGTGATGTGTTAAATATACATACACATTCACAGCTTTGTTCCATCATAAAGGGTAGGCAAGGAATGTCAAAGAACCTAGGCTGCATTGATCGACTGACTTCATCATACTACCACAACTCATGGACTAAGAACCAGGCAGGCCCTAAAATATAATAAACTACAGTAATTAAATGTCTCTCATTACCTTTGAAACTCAACTGGTAGGTCAGGTAGAGAAAGCTGCGTGCTGCAATGAGGTCATGAGTTTGATTTCCAGGGAACACACACACTGTCAAACTGATAAATATGTCACTCTGAATAAGAATCTCTGCCAGGTGATGAAACTGTAAACAACCATTACAGACATCCTGCAGCCCAGTATCCAACAATGTACCATCAACGTACCATCTGAAATTATACAAGTAATGCTCATCCAATATCAATGGTAACACAGTTTATCTTCTTTTTTAAGCATTACGTTTGCATGCATGTGTGTGTGTGTGTATTATGTATTGTAAATACACACAAAAATGTGTGTGTATTTACATTATTTTATGTATTTTATGCACTCAAACACACACACACACATACACATACACACACACATACACACACACACTGTATTTCTTTTAAGCAACAATACAACTTTCCAAAAATATCCAGAGGCAATGACTTTCCACAGTGGTCATAAAAGAAAATTAGATATGAATAATAGACCCACAATCCTTTAGCTTTAAGCTGTGCATGGCACCAAAGTATTTATTCCAAGCATGTCATTCCTACTTCTTAAAGAGAACAGCCAATCCATTTTATCAATACAAAACTTTCCACACACAATTTATTAGTAAATTAATGTAGCACAGTATATCAGTTATATTCCTAGTTAATTATCACTATGTTTTCATACCTTCAGGCATAATCATTTAAGGTATACGATGTTGCCCTACACCTTACAGTGGTGGCACTCATTTTCAAGCACATCTACCACGCAACAGTTGGCACAGCATATAATCATGCAGACCACACAAGACTTCATTCTCTGCATGTCTATATCTGCAGCAGAAGAAGTTTTAAATAGCCAGTTCTGACAGTATCGCGCTGAAGTTGCGGCATTTAATCATGAGCAGAGACCATATGTGTGCATTTGTATCTAGAAACTGAGCCCTTGATAGATAATTAAATCACACCATGTGTGCATAAGATTTCTCCCAGGAAACCCTTGTGGTTTTAAACATCTGATCTTTCTGAAGAAACCCATGATAAACTGTGTCGCTGTGGTGATCCAACAAAGAATATTCGGTAAAGTAAACAAAAAGAATGAAAAGAGAACAACAAAAAAAAATTGGGGTGGGGTGGGGTTACTGCTAATTCAAAGTAAACCAAAAGCATGTTTATATATATAGTAGTGTATATATAATAGTGTATAAATAGTGCATATATATTATTGTATATATAACTGATTCATCAGATTAAGCAGTCTGTGTTTTTGCAAGTGACAGAAGCCTTTGGTCTAGCAGAGAGGAACTTGAGGACATTTGAGTACAGAGTAGCTAAATTATAAACTTACCACTTATTTTCACACATTTTATGTTGATTTTTTTTTTTTTTTTTTTTTTTACATTTACTATCAAACCTTTGGTTTATAATGTATAATGTGTCTTGATATTAACATGATAAACATTGCTTACATACTGTATATAATGATCCAATAGGCACTAAATTAAACCCACTTAAGACTGCCCTGCTAATTTAAAGTTTAAGTGGACAACCAAAACAAATTATTACAGGACTCTTAATTACTCTTGTTATCCATTGGGAAGGCTGGTGGAACAAACTGATTTCAAACTGTAATTTTGTCAATAGTAGGGGAACTTAAAACTATTAGTGTGCTATATCTACTGTAATTTCATAAGAGGCCTCTTTCATATGACACCCAGACAATATACCTTTGCTTTGGTGTATCAAAAACATGTTCTAATCCTAAAACTAACTGGTAGACATGTTGAGAACATTTGAGCCTCATTGTACCTCATGCTCATGATGCAGTTTATAAGGTTCAGAGGGAGCAAACTATCTGCAACAATACTAAGCTCCGTTCAGTTAGGTATCATGTTCATATGTACATTAAAATACCAAAAAACGAATATTTTATAAATACCAAATTATTATTACAATATATTACTGAAAACCTAGATGTATTTTGGAATAGTGACCTGAGCCTTTGGAAAAATCAACTGGGATGTTATTGGAGGTAGAGTATAGGAGTTTGGATTAGCTGCTCCTCTCACACGTAAGAAAATTCTTAAAAGTGATAGAACCTCAGATCCATGTCTGCATTTTTGGATTATTATTCAACAACTTCAAATTGTTTGTTTGCTGTCAAAAGCTTGAACATGTATTCCCCTGAACATTCCAATGTGAAACAGCATTAAATGAGTTACTGGATTTCTATGCCTTCTGCTAGCGTCCGTGATTTCTGAAATCCTTGCTAAACTCTACCATTTACAGACTGCAAGCCTCCCTGTGGAATTGAGCTCCTACCTCCTTCAGACCTACAAAAATCTTACAGCAATTAATAAAATGTAAAATTGTCACAGAATGCTCCCCTTCCCACAGTTCAGCTGGTACAGCCCGTCGTGTGCAGTGGGAGATCACTGTCCTATTTGTAACCACACCTTCCTTGTTAGCACACACCTGCACATGGTTTATTGTTGTTATGTTTGTCTGTATTTAAACCGTTGCAGGTGTGTGCTTCTTTGTCGGTCTTTGTTCTTGATCCTGTATATGATTGTGGTGCCCAATATGTTTGTAAGCTGTGTTCGATGTGGTATGTGTTCACCTTGCCTGTTTTGTGTGAGTGCCACTGTGTTTATTATTCGTGTTAGTCTAATAAACATCTGGCTATGTTGAGGGAGTCTGTGTCCTCCTCGTCCTCCTGTGGCACTCGGGCCATTACAAAAATACATGTAATGTAAAGTAATTTAATGTAACATTTTTTCATAATTAACATAATGTATTTTATCAGTGCTTAAAAGAATAGGAGATAACAGAGAGAATAAGAAATAAACCAAGGTCCATCTACTTTCTTTCATTTCATATGATCAAAATGAAAATAGAATTTCATGGAAAGATAGCTTCATGGTATTCAAAGGATGGCACTGTGCATGTCAAAAGAAAAACAATAGTAAAGGAAGCTACAGAGAGATCCATTTCCTTCTTTGAGAAATGCTTTTTTGCCTCTCTTTCTCTCTCTCTCTTTGTCTGACTCACTTTCTAAACCAAAGGAGTACAATGAAAAAAATGGAGAGGATGAGGCATCAGCAAGTCACTCCACTCTTTTACATGGAGCCAAAGCTAGGGGACATAACACAGGTATACCTGTATTGTTAACTATTAGTAATGTTCTTGTGCATTATATATATATATATATATATATATATATATATATATATATATATATATATATATATATATATATATATATATATAATATAAACAAAAAATTTACAAAAGAGCTTTGTGGTTAAACAAAATATCAAAAAGCAACAGATTTGCTTGATCTTTCCCTCTGGATGTGCAGAGATTATTATTTGGGCTATGCTCTGCCTGAATGCTGGCCTGTAAGCTCCTCTGTGTCCTCATTCATCTTCTTACTCTCTGCAGTCTGCTGTCCATGTGTGGAATGGAAGAAACACCATACTTAAGGCAGACTGCTGCTGTGAATCGATCCTTAAACAGAAGGGGGAAGATTGAGAGAAGATTTCTATTTCGCCACTCTGCATGCCAGCAGCTGCATGTAAGGACAGTGAATCGGCAGAAGCTTTTGATGGATTTGCATTGTGCCAGATGTCTTGGCATGCGCCAGGAAGAGTACTGTGGGATGATAATTACATTGCTGTGTTTTCTACTTTCTGAAAGAATAGCTGTGTCTGTGCTCTGTGGTGGATTACAGTGGCACCCTCGACAAACTGTAAGATGTTTGTGGAGTTACAGACACACATGGGTCAAAGGTCTTTCATTCATACAGACTCAGTGGGCTGGAGACATTTTCTCTGCAAGGTGCCACATACATATTCACTGCAGTGTCAGGCCAGTTGCAGTAATGCTATGCAGTGTTGGACTGCAAACAGCTGCCGCTGACCAAGAGGGAAAAGCAGTAGCAATTTAAAGTATTACAAAGCATAACCATCTTCTCAAAGGCCACAATTTACTTTTGGCAGTGGTGATGCAATTATTTGGAAGCGCAATACCATCTCCCTGCCGACTGAAATGGAATGACAGCTGTGATGATTTCTCAATGCAGGAAAATCACAGGCATTTTCCCAGAATACCTCAGTGCCATAAATGTAATAAGAAGACCATCTTTGGCATACCTGCATTTGGCTTTGCATTAAAAGACTATATTATACAGTGGGGCAAAGAGCACCATTCATGCCCTGAGCTTTAAAGAAAATGAGTGAAAGCAGCATAGTAGCATCAAAGCTTAATTTGCAGACATCATTTTTGTATAATGATGGAGATGTACAAGGCACACTGAAGAACATGTACCTTTGGTTTGTGCTGACATGCCATTTGAATGGGAATTTTCTAGCATGCACAGGCATTTGTATAAGTGTAAGGGAGATATATATATATATATATATATATATATATATATATATATATATATATATATATATATATATATATGTGTGTGTGTGTGTGTGTGTGTGTGTGTGTGTGTGTGTGTGTGTGTGTGTGTGTGTGTGTTGCTATATCAGAACAAATCCCCAGGAACAATTTTTCTATGTTGATTTGAGTGTCTGTTGTTTTTTATATTACATGTGCTTTATTAATTTGCTAAAGCTTTTTTTATTTTTACATAAATGAATTGTTTTGGATGAATACCTTCTCTCTGTAGCTTGGTGTCCGAAATGGGGCCCATAATGTGCAAAAGGGAAGACAAGCAATGTATGTTTACCACACTGGAGAGATAATACATATTTTTCTGTAAAATGGTATAAATAAGCCACTAGTGTGATATATTAGCATACTGTATTTGATGATATAGAACAGTGAGATCAGCTCCTCCTTTACTGCATTCCAATCCAAACAATGAGCCCATTAGGCATAGCTGGGAAGCTCATCCTCCAGATAAGCAAATGATAAAAAGGTCAGATTGAGTCAAAAATACGCAATGCAAAACAACAATTTCTGAAGACTGAAAGGGAATGGAATAGTAATGAATGAAAGGGAAGGGAATGGTAATGAATTTTGATGCATTATGGACATTGTTGGGTTAGAATTTAGCACTAACAACATAGTCTCCTAGCAACATAGCCAAACCCAAGTGTAATGCTACAACATCCAGTACACAGGATCCACTAGGGTTTAATTAAAAGTGAACAAATTAGTCTCAGGTTAGCTGTAAGCGTGACTCTAAAAGACCTCACATTTGGCCTCCGCATTCTGAATAAGCCTCTTCTGGTTATTGCAACAGGTCTGAGGGAGGTACTGCGTCATTTCTTTGCAGCCTTGTGAGTCAGAGTCATTCAAAACTATTTTTGTCTCAAGGATGAAGTGGGTAGCTGTCTAAACCACAGAGTCAAAATGCTCTCTAAAACTTAAGTTTTTTGTTCACTGACTCAGTGGCCAGTAAAACCTTAGCATTCCTCTACAATGATGAAAAGAAACAAATCACTCCCCCCATAGTTACTGTCATGTAGGAGCATTTTTTTTTTTTTGCAGTCAAGATCTGCATGTGTTTGTGTTTTTTTTAAGAGATGTGGCCTCTTATTATTTTAACTAAATGCAGTATATCATATTATAGTTAATAATTTTATTTTTAAATATGCCAAGTCAAATTGAAATTATCCACTGGACACCCATAATTCTTATAGCTGTCAGTATCAACATCCTTTGCAATATCTATGTATCTATGTCAGTAGCTATGTCCTTGCCATAACTTTACAAAGGCCTTTTACAGATTTTGCAATGGGCTTCTATATCTTCAGGCACCTATTTGTAACATGCAGTCTCAATAGTATTCACAGTTCACAGACCTTTCAGTCCGTAGAAAAGAAATTAAAACAAAGTAAAGAAATACCAAGGGAAGTTATGCCATCAAAATTGCACAGCACTTTCATTACCCTAAATTGTACTATTTTGTTATAAACATGTTTCAGTAGGCAAATAAGGAGTATATGTGAACTCCATTGTTCAGTCAAAAAGAACAAGTTAGTTTGTTTCCCTGTTTTTAAGAAACAGGAATCTCCCCAAAAGGTGTAAAAGATATTGCAGCTGAGTTATCTACATCTACCATGTGCATAGCTAGGTGTCTGCCTTTAAGCTTTGTGCTGTGGGCCAGATAGGGGAGTGGAGAAGAACATGGTGATGACTTCCACAATGCCATGCACCCCTCTGCAGATTTATTTACTTTAAATGTAATGTTTTAAATGTAGTTGTCCAGTAGTTGGTTGTATGTGTATATGATTTCTTCAGTTACTTGCATCTCTTTTTCTAATTTATTAGTGTTAGAAAGTGTTTTAGTGTCACTGTGTTTTATGATTAGTTACCTGCCCTCCATTTTCCCCCAGAGTTGAATTTTCCCTTCTGGTTGTTGGCTGTGTTTGAGTTTTCTTCTACACCAGTTCGCTAGTCATCAGTGTAAGACATTTCCATAATAGGCTCCAGCTACACAATTCTTATGTGCATTAAATCTGTTAATTTAGCACTGCTATTTTTGACTTTCACTTGAGAATCAAAGCCAGGCAGGAATCCAGGCTGCCTACATAGTTTTCATGATAGAATGTCTATTTAGAATAACCTCTATTGCAAAGCCCTCTTATGAACTCCCTTATGCACCCTCTGGCTTAGTCACCACCACCTCTGCTCACTTTCTACCCTCTCATTACCTCAGGCATCTGGGCTGTGTTAAGGGCTCATTAACATTTGTACATATACATCACAATCAGAATTTGAGAAGTTTTTTAGCTCAGTTTAGTATCTGCGCCTTTTTGTCCAATGTTTGTGTACAGTCTATGTGTATGTTTTTCACCCCTGTTTGTTCCTTTGGTTGAATGAGTTTACCCTGATATCCAATGGCTACCTGCGTTCTAATACAAATCCTGTTCATTGTGTGTGAATTCTTTCACTCCTCAAGAAATTTGCATAAACAAGAAGCACGAAAAGCAAAAAATACACTTTAGAAAGAAAAACAATATTTTATATTTTGTCAGCTCCAAAACCTTTATCAATTGTATATGCCTTCCATTATAATGTAATTTACTCACCTTATACTGATTATATGTAACATTATACTACAACTTAACAGGTTATTAATTGCACTTTTTCACCCTACCAGAAAACATACTTATGGTGTTATCAACTGTCTGGCTTTCTTAATGAGATTTTTGTATATTTCCTGCTTGCTATTTCCACACGCTGCATGTCCGGTGGTACAGAATGATGTCCATTTTTGATGAGAACACACTTGGGTCTTCAGTATAGAAGTACTCTGAGCTACTTTGACAAGGGCAAAATTATGATGGCTAGACAACTGGGTCAGTGTCACGATCAGTCCCTCCCAGGTTCTGTGTTCTGTGTTTTCCCTGTCTTGTGTTTTTTAGTTCCGTTTCATAGTTGATTTTGAACACCTGTCCCTCGTTTAGTTCATGCATTTAAATCCTGCCTTGATCCCTGTGTTTTGGGCTGTTCATTTGAATGTGTTTATGTGGCTGTGCTTGTTTCTTGACTCTGTGTATGTGTATTTGAATCATTGTGTTTAAGTTTGTTCTCCTAGCCTTAGCCCTGAGTTTTCCCTAGTCTTTTGTTATAGCCTGATTCCCCTGTTTGCTTTCATGTACTCTTGTGTTTGTTTAGTCATGTATCCCCATACTCTCTGCATGGGCTCTATGACCGTTGACCATTCTAACGACTCTGATTTTGAATTTGCCCATAATAAATCTCGCACACTCTCCGCACATGCATCCTCTTCCTTACTGCTCAACGTTACAGTCAGACCATCTCCAAATTTACAGGTGTTGTGCAGTGTTCCTGGGATGCAGTGGTTAGTACCTCCCAAAAGTGGTCTAAGGAAAGTCAACCAGTGAAAACCAGTTACAGGGTTATGTGCACCCAAGGCTCATTAAAGCACTTGGGGAACAAAGTCTAACCTGACAGGTTCAGTCCCACATAAGAACTATTGTAACACTAATTGTTAAAAATGTTAATGCTGCTTATGATAGAAAGGTGTATGAACACACAGTGCATCACAGCTTGCTGCATATCTGGCTGTGTAGCCACAGACCAGTTAGTGTGCGTGTGCTGACTCCTGTCCACTGCTGAAAGTGCCTACAATGGGTATGTGAGTATCAGAACTGGACCGTGCAGCAAAGGAAGAAGCTGGCCTTGTCTGCTGAATCAAATATTCTTCTAGCCAGGTGCATGTTCATCACTTGGGAAGAGATGGCACAAGATGCACAGCTTGTAATAAAAGCAAGCTGATGGAGGCAGTGTGATGTTCTGGCCAATGTTCTGCTGGGAAACTTTGTGTCCTGGCATTCTTGTCTTCCAATACAAAGCCTTAAAGGCATCTGAACTCTTACTTTGAAACATACCACCTACCTAAATATTATTTTATACCAAGTACACCCCATGCCAATGGTATTCCCTAGTAGAAGTGGCCTCTTTCAACAGGATAATGGACGCTACCACATTGCAAAAATTGTTCAGGAATTGTTTAAGGAATATAACAAAGTGTTCAAGTTGTATCTCAACCTGATAGAGCATCTGTGGGATGCACTGGGAAAACAAATGTGATCCATGGAAACCCCACCTCACAACTTGCAGAACTTAAAGGATTTGCTGATAATTTTTTGGAGCCAGACACAGCCTCCAGAGGTCATGTTGATGCCTACGCTGCACTATTTTGGCAGCATGAGAGGGACCTACAAAGTTTTAAGCAGATGGTTTTAATGCTATGGCAGACTAGTGTAAATAGGTACAAAATAATGAGTTTTTTTTTTTTTTAAATGCAGGGACTTGTTATATAATCCTTAAAAATATTTAAAAACAAGTAAAATGTCTACCCTACTCTTATGTGCTGCTTTATGTAAGAATCTGCACTGACAACCGCCATTAACTGAGGATATAAATATTTGATGCCACCCAGCTTTTAGCCAGTCTGTTTTTTTTCTTGTCCTCTTCCTTTCCTCCCCATGTTGTGAGTGACTGCAGCTGTGATTACAGGCCCAGTGTAATTTCTCATGGCAATACGTAGGCTTCATAACTGCATTACATCTCAGCAGGCACATCCCTGTAGAATTATTAGCCATCAATTCCTCTTGCCAGGTCTGTCAGCTTTTTTAATGAAACATTGCTTCCACCTCTCGCCAGTTGATTAGCTGAGAGCCCATTACCCCACCCTAACCTGTGCCACCCCACACCTCAACATCCCTCAAATTATCCTCTGTGAACTGTTTCTGCAGATGTTGCTTTGGTTTCCTACAGCCTACTGGATCAAAAGGCAACAGAAATAGAGTCTATAAAGTAATGTTCTGTGACATTTGAGTTGTGTAAATTTAATACTCCAGTACTTGCCCTTTCTATGTCAGTGTTATAAATACAGGTGCTGAAACAGGACATAATTGTAAAAAAAAATACACAGAACATCATGACCTGCTCACTGTCAGTCACTGCAATCATAATGTGCAAATGGCTGTAAAAAATAAAGCACTTGCAGACATTGCTTAAGCAAGTACCAATGCCAGCTCTCGTATTTTGACACATTCTGGAAAAAACTGGGCTTAGTTCATCTAGAAGTCAATTCCAGTCACCTGCTTAAAAACAGTGACTAACTAAAAGCCACCTGCTCTTCTCATTTCTCCTCTTTTATAAATAAGGGGAAAAGTAGTCCTAAAAACCTCTTTTCCACTGTTAATAAACTTATTACAGCCCACGCTTCAACAGTCGCTGACTCAGTAAAAAGCATGTGAGGCTTTCTTGCAGGTCTTTCAGGACAAAATTAATAATAATTAATCAAGCATTTCTATCTCTGACTGCTCCTATCTCTGACACCCCTCCAGGTGCTCCTGAGTACAGGTTGGATAGTTTTATTATTACTGATCCTCTCTCTATCTCTCAGCTCATTGGTAAGTCTAACATGGCTCCCTCTCTACTTGATCCTGCTCTGACCCATCTCCTTAAGGCATGTGCACCTGTTATTTCTCTACTGATTTCACACATAGTAAACACATCTTTAATGTCTGGGATTGTTCCTTTCTCCCTGAAAACTGCAGCTGTTACACTGATTCTCAAGAAGCCATTCCCTTGGTCTATCTAGTTTCAATAACTACAGGCCAGTTTCCAAACTTTATTTTCTGGTGAATATTTTAGAAAAGGTAGTTCCTGCACAGCTGCAGGCGTTTCTTTCTCAACATAACCTTTATAACACTTTCAAAATGCTTTTCAATCTGCTTTTCATGCTCTACACAGCACAGCAACTGCCCTGTTGAGAGTTTATAAGAATCTCCTGCATTCACTCATAGTGGTTCACTAACCATCTTATGTTGATCCTGCTTTCGATACTGGATGATCATACCATCTTCCTGTCTGGACTTTAGTCTAATGGCATTGTGCTTCATCTCTCCAGGGATTTAAATCATATCTTACTTATAGGCAGGATTTTGGAAAATTTAAATCTTCAGTGATTATAAACAATCAAGGGGTGCCACACCTAGATATATACCACCTAGATTCTTGATGAACTATATTACTGATCTAAAAAATTGGATGAATTGCAATTTTCTAAAACAAAAAATGACCTTACAGCTTGACCTTTTGCTCTATTTTGTCCCTCATATCAACCTTTTTTATGTAATATTACATGTGTTTGCCCTGTGATAAATGAGAAATGACTCCGGTACATATATTTTTACATCATGTGTGGATTACTGTAATACCCATTCTGGTCTCCCTGTAAAAACTTTATACAGGCTACAGATTGTTCAAAATTTGACTACCAGAGTTATCACCCATACTAAACTCTCTAAACCCATACTAAACTCTAAGCTCAGTGGTTAAGGTACTTGACTTCTAATTGGAAGATTGCTGGCTCAAGCCCCACCACTGCTAAGTTGCCACTGTTGGGCCCCTGAGCAAAACCCTTAACCCTCAATGGCTCAAGTTGTACTCAGTCATAATTTGAAGTCACTTTAGATAAATGTAAATGAACACATTATGCATACTCTATTCTATTCACACTGATCACCCATTGATTCAATATAAATTATTGCTTATTACTTTTAAGGCAATGCATGGTCTTTCCCCTGACTATTTAGTTCAGTTCCTCCTGCTATATTCCCCCGTGACATCAGCAGGGTATTTACTGTTCCTCAAATCTAACTCTCTTCTAAACTCTTTTCCATGGCTCAACATTTGTGTGATTGCACTATTTCAATATTTAAAGCTGAACTAAAACTTTTTTAGACATGTACTACACATCTGCTCTCTCACCATAGTTTTAATATATGATTATCTGTTGATGTTTCCTTTTGCTTGGTTGTGTGCTTGGTTTTTAGCTTGTATGCTGGTTTTCTATGTCTTTTCTTTATTGTCTTCTCACTGTCCCTCTAACATATTTCTACTTTTGTCTTGATACTTTGTACTCTTTAGTAAAGCAACTTTGTGTCATGGGTGGCCCCTCCTTGGCATCTCAGACTCCATAGAAACCTGTCATGTGTATCTTTGATTTGTTTTGCTTCTTGTTGCTTCTTGTTGTATTCTTGATGTATGTTTTTCTTGATGTTTTTTTTTTCTGAGTTCTCTGGCTATTCGACTCTGGACAGAACTATAGACTCTGATTATGGGTTTGACTGCTCTTCTCAGCAAGGCAGTATATAAATTAAACTTGTTACTATTATTATTATTATTGGTGTTATTGTTGAAGTTGTTGCTATAGGACATTGGAAATTCATTTGCAAATTAGTTTAAAAGATTTCTATCACTTTTACTTTTACTATCTTAGAATTACTGATGTTAGAAAGTGATTTCCATTAGAGGAACCAAAAAAAGATTAAAGGCTGAGGATAACTGATGAAAAAGCTTTATTCATTTTTTTGAGAAAGTCAAGTAGGCTCTGTCTGTTAAGCCCCCCAAATCTAAAACCTTTAATTTAAGAGATTACTGGACGTGTTCTTGTCCAGCTCTTCAGCCTTTTTGAAGCACTGGCACTCCCAGTGCCTCTAACAGAAGACTGTCACCCTCACTTTGATATATTTTTTTTCCACAGCCTTTAGTCATTTTTAATAATTGGCATCTGGCATCAGTGCCTAATGTGGCCTTTATTGTTAACAATTTCATTACTCATTCTCCACTGGAGCTGCAAACCCTCTTAAGACCATCTGAATTGTCTGCAGGGATTCATCTCTAATCCTGTCCAGGACTCATCCATGCAGGCATTCAGTGCATCTCTTATGGTCATAAATTTACCACATCAGTTCAATTAACATTTCCAGTTGCCATCTCATGGTAGAAGAGATCCTGCTACAGGGTAAAGGCTGTATGCATGGCAGATAAAGTGGGCAATGAAATAATTTCACAGTTACAGTCACCATAATTATGATAGCATATGTCAGAGGAGCTCTGCTGGCAGTGCTCATGTCAGACATGCATCTTCTAACCAGGCACCTTTGCCTCTTCTGTAAAGCATTACTGGCACTGCCTCGAGGGGTTCATTTTTGTGTTTTAGCTATATAAATGTATATGTATAAAATGCTGTAGAGATTTTAATACTTTTAATGAATGGTCAGTTACAGTTGATAAATTTAATTGGGGCACCACCCTGATTAACATGGAAAATGTATTCATTTTAATTAATGTATTAATGACTAATAATTCAGTCTCAGCTCATGAAAGTCGCCAATCCAATACATTTCTTATCTACAAAACATTATAATATCAATCTGGGCAATCTGGGACATAATAACAAAGTTATGTTTATTGAATAAGCAGAGATAAGAGAAACATGCACCACAGTAATTGACTAAGATTGTATTAATGACCATGAGTGGCTAGTTCACTAGAATCATTATAATTGCAAGCCTAACAATGTAAACAAGTTATATTTAATATAAACAATTTGTGTGGATGCAGATAGGTCATAGGTGAGGGGAAAGAGTTAACTCATCTAATTTGATTAATAAATACTAAAACTAATATCGATACTAAATGCTAACATATGAGGGAAAAGTTGACTCTTACAACTCACTGGCATTCGACCCTGTGTGTTCCATTGGCTCGTCCGGACTGTGCAGAGAGAGCGATTGAGCATCCATTTGACTTTGGACATCAGGTCAGCGGGCTAGATGTTAAGATATAAGATATATTTTGTCTGGGATTCCACTGAAAAGTTAATTGCAGTAGTCTTGACAGGATGATTTGAAAGCATAGAGCAGTGTTTTTGGCATCTTTAATGGGGAACATGGGGCAAAGGTGAATAATGTGTTAATGAAATGACAGATAGGAACAGAGATACACTCCTTAAGTAGTGGAGTAAATTCAGACAAAGGTTCCACAGCTGACAAAAGAGGGATGTCACTAAAGTTAGAGGGGGTTGAGGGGGCTGAGGGGAAATGTTGGTGAATTCAGCTAATTTTACCTTTGTAAAATCTAAAAAAAGCATTACATGACCAACAGTTCTGGGAGGGTCAACAGAGTTTATGGCCAGTTTAATTACATTACACATATTTCCCAGAACTAAAAAATCAAAGCTCTTAACCATACAAAATATTCTCAAAACCTTACACCTGTCACGGAACTCTCGCCTCCCGTGAGTCACGTGGTTCAGCCCGCCACATGCAGTGGGAGGACTGTCTTGTTTGTAACCACACCTGTACCTCGTTCCGTTTTATGTATATAAACCCGTGTTAAAGTGTGCAGGGTGTTGGTTATTGCCAGCGTAAGGTCTGAATGTAATGTGTTTATGTTAGATGTATTCTTGTGTGTCGTGTTTGTTTAACGTCAATCGTTTCATGTTCATCATTTGTAATACGTGTGAGTGCTGCTGTCGTTTATGTTAATAAATGTTCGTCCCTGTCGAGGAAGTCTGTGCGTCCTGCCCCTCGCACTACAGCACTCGGGCCAACACACGTTACAACACCAGCATAGAAAAACTCTGTTTTGTCTGAAAAATTCTACACACATTTCACAAAACCAAATAATCCACATAGAATACAACACACATACAGCAGGTATGTATGAACATAATCCACAAAGTTGTATTGTGTGCTGCAAAACACAAAACATCAAAAACAGCTACTCAATAAGCCATTTACAGTATTTACATTCATGTAACTCTTCACAAAGCTACCCATAAAATGTGGTCACAAAACAAACTTCTGAACTGCTGTATTACAGTTAAAAAAATAAAAATAAAAATGCAATATTGCAGCAGTTTTGCATGTTTACATTATATTTACATAAATATGCAAAACAAAACAAAACATTTACTGTCACAGTGAAAACAAACAAACAAACGCAACCACCACTCCACCCCCATGTCAGGCATCATCTTGTCGATCATGAGGATTTGGCCACAAATCTGCTCAGCTTCCCTCATACTCATTCTATGGTTGAGAGTATGACACTATCCACAAGAATTGCCCAGATGTCTTTGGAAATATATTTGTCTTCTTCAATCTCTTTATCTTCCTCTTCCTTGCTGTGGTCTTTCTTGCTCCATTTTTGTTTTGTCTTTGCTATGACATTTTCCTGAATCAGTTAATAGAAGTAAGTAAATAATTATGATGTACTGTGTTTTCACATGTGGGATGGTGGTTTAGTTCATTGACATACTGAGTTTTGATTGGTGATGCCAGTGTTTAGGAAACTGAAAGAGGTGTGTTCCCAATGAGAACTGCACAGTGTGCTGAGAAGTGTGTGCAGAGTTTTGCAAAATGAGTGCAGCAGAACTGCAAACTATGTTGAATCAATAAGAATGTGCTTCTAGTTGTAAAGAAATATTGTATGATTAAGGAATTTTAACATAAGGAATCAACTTCTTGATGCATTAATTCAGTTACAGTGTGTATCCAAATGATCAAAACTGTAACATATGAGAAGTGAAGTGACTGAGGAGCATTAAATTAGCTCTGTACCTAAGCTTTATACCGAAGTACATGATCTGAGAATGTGATTTAATGAACGGAGAGTCCAACAAATGACAACTGTGACAAACAAAATCAGCAAGAAATAAACATCTAGAGTAAAACTCAGGGCATGGTTTGGTTACATATAAGAACACACAAGCTCCAAACCTTCACAACCCACTAGTGTCAGTGAGGGGCACAAATAGGCCCATATAGTCCCAGATAATGAACGGATAATGAGTAACTGGTGTTATTTAGGTCAGGCAGGGCACAGGTACGTGACCTTACCCTGTGTGTGTGTGCTTTGCATGTATTGACATTACTGTGTGTGTGTGTGTGTGTGTGTGTGTGTGTGTGTGTGTGTGTGTGTGTGTGTGTGTGTGTGTGTGTAAAATGGTACTGTGGAGGCAGCAAAAGTTAAAAAACATCCATATAAATTTTATTCTGATCAATATGCTGGTTTAATATGTCTTTGACTTGTAACTTTTTTTTGGTTTGAGCAACTTTTTTCATTGCAGAATTGAATATAGTATTGTGCTTATGAAAATAGGTTAAAATGTACCTAGGTTTTAACTAGTGTAAAATCATCTCTTAACATGACAAAGTTGTAGCGGAAATAAGACAATAATTAACTGACTTGCCATCACTCTGTCTGTCTGCTAGTTTGGTTGCTTCAACTGAAGCTATCCTAGCCTCAACTCCCAGACTGAAGAAACACACTTAGATGGTGCTGTCCAAGTTTTCATGCACTGTGCCATAGAAACAGCAAGCAGTCTACCTCTCCACCTCAGCATCATCACCGTCTCCCCACAAAGCCTACAACTCTGATGTCCTTGCTTTTGTTAAAACACCATTTTTTTCTTCCTTCAGTAGCAGAGGCAATTACATTATCTACTCGTGTATAGACAGATGGAGACTACAGAAACTGACAATAAGTGGTACTGTTATTTTTATTTGTATGTGTTTGGTAGAGATAATGCACTGCATTGCACTTGAAAGGAAAAAAAAAAAATTGGATTTGACTTTCAGCCTAGCATTAGGTTAACACTGCCCAAATAGACTGCTGCTGCAGCTGACAGCAGCCACCAGGATGTATAATCAAGAACAGTTGCTTAATCAAACATGGGTTTAAAGGCTGTTTACACATGCAGTGCAGAGCTGGATGGGCATATGCTATGCTGACAGGTGGCCAAGGGGGAGCTAAATTAGGTAAGATGTTACAAGAATCTGATTAAATTAGAGCACAGTAAAAATCCCACAGACATGAGAGGAGCACTGCTGCAGGGACCTTCATGGGATGGCATGCAGGGGATCGTGCAGAGCATGCACGCCACTTATCACACCGTGCTAAGTCATCTGCAAGCTTGTCTGATAAGCAGGAGGTTAAAGAAAGTAGAGTGATAGGGCAAACATTTTACATCTGCATTTCACTCCAACAGGAGAAGCAGCAGGCTACTGGCTAAATTAATCGCTTTTTTTTTTTATTAGGACCTGTGCCAAGTCCAGCCTAAAGCTTTTAGCAGCACAATGCGCTGGGTAATAAAAGTAGCATGTTTAGCTGTGCTCTGAGTGGGGGGCAGAGTGTGAAGGTGAGTCAGCTTTTACAGCTCACCCTAGCACCTTGTGGAGAGGACTGCCTGTAGCCCACCTGCATGGGTTTAGAACTGCTAGCAAGGAGCCTCATGTGATGTTGCCCATACATTGTGTGTGTATGTGTGTTTATTAACCAGTTGTTAAACTTGGTGGGTGATACACACACAAACACACATCCTAACGGTTTCAGAATGTAGTGTGGGAAATGTACTTTAATTGAAATGAAAACCCATAACACACACATTTTCCTTCTGACCTGAAGACATGTTTTATGTGCAGCTCTTGTATTGCATTTACTCACTCAAATGCTCAAAATGTTCTTTTAATAAAATTCTAATTTAAGAAAGCCAACAAACAACATTCAAGACAATAACAATGTGGCATCTACGTCATCTGGCTTCTGTTTCCTACAGAAGCATTTCATTAACACTTTCTAGCATAGTTTATTAGTATATATATATATATCTCAACCTAGTAAAGGCTATGTATTAGCAGGAGTGACACTACAGATCCTATGCTAAAAAATCCCTAGGACTAGACCAGACTGCTCGCCTTGACAGACTCCACTCCTCTCCTCTCAACTTCTCCTCTCAACTCTTTAACCCAACTGCGGGGTTAGAATTTATCAGTTATATTTTGGAAGAAACGAGGCCTGCCTAGGTCTTGCATATTCAGTAACCTCTGTTCACAATTGGGGGGTGGGGAATAATTTAAGAGAAATAGTAATACAGGAATACATAGCATCCACCATGAATCAATTATTTAACAAATAAAGAAATAAAACAATAAAGGAATTTTAAAAATAATGATCAAGAAAATTGCATATTCCTATCGATTTCTATCTCCTGGTCTTAGAATGAGAGTAGAGCATTTGGATAATCACTTTAATTACATTCCTGATGTTACAAACTACTAACTTTAATAGATTGTCTAATTGGTTTATATTCTGATAAACACAACTAGGAGCGAGTAACAATTTGTTTACAATATTCATGAGGTTAAGCAACATACAGATGAGGCAATATGAGTGAATAATATAAAATAACAAAGGACAAGCAGTGAACAGAATAATGTGACAACAGGTTATTTATAAAATATTAAAATCACCATGCATTATTGGTTGCTTATTTGACATCATAGTAGATTAAATGTTAAGTTGTTACTTTGTGAATATGCATCCAAGTACCTTCACAGAGTAAGTTCTTAAAGAGTCATTTGAATAAGAATATCTTTTTTTTTCGATTTGGATTCATTATTTCACATTCACAAAATATTATTAAAATTAGTGATTAAAATTTAATACACACAAAAATGCATGGTCTAAATATATATCATATATAATAACAACTAGTCACTTTATAAGTCTACATTTAAAATTCACATTAAGAATGGGATGGGTGGTTTTCAATATCTCTCGGAATATAATAAGATCAAATCTATCAATATCTATGCCCTGCCAATCATGATCATACAGGACAAAAGTACCGAAGGCTCACAATATATTGACTTGAAAACTCCTCACTGTACACCCAAAATCCAATATCCATATACTGCACACTAGCCAGAAGGCAGAGAGTCAACAAAATCATTTCTGAATGTAATAACATTCCTGTACAGTGTATCCACAATTTTGTAGAATTGGTGTCTAAACAAAGTCCAGACAAATTCAGGGACTTCTGAAGACCAAAGTATGTACAACATGCTACTGGGTTTACCTATTAGACTGGCAACAATTTATGTGGAAATAATAATTCACATTAATAGTTAAGACTAAAATTATACATTCAACTATAGTTCAACTATAGTTTCTTCTGTGAATAAAACTTAATTGACTAGCCAATTTAGTTTCAGTAGAGAACAGAAGAAGAAAAGGGGAAATGAAAACTTCACATGATTTTCCTGTGGTCAATGGTCACCACCCCAGCTGAGCTTCAGAGTAAAAAATTCATTCTCAAAAGAACGAGTGTGAAGTGGCTGAGGACCATGCAACCCAATTAGCCCCAGGGAGGCATGCCACATTTTCAGAGCCTTGGTCTAAACAAGCATGAGGGCCATTCACTGACAGTAATGAACAGCATCAACCCATAGCTGACTCACCTCTTTCCAGGAGGCACCTGGAACACCTTGCTTGTGGCTTCTTTGCTCTCCTGCCCTGAGATTTATTTCCACTCGGAACTGAGTCAGCATGTTCACAACCTCTTATCTTTTCACTCTCTGTCAGTCCTTCACTCGTTCACTGACTATTGGGCACACTGAAAACTGTTACACAAAGAAAAGTCCTATGTTGTCACCCTCCAAAATCCATACTACTATTAGCACCACTCCCCCACAGACAGCACACCAACATACTTGCATGCATATATACAAAAACATCCATCCCATTTTTATTCAGTATCTACTCAACTTGATTAAAGCTTTGGGGCAGACAATGACAGTGTAATTATACAGATAGATTACTCAGGGGGACCAGGAACACAGGGAGCATACATCACACACACTGCCTTCACAATGGGCTCGGAATTATGCTGCTAAATTCTGCAGGCTTCCCAGTCTGGACAGATAGGTGAGCTAGGAGTGAGCGAGGGCGTAGTGCAGTGACTCAACTAATCCCCGTGTGGGACTGGGCCACCCACAGACAGGATTGCACTAAGTCACTGCAGCTATGCACTACTGCCAAACTACTACATGCAGATGATCTAGTAGCTAAAAAGTGCCTAAACTGTGAAATACTATAAAGTATGTCTAACTACAGTTATAATCTTTGTGATCTTAATTCAAGGACATAAAACTGCTCTGATGGATAATGTTCTAGGTGACATGTAAATAGAGGTGTGAGGTAATTAGACAGATTTAAAAACTTTATTTTCTATATTAATTGCTAATCCATAGTGACAAATATAAATTGACTATTTAGTCATATCATACTTAGGGTTACAATGACAAGGTTAGAACCAGAACCCTTGTTAATGTAATTCTATTTTAAGATGCAAACATTTTTACTTATGATTGTTTACATATACAATTATACACTTATGTCAGACATTTTTATTTCTCATGCATTAATCATAGTTATTTTCTCTTTGATTACAGTGTCATGAGTCCATGTTTTCTCTTTGGCATTAAGGGTAAGATTTTCATCTCATGCTCAAAATTCCACAGCCAGATACTATGTGTTCTATGCAGGTTATTAAATGGGGTCTCTGACCTGAGTGGGTGGCTGGGTGACTTCATTACTGTACAGCTCTCTGTACCCACCTCTACTCTCCATTCTTCTCCTGTAGAGTTCTAAACTCCTAGTCAGCAACTAGCACTTCCACTGGAGCAAATGATAATTCCCCTTTAAAAGTTTAACTCAACTCCTACTTAAGATGAAAAAAATAATGTTTATATCATCAAAGCACAATAAAATCCAGAAACAATCCAAAGACCAAAAAAACCTCCCAAAAAAATAGAAGCAAACAGGCTGATACCAGGTAGACAAGAACTGAGAAACCAAGTAAAAGTCACCTGTATTAAACTGAAAGCAGGATGATAATGCTTGGACAGGGACAAGAGACATCAAAACAAGACAGAGGAGCCAGTGTTTGATGAAGAGGCAGCACTGGGAGTAGACTGGGAGAATGCAGCTGGCTGGAGGATAGGTGAGAATGGCAGGGACTAATAATAATAATAATAATAATAATGGGTTTTAAGACTCCCTGGCAATATATTTGTATAGATGTTGCTATATATGTCATAATATCTTTTTTTTTCTCATAATTTGTGAAAACTGCAAAATTACAGTGTTTCTGTGTAGTTCTGTGTACAGTCTCTATATGATCTGGCTCATCTCTATCTCTCTCTCTCTCTCTCTCTCTCTCTATATATATATATATATATATATATATATATATAGAGAGAGAGAGAGAGAGAGAGAGAGAGAGAGAGAGATAGATAGATAGACAGATAGATAGATAGATAGATAGATAGATAGATAGATAGATAGATAGATAGATAGATAGATAGATAGATAGATAGATAGATAGATAGATAGATAGATAGATAGATAGATAGATTGCAGTAGGAGCAAAAGTCATCATGTAGCCATGTAGTCTTAGTTTTCACTGTCCTTTAGCTTCTTAATCACACTTGAAAAGTACCAGCACAACTCCTGCATTTGTGTTTTGATACTACAAACAAGTGGCTAATTATGTTGTCTGTCACAACAACACAAGAACAACAGAAGTCAAATCCTTTTCATAAATCATTTATGATGTTAATTCAACAATTTGAATAGTGTTATTCTTGGGTGTGCAGAGCATGCTTTCTTTGCTAAATCAATGAACCCTCCCAGCCTAAAATTCCATTAGCAATAAAAAAAAAAATACTGTTAAACTTTGTACAGAAAAGAAGTACAGGAAAGAGGACTTTAACTGGATTAAAAATACTGCACACACAGGACAATCCATAGCATTGCTGGTTGGCTGCAGGAGGTGGGAGGGTTAGTCGGGGATGAAATGCTCTATGTGGGTGTTGAATAGTGTCTCTGACCTGGGTGGGTGAATGGGTGACTTCATTACTGTACAACTCTCTGTCCCCACCTCTACCCTCAGTACTGTCATGTTGCCACGGCCTCCATGCTCTTAGCCAGCAATCTCTAAGCCAGTGATCCAGAACCCAGCCAAGATCACAGCACTGCATTCAGTTACTTCCTAACACCCTCAGTGCCTTCACAAACCAGAGCAGCCTAAAGGAAGAACATTTTTATAAGGCCACTGGGCACCAGGAACCATGAGTTGTAGACAGAGGAACTAGTGAGTGTGCCAATAATTCCTCTGATAATGACATAACAAATGTTCATGTAAGCATTTATTATAGATAAATACTGCCAGTGTTATGCCAATTACAGTATGTGATTTTCTTGTCCACAAAGTAGCATCAAAAAAGAACAATGTACATCATTTTAAATTTTGTAATCTAACACTTGTACAATGTAAAATGATGCATGTAGCTTTTAATTCAGCCAGATAAAAGGAAGGACAATTCAACTGAGTACACTGAAATTGGCAATCTGAGATACACATTGAATGTTTGTTTGTGTGCATGTATGTATGTGTGCGTGCGTGTGTGTGCGTGTGTGTGTGTGTGTGTGTGTGTGTGTGAGAGAGAGAGAGAGAGAGAGAGAGAGAGAGAGAGAGAGAGAGAGAGAGAGAGAGAGAAAGAGAAAGAGAGAAAGAAAGAGTAGTTCTGGTCAATGAGTCAAATGGTCACTTTCCTGATTGTCTGCAATTTTGGCTCTCTCCACTAGGAATTTCTCTTCTAATCACATCATTTCAAAGTGACAAGAAGCTGTGGTTTATATTACATTGTATTTGCAACATATTATTTGACCATCGTATTATTTTATATAGACCCTGACATTGATAATGTGACTTTATCAACATTCAATTGTATTGTTCTTCACTATTTTGAATCATGTCTTTGTATACTCTAATGAAATAGAATCCAGCCAGACACTCGTGGGGAAAAAAAACAAATGAATTTTAATGAGAAAAGGGTGATTTTATCCAGAAACAGGTTTAGGTCCAAACCTAGGTAGTGAGCATATGGAACATGAGGATAAGAAAAAGAGTAGTCAAAAACAGATCCAAGTCAAAATCAAGCAGTAAATGCAAAGTAGCAACCAAAGTAATGGGATAAGCGAAAAGCAGAATCAAAAAACAAAAACAGAAAACACAATACATCCAAGCAGATAATAGAAAACCACTCAGTGCACTCGCAAACTGGGCCAATGCCTCCCAGTGAATAACAGGAATAACAAAGATAGAGAGATATTGATATTGAGATTAGGAACAGGTGAAAACTATTAGTATTCAAGTGACAGGGAATAAGGAAGTGAGCCATGGTTGACAGATTGGGAAAACACCTGATTCTCAGAAGTGGAGTCCATGAGCGAGTCTAATGACTTGATAGAGCCAGCAGGACTGATGTGGCTAAGAGGAGTCGATGGGAGGCATGACATTTTACATGAAAAGCCTTTACATGAAAAGCCTGTGATGTTGCACTATGACAAGCAGGCATAGTGAATTATTCGCTGCTTATTGGGTGATACCTGTATACTCTGGACTTCATGACAGTGTTTAACAGTTGTCAAACTGATAATGCATGCAGCATTCTTCTTCCTGTAGTGTCCACATATAACAATTTAATTTTACTTGCCAAAACCCTAGACAAAAAAAAAGAAGAAAAAAGAAAGAAAGAGAAAAAAAGTTAGTCTAACTTGGCCTGTATAAGCCTTCACAATGCAGGAGTGCAAGCAGGTGGCTAATGGACAACAGGTATCCACCACTCGTCTCATACTACACTACTCACAATTATACATTATGAGGACAAAGCTCCTTCAGCTAGAGGTTGCCAGGGTTTGGATTTCTGACTAAATGTGCTTGTGAATGCTAGCCAGATGCAATACAATAGAGCCTCCAGAAAGCTCAAACCATAAGTAAGGGATTGTAAAGTTGCATTAGGAAGTGACAGAGTGACAGGAAGTGACTCACCAAGCTAGCATTATGTGAACTGGACTGAGGACTCAGCTTCCTTCCTTGTATCTTACCTTAACCTTAAGTAAGTGTAGGAAGCAGGCATTGCATTTTTGGAGCTTAGTGGGTGTTATACAAAAGTGGAATATTGTAAAGCTATTTAGTACACAATAGCTCTAAATGTACTTGTTTTGCTAAATTTTGGAACACTTATTTTCATCCTACAAGGAAAAAAATACTGAACAAATAGAATGGACCTAATACTTAAATTTTCCAGGCTTCTTTGTGAAAACTATACTGTTTTGATATATTGATCGGTAATAAGAGTCTTAAATTGATTTAGCAGATATGCTAGAAGATGTTTTAAGTTGGTGGGTGCTGTATTTTCAGTATATGGGTGCAATGTTTAAACAAACAAACGAATAAATGTCTGAACAATCATGTAGTAAAAATGTTGTTAGTTTGTAATGAAGTAAAAGGGTAGGCTTAGCTTAACTTTTTTTATTTCTCGTTGATGTTCAACCAAAAAAGTGATTAATGTGATAACAAGTATAATGTATGAAGTATTGTGATATTGTGACTGACTGAAAATGTGAAAAATTATTCCATGGAAACATTTTGCCTAAAAAGAATGGTACAATCTTCCAGCAGCACATTCACTCCTGTTTGCACTTTTAGGGAGCGAAAATAGAAATAAAAATGACCGGAGTGACATCTCTCTTTTTTTCTTTTTAAGGGCATTGCCATCTCAGTAGGCTGGCCATCAAAACCTACATTTATTATTTAACATATTTTATTTATTTATTTATTATTATTATTATTAGTAGTAGTAGTAGTAGTAGTAGTAGTAGATTTGATTGCTATCGCGCACTTGTTTCTTGAATGTGTGCCCCCCCCCAAAAAAAAAACACCTTCCATGCTAAGACTATATTAACTGTCACAACCTATGAACCTTTTTTGATGGGAGCACCATGATCTGCCATGGAATTTCCGCTAAAGATTATCTTTAAACAGGGTTTACATGTTTAGTAAGACCTAAAAGTATAATGAATACAATCATCCAATTTCAATTTATTCTTTATTAGCAAGACTGTTAAACTTCATAAAGGATGAATCATTCTGGAAAAGAAAAAAGGTAAGAGTTTTTTTTAAGAGTTTTTCAGAGATTTGTACTTGTACTTATCAGATGGGGAAAGCCAGCTACAGGGTCTCTGCATACACTATGTCTCTGAGTAGGTTCCTAGAGTGAATCCATGAATTAGCAATAGACTAGCAAAATAGGTCAGTACAAAGACTGAATTATTATCTCAATCTACCATCATCTCCTTGAGTACTTCTTTAACTTATCTCCCTATCTCTTTCTCTCTTACTCTCTCTCTCTCTCTCTCTCTCTCTCTCTCTCTCTCTCTCTCTGTCTACCCCCCTTCTCTCTCATTCATACTCTGTCATATAAACTTTTCCTTCAACCAGCCTTCAACATTGTTAATATTTCTAGGCTCAGACACCTTTTAATACCTATATAATACCTACACACACGCATGCATGTGCGCGCACACACACACACACACACACACACACACACATACACCTACACACACCGCAACCTAATCCACTGATATCATCAGTCTTTGTCCTTGTGATACTTGGACTCCTCATATGTATCTCCCTTTCTTGATTCCTAAATGACTGCAACTGTTCAAAGCACCTACATGGGCACACACACACACACACACACACACACACAACCTATGCTAACATCCTTACTTATGAAACTCCTTAAAATCCACTATCAGCACATACGGCAGAACGATCTGCTCACTTTCACCGCTGTGCCACAGATGAGCCCCTCTCTGGTAAAATGGGCTTTCAGGTGATCTTCCCTCCAGAATACTCTCCTCTTTATCCTGCCTATTAACCTTTCCCCCTCATGCACCCAAGAAATGCACATACAGTGTGAACAGCCCCATCTGCTCATATGCAGTTCATTGGGGGCAGCTGCTAAGCGCTATAGGAATTCACCTACTCTGTGACAAACAAAGGTTGGCATTGCTGAATTCCTGGGAGGCTGGGGAAAGGTCAGGGTTGTAAGTGAATAAAATATACATTTCCCCAACACTGGTGTGTGTCAAGGCTTCCTCTGCCCCATAATAATTGCATTTCAGAAGGTGGTCACTTACATTCCCGTGAGCCTCAGCACTACTGGTTGATCCACATTAGAGGTGAAGAAGTAAACAGCTGGCATTGCTCTCCAGTCTACAACCTTATGCCAGTTATCTTATTGCAAACACGCCTGGTTTGGACATGGTGAGAGCCATGCGGCTGTGGTATGTTGCTGTGTTGTGCTGTTAGGCAGATCGTAGCGTGGAAGGATCTGCCACACACATTTGGTGAAAGTCTAGATCTCACAGTGAGAATGCACAATTCTGCCAGTCTGTCGATGCTGTTGCATGCCACCTTGTGAGCTGTGTGAGCAGAGTATCAGCATGGGGTAGAAATACTCACACTCCCTTCAACTCACATGCTCTGCCTCTCTATGACGCACACATGTATGAGCATACACACATGTACAAACATGCACACACATTCAACAGCTAACAAAAACATTGAAACATCATCACAATAAATTAGCCAGGATTGTGCTCAGAGCACTAAGCCTAAATAAAGCCATTTGCTTAGTAAGGCTTCCTCGGTCATCCAAGATACATTTACAAATGCTCTTTATCAGTCCTGCACACTGCTGCTGTTCTTAAAGCATCACACACACACTCATCCCAAGCAACCTAGGGGTATTTACACCGTAGCTCACTCTGGCAGATGGAAAACATATTAGTGATGCCAGTGAGTCGATTTGCAACCCTTAAAGTAGCAGCTGTCCACCATGTGCTCTGATAATTCTCTTCTAAAAATGTACGTAAGCTGACAAACATGGCACGTCCTTCTATTACTTTTTTATACCATAGAGAAAATGACTTTTAAAGGAGACACATTATTCAGCAGCCATGCAAAGCATTTATCTGACTTTTTAAGATTCAGGAGAGGGTGGATATGCTGGGAGAGTTGCCTGTGGAGGCAATTAACAGCGATAGACGTATGGGAGAATGGCGATAATACAATATTACTAAGTGACTAATGACCTTTCACAATGTCTTATAGCCTTCAAATGGTACTAATACAATTTAAATAGGTTAGACATTCTCTGCAGATAAGATTTTGACCAGAACTGTGTATTAACTTACATTTGAAGAAACATGTAACACTCACCTATTCACTTGTGCATGAACTCTCACTACAAAAATATAATGCAATTATAATGTAAAGTGTGAGCTCATATAAGACACTCCTTGCCATTTTAAGTTAAAGCAATGCCCTTTGGTCATTATAGTTTATCATATGAAATGGTAAAGGAAATCTGAATAATTATTCTAAGTATTCACATTGTGTAAATTTGTCTTAGTCAGACTTCAGGGAACTTCACTGTTAGTTTTTAACAATGCAATTCAAAAAGAGTGAGCCACTCATTATCTTGACACACAGAACATAAGAGAGAGAATGACACTGTTTGTCCTCTGAACTTTTCATGTGTGTCTCTGTTGACCATGGATTGACAGATTTAAATGTCACTGAGTATATCTAATATTGATCTGTCACATTTAAAATTTGAATCTGTAGGCTGGGTTCTTGCTGGGAAATTCCTAACAGTATTTCACACTTAATCTTTGTGGTACATGCAAATACATCACATAAAATATAATTAAGTAACATTTGTCTCTGTGTAGTTGTAGAGCTCTTCCCACACACTGGTTTCTTATATATTAGTAAGAAATAATTGCTTAGATTTCCCTATTAACAAAAAATATAAATAAAATTTGTTTGCAGCTAACTACTACACTGATCACATTAGTGATTGACATAAGAAAAAATACCTTATCATAAATCAAAGTGTCACTTATAAACCTGTTTTCACTTATTTCCTTGGCCACAAATCAATTAACTTGTTGGAATTTTCTTTAAGATTAAACTTGTGATTGGAAAATTAGCTAGCTAGCATTAGCTCACATTCAATGGAAAAATTAACATTACCTAAATTTAGCTTGATTTGTCAGGACACTAATACAATATTAAGAGTTATAATGATATCATAAGCATCAGTATGTCAACCATTTGAGGAGTACGAGATTTTTTTAAAAATCACCTTTTCATGCTGTAATAGATAAAAGTATTAAAATATATTAAATGTTTTTAAGTAGACAGATACTAAAGTTCTACCTGTCTTACCAGTCCTTTTCCACTCTTTGGACTCCAGTATAGTCAGTACAGTCAGTCAAATGAGCACAATACTGGTGCCAGCAGCTGTGGATTAACATTTATAACTGACAGTAAATTGTATAACAGCCTATTGGATACAACCACAGAGCAAGTAGGTATATCTAATAAAGCAACCACTCAGTGTATATTATGGCAGGAGCACATATAAAACAAGAATTTAAATTCAAGTGCTTACCAAGTCAGTCATCTCCAGTAGTTGTGTCATTTTTTTTAATTTTCCCAAGTAAACAAATTTATTAAAGTTCCTGCTGCCATTTTCAAGTAGAATCAGTCAAGACTGTATGTGAGTAACTGAGTGTAACAATGAGCGGTAAGGAGGCGGACGCATGTGCCGAGAGGAGCGAGATTTAATAGGGGAAAAATCCAAAATCAGGGTAATTTAGGCAGTCCAGGGTCACAGAGCCAACATAGAGAGTACGAGGAAACATTACAAAACAAAAACACACAAAGGCAAATTAGGAAAGCAGGCTAGGAACTAAGGCTAGGAAACACAAAGTACAAAGAAACAACCATCAAACAGTCAAACATACAAACAAACCATCAACAGCAATGACCAAGGTACACAGCAAGGTTTAAATACATGAACTAGAAACAAGGGACAGGTGTACGCAATCAATGTGAGGACAAAACAAAACTATGGAATGGAACAAAACACAAGACATGGAAAACAGTGAACATGGAAGGGACTGAACGTGACACTGAGCACTTCTATTTAATGGACACCTTATTTAACCAACTGGTGATTTGTAGTATTTTTCTTCCCATACTCTAGGTAGTGTTATCATAGATGCAACAATGCTAGTGAAGAGGCTTTTGGGGATGGTAAAAAAAAATAAAAACATTCTGAAAGAAATGAAGGTCAAAATGAGTGTATACTGCCCCAAAAGGCCTCATGAGAGTTTTCCATACTTTAGGAGTTTTGATAGATTTATAGGTCTTGTGGTGTTCAGTATATAATCATTTCCCCTCCTGAACTCTAGAATGGTATAAAAGACTTATTTATGGTCTAGATAATAATAGCTATGAAGGTTTTCATCTCATATCTTTACTCATGTCTCATATCAAGGTATTTATCCTTAACCTCTAAGTGACAGACATTATAAAATTATTCCCCTTTTAGATAAGTGTCAGTTAGGAGCGCTGAATATTTGGCTTCCCATGGATTTTCAATAATAAGACAAACAACTCACACAAAGAGATATACAAGAAATCAGTTGGTGAAGGGGACGCTGTCATCCTTTACATAACCCCAGAATTGTGACAGTTTTTTATCCATTATTGAAGTTATTTCTTCCCTCTCAATGAAGACATCTTTCTCTGAGTGAGAATGAACACACATCATTTCCAGCATGACCATGGCAGAAAGTAGATTCAGATAAAATAACCCCTTCATGACATCCAAATAATCTGACAAATCAGTGGTAAAGTTTATCATCGAGTGCAATGGATGGATGATGGGTCTGTCAACAGTATGTCACTACATGTGTGATGAGCAAATACAAACACATGTCAAGGGATTCTGTCACTGTCCCTAACGCACCCCATTACTCAGTGAAAAACTGTTACACCTAATGCTCCGTAGGGCTGGTCAGCTGGAGTGTTAGAGGGAAATGACTGATCACTGGCTTACTAGCACTAAGTCAGTTTTTTGTCTGGGCTTCAGGCTATGTTTAAAATATTTTAGACATCTTCTCCACTGTAGAAAACTGATGTCTGAACAAGTGAATGCATGCTATTATAATGTTGTCAGTATGACATTAATATAGTATTATTCTAAGATTATTAAGATTATCTCTAGATATGTTTACTCCATGTTTACTCTGCACTGAATTTTTTTTTACTTTATTTCTTTAAAGATTCAAAATGATCTGCCAATTGAAGTAATAATTTAACCTGACTAGATTATGTAAAATTGTATAGAATGTCCAGATGTAGGCTGTAACAATTATGTACATCTATACATCTATGCTCTATCCAATTCTTAAACTCTCACTTTTCTTCTATCCCTCTTCTCAATCTCCATGTGTATTGCTGTTTTTCTCTAAATTACTTATTAATTACCAAGAAGTAAGCATCAATGTTCATTAAAAGCAAGCAGCCCAGTTAAAGGCTAAGACACAAACTAATTAAAGTGAGGGAAAGACTAAAAAAGCAAGGTAAATGAAGAAAGGGTTCTCTACTGTTCTCTAATCTCTGCTGCTTTGCTGGGTGCAAATATACCCAGAGCTCTATACAGTCACACTCATAGTCTTGCATTATCATTTTTTATAGGGAATTACCATTAACTTGTGTACTACTTTAGCTAAATAATGCTATGTTACAGTTACACTTAAAATTAAACCAATAAATGAATACATTTATTTGTGATGACCAATTAAATGTCAAAATCTACACATTGGTCAAGGGTTTCCTAATATTAATGCAGACAAGTCATGATAGAACATTTGGTCCACACATAGAGCAAAATACATACAGAATGACCAGCTTGAAAAAATTCTAGAAGACGGCTTCATGGTTGGTTCTATATGGCAGCAAATCTGTACACACAGAAATGTAAAGTGAACAGGGATATATAGAGCGCTAATAAGACTGAAAGAGAGGTAGAAGGGCAAAGCTGGGGAGACCAATGGGAAATGACAAGGTGGTGAGAGGGTGGAGCAGAGCATCCCAAAAGAAAGCCTCTGTAACAATATAAAAAACAATGTTTATGTGTGTGTGTGTGTGTGTGTGTGTGTGTGTGTGTGTGTGTGTGTGTGTGTGTGATCTCAGCTACACTGTGGTACCATTGTGAATGATATAATTTAGCCGTCACAATAGATACAGCTATATGTGACATATCCCATGACAATTGTATGGCCTTAGCATTTAATACAGCCAAAGCAGGAGACTGTGTGCTGCTTGTGAGTGTGGATGTCAGTGTGAAAATGGAAGCAGCTTTGTAGGGAATCAATATCATAATGTTAAAACTGTCCGACATAGCTGTGCTGCAATGGAGAGAAATCCAAAAGAGATTCACACATTTGATCAAAAATGTGAGGCGATTTCTAAAAAGTGAAGTGATTTTAAAAGTGTGTTAGTGACTACTTTTTAAAGTATAATATAGCTGATCTGTACAATATTTAATAATGCAATATTTAAGATGCTAAACCTTTTTTTTTTTTTTTTTTTTTTTTTTTTTTACTTCAGCCTGAGACTCTTGTAAGAGATGGAATAGATTTCAGTTCCCTGGTGACAACCAACTTTTGCATGTTTCCTTACTGGGAGTTCCTATACTCATAAGTAGAGCTTGTCATTAGCATTTAGGAACAATGTACAGTAGATGATGTGACATTAAACGATCAGTAACAATGCATATATGTGGATGTAAAACAATGAGTTGGCACATTGCCTTACCATGAGCAGCATTAGTTAGACATCAGTTGGGACCGAGTGCGTAGTCAGGGCACAGTCAGTGAGTTCACTGTGATCAGTGATCACTCTACTCCAATGCAAATGTGAAAAGGGCATTTCATGTGATCATGTGAAAAATTAGGTGAATCAAAGTTGACTGGACCCAAACAATGACTTCTCCCAATAAGACATGAAATCAGATAAGACTTCTAGATTGTTCATGAACACTCATAAATTCATCAATGCGCCCATTTTAAATGAGACAATGATGAGAACCAGTGACTCCCCCCGCCCACCTACCCATCCATATAACACCACATACACCATGTAGTCATACAGACCAGGATGCTAAATTGCTTTTTTTCTGCAATAGAAAAAATTAATAGTGCAAAATAAACACTGTATTTCACTCTGCAAATAAATTTATGCTATACAGCTTTATATCTAACTTAGCCTTATATCTCACTAATATTACTATAATTGTTCCTTTCTACAAAAACCCCGTAAACCTCAAATGCTGGCTCTTAGTGTCTTTCAGCACCACTTGACCTTGGCGGCTGGGCGGTGAGACTGCATGTCTTGTTGACATCGCCGCGGTGAAATTAGTCACCTCCACTATTAGCGTTTACGAGAACACGAGTCACGCTGCGTGGCCTCTGCGGGGGCGGAGAAAGTCAACGGCACCGCTAATAACTCAGCTGCTCTCAGGGATGGCGTGCGTGTGCGTGCGTGCGTGCGTGCGTGCGGGTGTGTCTGGGGGTGGTGATGCTTCGCCGCCTGTTCTCGTAGCCGCTGCTTGGTACTCGCGCGCAGACAAGTGCTCTGCGCTGGCTGCTCCCAGCTCCCCTTAACCGCTGATTTCGCTAATGAATGAAGAGAAACACGCGAAATGAGATTTTTCCTCTCCCGCGTGCCTCCTCCCTGTCACTTAATGCCGCCACGCACGCATTTATCCTCTTGCTGTCTCTTCCCCAATCTCTAACTCTTCTCTCATTTCCTGGTCATTTTGCTCTTCTGCAGACCTTAATTTGACAGTGAAAATGTGTATATTACAACAATCAGCTGTGTATCAGATATCACAAGCTATCAAAGTTATAAGTGTAGATTAAACAAATTCTGTTGTAGTTATTCAAAAACACGACAATAGTACTAGAATGACAGATGTTTTAACATGGTAGTTTCTTCAACCTGATTGTTGTAAACATGAAAACTCAGGAAAATGGTATAGAGAATATTGTCAGAGATATTTCTAAAATATTGAGAATGTCAGTTCTACATCTTTCTTCTACACACGACAGCCTGTATATCAGCAAGAATACATCTGCAACCTCATTGCCATGAACAGCTTTGAATCTACTCATTAAACAAAGCTTTCAGCATCAGCATTAAAATAAAATCTTTAAACATTAACACATTATTTGTATGTATAAAATATGGCAGTATATATAGAGAATTTTCAATAAATGTTGAATGATGTGTAACCTTACATCTTGCAAATGTCCTTGTGATTAAACTGTCATGACAAATCCCCCTATCAGGGTCACAATGAAATAAATTTAATCTAATCTATAAAGGTACCCTCAAAAATAACTGCTGTCACATTTTAACAGCTGCTGGATTAAAGACATGATTAACCTCTCACCCTGTTCCTTCTACTTCACATCAGGTGTTGGTTATTACTATGGTTCTGTTCTGTCACCCATCCATCCCAAACACCACAACTATATTTAAAGTGCAATTAAGAGAGTGAGCTCAGCTTGACCTGAGCTGCAATGAAAGGCTAATTCAATGCCCATTTCAGCAAGCAAACGTCTGATCTAATGATAGTGTAGCAAGGACTCACAATCATTCCCTGTGTGGCACTATCCGTTAGCTAAATGACAAGACAATTAACCTTAAAGGTATATCAGTCTGCTGTTGCTTTGAGAGTGTTAACTACAATGCTTAACATCAGGATTCATATTCATTACCCATGCTGCAGCTGTGAATACAGGTGGTATGTGTTAGTATGCTTATAAGTAGGGGGCATCGATCTTATTTGCTGACTCAAGACTCAAATGCTACTTAAGGGAAAGGGAGATGGTCTGGGGAAAGGTAAGGTTTTGCAGCATAGAATATTTATTCATATAGGAGAACTCAATAATTAGGAAAACACGAAACAGTCTAAAAATTATTTTGGTATGCTAAATTAATAAATAAAGTGGTGGGTTTCAGTACAATTGACCTCTTTTATAAGTGCTCAAAAACATAGCTAGTTAGTCCTTCAATAAGTAGAAACACATGAGACATGCTCACCAGAAAAGGTTACATTTACAAACCTTCAAAAATAAAATATTTATCAGCTATTGATTGCCTGCAGTCACCAACCCTGATGGAAGGCAAGGTCTTGCTGGAGAGAGTTTCCCCCATGAAGTCACACAAAGAATGTGAAACAGTCTCAGCTACCAAAATATTCGTTCCCTTCCTCAGGGGAGGAGAGTGGGCAACCAGAGCGCGACAATGAGTCTGCACACAGGCACACACACACACACACACACACACACACACACACACACACACACACACACACACACACACACACACACACACACACACACACTTGTGCACATGCACTTCAGTAAGACTAAGTAGTATCTTAGCTAACAGACCACAAGATGCTGACACCACACACACATTGGTAGGCCAAAGGAAGAAGGCTGATTCAGGGTCACATTTTACTCCAATGGACTTTAGAGTGAGACAGAAAAAGCAAACACAAATAAACATTAACTCTACATGCAACAATATAGAACAAGTTTGAAATAGTCCTGATAACCCATCACATATACAGATAGATATATATTGGTCTAATATTCTCTTGGATTGCTTCTTAATTTAGCAAAAGTGTGTGGGTGTGCAATATTAAATATTAATACAATCTCTGGCATATCACTGCACAGGGCAGGACCTCAGGCTGTCTGCTAGCCAAAAAATACAGACTGTTGAATGATGGAGACCATTAGCCAGTTAGGATCACTGGAGCTGTAAAAGATGAGACATGTTTGATTTAAAAGCAGTGTCTTCCAACCAGGACAACTCTGTTATACATTCATTCAATATTTTGTCTAATCAGATTATGCATAGAAAGTATAACTCCAACTTTCAAGAACTCTTGGCTATCTGAAATTGACATCCATTGTATTCCTTCAGATGTTGAGATGTTAACATATGTGCTAATATAGCACATATGTTAATCAACAATAATCAAGAATCTTTAGACTGAAACTTATTTAATAAAAAAATGTAAGGCCAAGGTGTTATGGGTACTTTATTCAAATAGAGATTGACCATTTTGCAAGGATCTGTTCTTCATTGTGTGTCCATAAATATACGCATCTCCAGCAAAGCCACATATGCACTGACAGCTGCAGGGTAGAGGAACCTTTTTTTTACACTCTATAGTTGTTTTATTTAGGTCATGTCAGAAGAAGAAATACCTTCACAATCAACAGAAACATAGGGTCATCACATAAAATAGCTCACATCACTCTAGGGGCCCATCTCCAAGAGGATGGCATGCACGCAGAGCTAATAATCAGAGAATACCAGCACCTAATGGACAGGATTCCTTCCATTCTGACCCAGGGGAGAGACAGTTCTGGTCAGACCTGCAGGCAACATGTCAGAACTGGGCAAGCTGACACTACTGCTCACTTCTCTCCTTGTGCTCACCTTGGCAAAGATACCTGACAGTTTCTCTCTGTTAAAGGCAAATTGAAGAATGCTGAGATTTACTCTTCCAATCTCTTTTTCTGTTCCTCTGCATGGAGGTGGGTCTCTTGGGCCCAGGTGTCACAGGCAGGGGTGGGTAAAGATCTGGCTCAGCTTGGCTAGTCATTAGCTGCAGGATATGGGCCAGACTAGCAAAGGTGCTGACTTACAGTGTTCAAAGCTGCTGCACGTTCTCAAAAAATAAATAAATAAATAAAATAGATAGATAGATAGATAGATAGATAGATAGATAGATAGATAGATAGATAGATAGATAGATAGATAGATAGATAGATAGATAGATAGATAGATAGAGCTCTGCATTCACCTCCACAGTTGTGAGGGCAGTGTCACCCAGTGCTTATGTCTCTAGTTCTGCCATTGTAGTTCATAGTCTTTTAGTAGGTCAGCCTGTAAATGCAAAAGTTGTGATTTTAGATGGAAAGCAGATCTACAACAGGGATTTTTAAAAATAAGCACACCTTTCTGAATCTGAAAAAGAACACACAGGTATAAATACAAAATATTTTAAGTGGAATTATTAATTACTTATAATAATTATTCATAGTATGAGTGAAAAAAACTTTAGTTCTGTAGATTTTAAAACAGGAAAATGTAAATGACCTAAAAGTATATTTATGTGTATGCTGCCTCTGTGCTGCACAATAGTGTCAAGACAATTTGCTTTCATGTTACACTTGTCTGTTTCATTAAGATGTTCTCAATGATTTAAAACATTCAAATAAATAAATCTGTTGTGGAAAATCATTTGTGGAAAAGATGAGGCTTCAGCATAGTCACCTGCGTCTGCTTGCAATATGGCCAAATGATGTAGTTCACATATGGGTCTGCCTTACAAAAGAGTTTTTTAGCCTAAGGGACAAATCACAAAGCCCACAAAAGTCCACAAAGAAAGTCAAAGCCTGAATTGGCAGTCTGATAAATAACCAATGAAAAGTGTGATATTCAACTTGAAGTAAGAGTCTTTCACTCCCCCACACATAAATCCTTCACATACAGGCAGTACACATATTGGCATCTACTGGTGGCAACCTCAATGGCAGTCTGAAGCCAGTACATCTCCACTGTCAGTGCTGGTGCACTATACACTACCTTGGAACTCTGCTGAAATCTCGCCTGGGTATTGCACAGTATCTGGAAAATTCAGTCCTTTAACTAGTTCAACACCTGAAGACAAGTTATGTCTAGTCTCTGGGGGGAAAGCAGGCTGTGAAGCAGGCTTGCACTATTTTATATTTCTCCATCATTTGTTGCTTGTGGGTCTTTGTTCACTTGTGTAGTCTATGCATGCATGCAGTGGGAATTTCTGGCTGTACTATTTGCTCAAATATAGCTCTGGCAAAGCTTCTTACATTTCTTCCTGCACTTATTCCTTGTGATGTGGCATTCTATGCCCGTTCTCTCATGCCTTGTGTCCTCACATCACTTTATTCTTGGCTATAATGTCTACTAATATGCAAGCCTTCAAAATATTTCTCAATATGTTCTAAGAAGATACATATTGAAAGAAGCTGGAACATTATGATGCAAACTCTGCAACACTGCTATTTACTTTCATCTGAACAACCCAAAAGCTCAAAAACTAGCAATGAAAAAGGCTGCAAAACCTTCATGCAGGAAAAAAACATTTCAAGGTTTCAAGCCTCATTTTCTAGCTAAAGCAATACATGCACTAACACAATAAAAGTCCCTCTAATAAACAAAGCCCCTAATAAACAAACACAAATTCTTTATATATAATATACTGTATACACAAATATGTGGCACTCTCAGACATACTTTTGCAAAAAGGTGTGACAATATTCACAATATACAAACAATACTCAACCAACAGTATGTTAACTGATACTGCAGAGCAGCACTTTCATTATGGTCCCATACTGGCTTGTTTCTTACTAAATCTGTGAAGACTATTAGTATAATATATTACAAGGACATATAGCTAGTAATTCTGAAGCTTGATGTCACTATGTTGTCTAAACCATGTAATTTGTTTTATTATATTTAATCAGGATTAGCTATTTTTAGCTACTTAGGATTACATTATGCAATGTGATGGATAAAATTGACTTTACATCACATAGGTTCACAGATAGGTTCATAATGTTGGTTACATAATAGACAAATTAGTTACATAATACAATTTGATGGATACTGTGATTAGGCTATAAGAGCATTGTAAAATCAAAGGTACAGAATGGAGAATGCTACAAATATGAACTCTACCAGGTAAACTGAAAACAAAGAGATCCCTTTTTTGGTGCCTGTATTCTCTCACAGCCAGATAAATTCTTTCTCTCAGACTCTGAATCCAAATCTGAGCAGCTCTCATAATTCCTTTAGTTTTATCTTGACCAAATGTTTAACCAGTTTGCCTATTACTGACAAATCCAAAGTGACCATAGGCATAGGCAAACTCCAACATAAAACAGCAATATTAAAATACAAAGTACAAGTATATTGCAATACACAGCACTGATTTAAAGATGCTGATATCAAATATGTGTCAATTTGTACAAATTAATAAATGTAACAATTTGTATCATGGTAGAATAAGTTTCCAAAGGCATACAAGGACAATCTTACAGATGGCATAGGATGACAACCTTACAAGTCTCCATAACAAAGAATATGTTTATTAACAATAAACCAAAACTGAAACCACAGCAAACAGCACAACTGGAACTGGAAACATTCAAGAGTAGCACAACATGTAGGACACAGAGGTCAAACACCAGCAACAAACAACTGTAAAACAAGGCTTTAAAAACACGAACTAACAAGGAGCATAACTAGGGACAGGTGTGACACATGACAAATTAACAAGGTAGGGGTTTGACGATGGAGACAATCACACACACACACATACACACACACACACACACACACACACTCACACACACACAATTGAACATGGGGCGGAGTCTAGGAGTTGTGGGGGCTGTGTCGTGACAGTGTAAAAACAGTACAACAGCACATCAACAATCTGTAAAATAATATTTGAAAAATTCAGTGAGTGTGAAACTGAACTGATCACCACTGATTTAAAGACAGTTAATGATTTCAGCTTCATAATAATGCATATTGTTTGCAGGTAACAAATGTTATTTATTCTGATGATTAGAGTATGAATGCATTAATACATTCTACCTGTCTGTCCAGGATAATATGCCACACTCACACTTAATCATTGCCCATTAATTGCTCATTAATCAATCTTAATCATTGCCCATATTTAAGTGTACATTTCTTTTTAAAAAGTTGTCTGTGGATCAGTTTCAGTGTTAATCCACATTAGAAAGGAATCTGAGTGACTTTGAACAAGGCATGGTCATTGGTGCTGGAATAACCAGTATTTTAAAAAAAAAAAATTCCAACTTTGAGGGATTTTCTCATGTAACAGTGTCGAGAGTAAAACATCCACCAGAAGGGGATCCTGTGGATGTACACATCTTGATGATGAAAGTGGAATACAATGCTGGTGATCCAACTAATGTGTCCAAATATAAAATTCAACATTCTTTAGCACAGATGGGTTATATGGGAAGACAACCAATTTAAGAATGTTGCTGTCTAAGGTAAATATAAAGGCAAGACTCCAGTGGACAGAAGAGTGCAAAAATTGAATCAGAGTAGTGGGAAAACATTGCCAGATATCTGTTACAAGATGATCTAGCAAGTATTTAAAGTATAATTCTATATATTATTATTAATTATTCAACCCCCATTGTAGTGATAGTATTGGCATTTATGAAAAAAATAATTTGTTTACAGTTCTGAAAACTGATGATGGTTTGTAAAGCCTTTCAGATTAAGAAATGCCCATGGCAGTTTTAGCGTCATTGTTTAACAGAATTAAGGCCTGCTTGGTTATGACAGCAATCAATCACAGAAAATTATACAAATTCAAAATTCCATGTAGGTTGCAGGGAAATATAAAGTTTTGCCCCCCAGGAATGTGGAGCCCCTATCTGTTTTTCTTCTGTAATTAGCTATGTGGTATATCGGCTGTTCAGGAGCAACACCTAAAATTCGAAAATGTTTAGAAAATTATTCATTGATAGAATTCAAGACAAATTTAAACACCAAATTTTTGACAACTTCATGTAAACCTGAAGGGGTAAAATGATCCACAGGTTGAACTCAGCCCCAAAGCTGAGTTCTCCTGAGTTCTCCTTTATTCTGCATGTTATGACACTTTTGCCATGTATTATGCTATTCAGTATTTGAGTTTTACACTTTCTAATATAAAGGTTTGTCTTTTATAAATATCTCAGCTTTTTAGACAAACAGCAATATACTATTCATATTCTATTAAGATTATTTGTATGGCATCATAAGTTCATTAGGCAGAATGGATTACTTGACTGATTCCATAAACAAATGCCTTAAAAAAAAAACACATTACAATAATTCATATTATGCTTGAAATACTAACTTATAGAATAATCAAACTGATGAGTATTGTTACAATATTCTTATTTGAGAAAGAAAGGTTATTATATACATACATTATACAATTTCTTTTATATAAAAATAATAGAAGTCATCATTTCCTCTTTATGTAAGAAGAAATGCAACAGGAATGGTCCTTTCTATAGCATCAGTCAAGTGAAGTCTTAGGTATATTTCACAGATCGAAGGGATTTTTTTTCTCTGTGACGCATTAAAGCATAACAGCTCATGAATGCATTGGTTGCTTGTGAATATGGGCACACAAAAAGGCAAGAGCTTAGTCATTTCAGTGCAGTGTAACCTCCTTACTAGGTGTATCACAGTTGCACACAGCTATCATCAACATGACATCTTAAGAGAAATGGGACGCATTAGTAGCTCCATGGAGAAGCTGGTAAAAATATTTTACAGGGGATTAAATTGAATCTTAAAATCCAAAATATAAAGGATTTTCCTGTATTTTTGCCATACAGCCTTGAGATGTCCTTAGGCAGTTCATCCACTTGCTGCATATGTGAACCTGTTTTTAAATTCACCAAGAGTTGCCCTAGTGCAATGTCTACTGCATTTTAATGCTAGGTAATATTCTGCCAGTCTGCCAGTGTGCCAGGTCAGTCAGTGATGAAAGGCTAGAGAGAGGAATAAAAGAGAGCTTTTACACTCTGTGACCAAAGTGGATTGCTTTTGTGAGATATGCCATTGATTAAAATTGAAGTCCATCATAGTCGTGAAAGGATCTTTTCCCCCCTTCCCTTTCATGAATTGCATTGACTATTTTTGGTTAAGCAACTTAAATAAATTTAGAACAAATTACAAAAGGTCAGTTTGGGGAACGAAAGCTCAGGGTGTGATGGAGATTAACACTTCTTTTTGCATGTTTAACAAGTTTAAATGCATTTTTTGATATATAATTTTTTACCAGATGTTCTCCAGTAGAAAATAACCAGTCTATACAGACTTACTGAAGACATGCCTTGGGAATGGTATGTATCCACAATTCTAGGGTAGCCCAACAGAAACAAAGTATTTCCAATATTGCTATATTAACAGCACACACAATAGGCCCACACACAACTAAGAAAGAACCCAACAAAATGGGAGAGCTGAAGAAGAGAGGCTGTCTGGTGCTACTTTAGATCAGTATGATGAGCAGTGTGTAGTGGCTGGTAGATTAAGGCTGGTGGGATGAGGCTGCTTTTGGAGAGCTAGCATGGAATTCCCATAGAGGCCTGATTCAGCCCAGATGAGAGAGGAAGCTGATTAGTCCTCTGCTTTTGTGTGAAGGATCAGCTTGAGCACCCAAATCCCCTTCTCTCTTTCTGTCGAATCCAAGAGCAGTGAGGCAGGCAGCTGCATCAGTGGATTATCATCCCTTACACACATACTCACACACACACAAACAAGTGCACATACTCATACTTGCACAAACAAAAACTCTTATAAATATGAGTAGACACACCAAATCACTCTCATTGTCACACACATACACACACACACACACACACACACACACACACACACACCTAAGAAATATCATGCGTCATGTTTACAGAATGTCATAGATTCATGTTTGTCATCTGTGTTAGGACACTAATGTTACCCTGTCATAGTATTTGAATCCAGACCACGTTATGTCCATCATTTTACAAGGTAGCTATAAAGAACACAGAAAGCATGATGTGCATGCATGCATGTGTGGACTCTGTAGCAGTGGAGAGCATAAGGCAGTGTGGAAGGGATTGAGGCACGTCTGTGATAGGTGAGATCATGATCATTGAAATCACTTCCTGGTGAAAGAGCTTTTTAGTTGCTAATTTATTCTCAAATGCTTCAAATTATCTGAGCAATAATTTTATCCCCTGCTACACATTCTGTCACAACTCACTGCATACACACATACACACAAACACACACCCACACACATACATACCTAAGATCAGAGCATAAGTGAACGTATAATTGTGCCCATATCAATGACACAAGAAATCAATCAGAGAATGAAATGCCAAAGTCTTTATTGTTCCATCAACACTCCAAGTAATGCACTCTGCCCAGCTGTAGCCATACAAAAGCTATTACACACACACTTGCGCAATGACACCCAGCACATTTCATTAAAAACCATTTTGCCAGTCTTCCCTTGATACCTGTGATGGTGAAAAGGTTTTTGTCAGAGTGGAATATTCAGGCACCAGAAGGCCTGATTGTAGAGCCCCACTGATTTGCCACTTAAACAACAACTGAAACCAGGCCAAGTTTGAACCAGGACATCTGCAACAAACAGGTGCATGTTAATGATACGGTTTAAGTCCTAATATCTGGTCAAGCTCTTTGTTATGGGCATGCAAGATTCCACAGCATGGCAGGGGCACAAACAGTGTTTGGACCAATGAATGTGAAATATTGACTTCTCACACGAATTAGTCCTACAGATTCTAAGGGGGGAGTCCTAATATGCATAGCCCTCATGCTGCTGTATGCAATGATTGCTTGGTTGCTCTCAATACCTGGGTGATTAGGCACCCAGTCTACCTTATCAGAATCAATTGGAGAATAAATCCTTACTGGTCAACATCCCTCCTGGACACACCTGCCTTTTATGGTCAGGCTCTAATTCCTTGAGGAGGACCATTGATCAAGCTTAAATGCTTGGATTAGCAGGAACAAACACAATAGATGCTTTCTAGAGCTCTGAGTTAGGAGCCTTATCCTGATCCTCACCCCTCCACTACCAGCACTACAACACTCCACCTTGCCCCTTCAGTCTGCTTCTCTCTTGCTGCCTCTGCCTGGCTTTTCTTATGTATTTGTTTATGCACACAAACAGAGCATATGGTCTCTACCTTACTGAGGTAGACTCTAGGGCAGCACACAGTGACTCCTTTCCATAACCTGTAGCTCAACCAGATATGTTTAGTGATGAAAGGAGGCTGGAAAATTATGAGACTTAGCAGGATTCATACATACCTGCAGTTCTGCAGAGAGTTAGCAACTTGAGAAATGACAAAGCAAGCACAATTTTGACCTTATAAGACTCAGCAAGAGACAGAATAAGAGATAAAGACACACTAATGTGAAAGTATTATATGCCTCAGGTTATTACAATGATTATGATGATTCAATTGTTTCAGAGGTACTACACTAGAAAAGATATCAAATTAACACAATTTAGCAGCTTTTGTTATATACATTGTACATTTCATACACAGGCCATCAGTGTGATGTAAAAATAAAATAAAGGTATAAAAACAATGTATTTAAATAGAAATTTAACTCTACAATTTGGCCTAATGGAAGAATTAACAGATTGAATAGTAGTGGACTAGTATTGAATAGTAGTGGAATAGTAGTGGGGGATTCCATATGTTAGCAGATTCATAGCCACCCATCCTGAAACCCAAAAGAGTTGGGAACTAACCTGATAGTCCTACTCAATACATTATTTTATCTGTCAATTACAGTGACATTGGCCAATCATGAGCATCTGTAAGCATCAGAAGAGGTGATTTATTTTGCAAATTAAATTATAAGAGGAACTTATGACAATTTACAAATAGTATGCTAATTAAGTAGCTGACATCAATTTCCTCAATACTTGCTTTTGATTCAGTCTCTTCTTTTCTTCATAGGTCATAGTTTTGGGGTGCTGGAGGTGGGAAAAATAGCCCCAGTTTTTGATTGGTTTCAAAAGAAAAAGAAATTGTGTTACCAGAACTCACTGAAATCCCACTATTTGTTCTCACTTGGTTATAGCTAAATGAAGTGCAATGATTTGGGCTGTAGAAATGCTCCATTGAGAACATGAATCAATGGATCATGAATCATTTCCCTAAACAAAAAGAGCATTGTGTAAACTAGAGCTACATGCAATAAAGAACTCTGAATTTGGTGGTGATAAAAAAAAAAAAAAATCATTGAGGATCTGCAGTGACCATGTCAGGGCAACAGACTATGAAGGAGACTATAGGACAAAAACATACATATATATATATATATATATATATATATATATATATATATATATATATATATATATATATATATATATACATACATACATATATATATATATATATATATATATATATATATATATATATATATATATACATATATATATACATATATATATATATATATATATATATATATATATATATATATATATATATATACATACATATACACATACATATACATATATACTCGTCGTTGCGCTCTTAGGGTAATTTTTTCAGCCGGCCACTCTTGGAAAGGTTCACCACTGTTCCATGTTTTTGCCATTTGTGGATAATGGCTCTCACTGTGGTTCACTGGAATCCCAAAGCTTTAGAAATGGCTTTATAACCTTTTCCAGACTGATAGATCTCAATTACTTTGTATCTCAATTGTTCCTGAATTTCTTTGGATCACAGCATGCTGTCTAGCTTTTGAGGATATTTTTGGTCTACTTCTTTTTGTCAGGCAAGTTCTATTTAAGTGATTTCCTGATTGGCAACAGGGGTGGCAGTAATTAGGCCTGGATGTGGCTGGAGCAAAAGAACTCAGCTTTCCAAAGATGTGATAAACCACAGTTAATTTATGTTTTTACATGGGGGGGGGGCAATCACTTTTTCACACAGGGCCATGTACGTTTGGATTTTTTTTCCCTTAATTTAAAAAAAACTTAATTTAAAAACTGCATTTTGTGTTTACTTGTGTTATCTTTGTCTAATATTTAAATTTGTTTCATGATCTGAAGCATTTAAGTGTGACAAAAGTTATAAGATATCAGGAAGGGGGCAAACACTTTTTCACACCATTGTGCATGTGTGTGTGTGTGTGCGTGTGTGTGTGTGCGTGTGTGTGTGTGCGTGTGTGCGTGTGTGAGTGTGTGTGTGCGTGTGTGCGTGCGTGCGTGTGTGCGTGTGTGTGTGCGTGTGTGCGTGTGTGTGTGTGCGTGTGTGCGTGTGTGTGTGCGTGTGTGTGTGTGTGTGTGCGTGTGTGTGTGCGTGTGTGCGTGTGTGTGTGTGTGTGCGTGTGTGTGTGCGTGTGTGTGTGCGTGTGTGTGTGTGTGCGTGTGTGTGCGTGTGTGTGTGCGTGTGTGTGTGTGCGTGCGCGTGTGTGTGTGCGCGTGTGTGTGCGTGCGTGTGTGTGCGTGCGTGTGTGTGCGTGCGTGTGTGTGCGTGTGTGTGTGTGCGTGTGTGAGTGTGTGTGTGTGTGTGTGTGTGCGTGTGTGTGTGCGTGTGTGTGTGCGTATGTGTGTGTGTATGTGTGTGTGTGCGTGTGTGTGTGTGCGTGTGTGCGTGTGTGTGTGTGTGTGTGTGTGTTCACTGGGTGGTGCTCTGTCCTGGTCTTTACCGCTTCCCCTTCCCCTTGACTGGGTGCAGGGGGCTGTACTTTCTGATTGAGAGTATGCTGTGCACAAATTGGCTGCCGCTTCTCATCAGTATGTGGGAGTGTTTGTAAAAAAGTCAATATATGTCTGTAGAGCATCCTTGAGTTCAAGAAAGGTGCTATATAAATGTAACTAATAATAATGTAAGCACAGACCCTCAAAATAATCTGTTTTCTTTAATATTAACACACTTATTCAGCCTCCCCTTCTTGATGTTGTGCTGAGCAATGCAATGCCTTTATCTTCTTTTAGACAAAATCAGCAAATTAAATGAACATTTTCCCACAGCCTCTCCTTCACATGCCTATATTGTAACCTTCCTAAAATCCCGTTTTTGACTGTTTTTTCACACACTGAACCAATCATTATCTCTGGCCTAATTTCTAAAACTGGTGCATCTTCACGCCAGCTCCATCCTTCCCCCAGCCCACTCCTTAAGAAGTGTCTTACTGACATTTCTGCTCCAATACAACATCTCTTTATCATGTCACTTGTTTCCAGCTCTGTTCCTACTGCTCTTGCAACTGCTGCACTTACCATTCTTTAGAAAATTGGCCTTTACCTGGCCTTCATATAAAATTATTGACACTTTTTAATCTCTTCTTCCTAGTTAAAAGGTTGTAAAAAGTTGCAGCCTTGCAACTATTATCTTTCATAGCTAACAACAATCTTTTAGAACCTTTCTGATCTAGCTTTTACACATAACAAAGAGAACAGAGCTCATCACTCCAATCCTCTATTACTTTCATGTCAAGTGATAGACTTGCTTATGTGGCTTTTTACACTATAACTTATTGTTCTTTATTAAATGATCCAAGACTAAAAACAGTATCAACCATCTTATAAATAGACTTTTGATTGGACTTTTCTCTACCTAGATTCCAAATTCAAGGGTCTCTGAAATATGTCTGTGATAGGGTATCAACCTGTATGCAGCCACTGTGTATATAAGAATCTAACAAAAATCATAACATACATAACTAATTTATCTACCTATTATGAAATTTTACTTATCTTTTAATCTCAGACACATATCATGACAGGTACTCAAGTCAAGTCAAATGTATTTATATAGTGCTTTTTACAATGGATGTTGTCACAAAGCAGGTTAACAAATGTTTGAGTCCAAGCCCCCAGTGAGCAAGCCAAGGGCAACAGTGGCAAGGAAAAACTCGATAGAGCATGAAAAAGAAACCTTGAAAGGGACTAAGACTCAATGGGGGGCCCATCCTCCCCTGGCTGAGGATGTAGCTAGATTTAGTTCATTCCCTTTGACTGTATAAAACATTTTACATTCTTGATTGAGGTCCTGTTGATTTGAAAGTGTTGATTTCACTAGAATTTGAAGGTGAACTAGAGTGCAGTATTTTTTCCAACATCTCTTATTAGGGCAGCTTGACAAGGCAAATAGCCAGTAAATACTTTCTGGCCATGTCGCTAGGTATTTTACGTCCATAGTGCCTTTAGTGAAATTCTGAATTCTCTGTGTACCTATGTAGGTAGCGTCTCAATTAGAGGGTGTCAGCTTTTGTCTCTACATCTCTGCTATAACAAGTTGATTTATAGGTTAAGCCTATCAAGGCGGTGGCGAAACAGTGGGCTGCCCTTGGCACTTGGGTCAGACTTTGAGACTGGATCTGAGCAGGCTTATGGTATGGATCTAGTATAATCATTCTGTCCAGCTCTGCCAAAGCTCTCCTTATTTGAGGCCCAACTTCATGCTGGCCTAACGCTGAGAATGTTGTTGAGACATGGACCTAGCGCCTTAGGTGTCCAAAAGTGAATCTGCCACCTTAAATCTGAAGGTCTAAATGTTTTCCACCAATTTCCTCCAACCCATGTGTTATTTTAGAAGCATACATCTTTCCCAACCACATGGGCAAAATTGCTTTACACTGCATTGGAGATACTGTTATTGCTCCCACTTTACTTCCACTTTTATGCAATATAAGTAGCTTTAATTTAGTTTGTCATTGTTAATAAAACATTAATGTTAATTTAATATATTGCTGTACAATTTTCCACAGCTTCAGCAATGCATATAGACACTGGTAATTGCATATTTAGCTGTTTTCCCTTTAGATGAAATACCTCTCTATGTGTCCCTCAAATGCAGTTAAGCTTTAAAAAATGGCAAGGGATGTCTTCAACCAGTAATGTCCATTAAACTGAGACAGTGTGAATGACTGGCATTCTATTCTTATGGCTCTGGAAGTAGTCACTGAAAATGTAATTTACATTAATTAAGCCCTTCTAACAATAAGATAAAGCTAATTAATGAAACCCCCAACCACAAGAAGATGGACAAGAACAGCTGAACTTTAATTTCCATACACAAATCAAATAGAGGAACATCAGGGGTACTCAAACACATATTAAATATGAATTTAAGTTGACAATAAACTCCTTTTTCTTGCATTCTCCCATATGTGAGATCACATTATATCACATATTCATTAATATATGCTTTATTTCTTTTTGCACATTTCCAGTGTAATAAACTCCGAAGCTTCAGTAGCAGATTTAGCTAATAATTCTCGGTATTGATTGAAAATAGTTGGTTCTGCAAGCATAGCTGTTCTCTGTAATAATCAGAAGTGCTGAAGCTACTCAATAAAAATGATTATTGATAAAGCGTGACCGATGTAAACCACAATGTCATGACTTTTGCCTCAGCGCAGTGCACAGCTTGGAGGTAAAGTCAAATACCCATTACATCAGGAAAAAACCCATGATGCTCAAAACATAATGGATATCTGTTGTTGTGGGCAATGGAAAGATAACTTGCAAAATGTGCATGACATTCAGAAGTAGGGTAGGTACAGTATGGTATGAGGCTGGAGTCAAAGTATCAGAATTAATACAAGCAGCACAGAAGACAGAGCAGATATGTTATATGCTCCCTGACATAATAAAAATCACAGTAAGAGTTTGTGCAAGCCCTGTAAATAAGGAAGATGATTTTCCAGTCTTTTATTTATTTCCAATCATTTTTAAGAGTTCTTTTCAATGGGTTTCTTTTCAAATATTTCATTATTGTTATCTTAATATGTCTGTACTAAGGAAAGATACTAAAGAAATATTTTACCTTACAAGTACTGTGTAACAAGTGTGGGGCAGGATGCAAGCAAGAGTCATTTGGATTGAAAGCTGTTTTTAATAAAAATGAACACAAACTCAAAATATACAACACAGAGACTTAATAAGAGGGAAACGGCACAGGGGGAAACACGGGACTCTTGTGTGGGGGTGTGGCATGGAAAGCAGAACGTAGAGAAATGGAAACAAAACCAAACAAAGGAGCTTGTGGTGAATACCACCTTGTGGAGAGGAGGATGCTGGTGAGGGGGCATAACAATCTTCAAGGCTCAGTAGTAATATATATAATATGCACAAGCACATTACTGGAATGAAAAAAAAACATGCAAACTTTCAAGAAGGGTGGATCTAAGCTAGGTCACAAAACCTGATGGAAAGGGAAAACTCATAAAGTATGACAAACATGAAGTGGTCATAAGCATAAGTTCACCAATAATTTTAGGGTGACAGTAGGAAAGCAACAAAAAATGTATCATTATGGTAGAGCTGGCATTCTTAAACTGCTAGTATAGGACAAGCAGTGCACAAATCTTGTGTAAGGAGCAAAACCTGGACACCCCCACTAAAAAAGTTCATTGCTTACATCTGAATAAAATCACATAAATGTTCACAGCCATGCAATCTCCAAAGATTAACACTTGCAATAGAGTGGGTTGCAGTGAAAAGTTCAGTGATTTTAAATGTTGTTCTGTCATAGGATACCACCTTTGCCATGCCAGTTTGTGAAATTAGTACCATTAGATCTGCTCCGGACAAATGTAAGTGCTATTATTGTGAAATGAAAGCTTTTAGGAGCAACAATAGCCACAAAGCAGTAGACTCATAAAATGGGTCCACCAAGTGCTGAAGCACATAGCATGCAGCATGAACAAAATGCATATCTTCAGTTGCATCACTCTTTACAGCGTTCCAAACTTCCTCTGGAAACAACATCAGAAAAGGAATTCTGTTGGGAGCTTCATGACATTAGTATGAATGGCCTAGCAATTCTACACAAGCCTAAGTTCTCTATATGTAATAACAAGAATTGGTTGGAGTGATGTAAAGCAAGCTGCCAATGGACGATGAAGCAGTGGAAATGTGTTCTCCTGGGACAGGAATTATACTTCACTATCTGGCAATCTGATAGACGAATATGGAGTTGGTAGATGCCAGGAGAGCACTACCTACTGGAATGCATAGTATGAGTAAAGTTTGATGGAGGAGGGTTTTTGGGGGTTTGTTAGGCCACTTTGTTACAATGAAGGGTATTGATAATGCTACAACATCTAAAGGTTTTTTAGACAATTATATACTTCCAACTTTGTAGCAGCAGTTTGGGAAGACCTTTGCACAAAGAGGTCTATAAACATGGTAGTCTTGCGTAGACAATCTGCACATAGCCCTGACATCCACCCCAATGAACACCTTTATGATGAAATAATATTCAAGTTTATGTTCCCATGGTTTTGGAATATGTCCAACAAGTTGACATAGGGGTGATGGTCCAGCATCGACATACTTTGTGCTATATAAAATGTTCCAAATCTCTCGTTTGATCCAATACAGGTTTGCATCAGGTTTGTTGTCCAATCCAGGTTTGTATGTGGTACATGCTTATGAATTTTAAGGTTTCTGTGATGTCTGACAGTTCAAAAGAGTTACCTTATGAGCCTGTTATTAGAATTTATAAAGAAATTAAAGCTATATTTTGGATACTTCTTCCCAGTGAATAATTGTTTGCAATTCTGTTTTAATCACTATTGTTGATTATGGTTTGCATCAATATTTATATTTTAGTAGCATTTTAATTATGTGCTGAGGTAAATATAAATAAAAAAATATTTCCACTCTGACTAAATTAAGAGAGAAATCAAAACGGTGCATACACCTAATAAATGCAATAATGAGTTTTAGTCTCCTATGGGAATTGTTTATGTATCTTTTCTTTGAAGTAAGGTATGACTTCACTCTTAGACCAAGTTGGTAACTTGCAATACATTTGCAAAATGAACACTAGTTTTCCAGGAATACTTTTTTATCAAGGGCTCCTCCCACTGAAGAAACTTTAAAACACCTCATGTTATATCTTTTTTTGTGATGGAACCAGGAATTTGCTTTAGCATCCACAAAACTTGGTACTTGACTGTGGTAAACTAGAATGTTTGTGAATGTACAAAATTAATTAAGTTGGTCTGTGCTTGTGACTGACGCTGGTGTGTAGTGAATAAATCAGCTTTTGGCTGGAGGATGCATGCTGAAAGTATAGCAGCATATGCACATGGCCAAGCTCTGGTTCAGTCTGTTCATTCCAGCTTACTGATGCTGATGGTGACACACAGGGTATACTAAATCTCTACATTTCTTCACCAAACAGAAACACAACAATAATAATACTGAGAAGTGGAATAACTGCATGATTGCCCATGCCTTTAGACAAGGACTGGCAGAGCAACAGCAATACATTTATTGGCATCCACATTTGGCTGTTTTGGCTGTGGATTTATAAATGTCTTTTTTTTTTTTTGTGCTAAAGGTTTGTAGGCTCCAGCATCCACTCCTCCCATTCCACATCTGTTTCTCATTTTCCCTTTAAGCATAGCCTGTCCTCCACTGCTGCCCCTTGCACAATCTTGCCTTCCACTTGTTCCTTCTCCCTCTGTCTGAGCATCCTCACGTGAGTGGCACAGGCAGTTGTACTCAGCCTAGGATGTCACTCGTGTTTGTAAACACGGGAGTGGGCAGGCTCGATAAGCCAAGAAGATGCAGACATTAAGGAGGAAGCCATTGAGGGGCTCTCCCACTCTCACTACCAAACAGACTACATGCGAACGCAGCATGAAGTCCCAGGGGGACTGTCTCAATGCACCAGCTAAAGTGCACTCCTGAGGTTTCATGCTCTGTTTGCTCAAACCAATCAGGACAGCAGTCACCACCACAAGCACTTCAAAGGAGCACTTGTTTCAGCTGTTTTGTTTGCAGCTAATGGGCCTAATTACGGCATGAGTGTCAGTTCTGCTGCCAGTGGAGGATACTTGCCACTTCTCCTTATCTGAATGGGGTGGGTTGTTTTTCCTCTTCAGGATCATTTACATTCTCTTTTTCCAAGTTCACAGCCAAACACCCACTCTCTCTCACTTTATCTTATACTCCCTCTTTGAGGGCTGAAATATGGATGCCTGAGTGTGTAATGATGCTATCAGTTTCATTATATAAATATTAAATGAGTTGCTGTAGTAACATAAAGACAATATCAGACAGGTAGATGGCCTGTTGTAATCTGGATGTTCTGGGTATGAGTGTGATTTTATTTTTTTAAGTAAAATAAATAATTCTTCAGTCTCTCGGAATCTCTTCAGAATCTGCAATTATAAGATGACAGACAGAAGAAAAGACACACAAAGCATTTTTAAACATTTCCCCTTTCTCTTGTTCTCAGTATGAAGACCGTCACAAGGCAATATCTTAAAGCTAAACAAGATGTCAAGTTTCTTTTCGACTCTCATTTTCCCTTTTCTCAGAAAGTGACTTGACATGCTTGACAGTTAGATAAGCAATAGAAGAGAAATCTAATGAGCAATTTCTCTCTCCAAGAGAGTAGAGCTTTTTTATGTTTGTTTGTGTATGTATGTATGTGTGTGTCTGTGTGTGTGTGTGTGTGTGTGTGTGTGTGTGTGTGTGTGTGTGTGTGTGTGTGTGTGTGTGTGTGTGTGTGTGTGTGTGTGTGTGCACTTTTCCAGACATAAGAAAGAACTCTTCTTAATGTCAGAGTTATGGGCTACAAATGGTCAGTTTTAATCAGGATCAATGCAATATATAAAAAATTGAGTGAAAAAGTTTGAGTATACAGCCTTTCCACAATTAATTAATAGCTCTTACAGTCTATAGAGTTATCTATGTGCAGCCAATACATTTCTGACATGCTGAAAAAATTAAAATCCTGTTTAATGTTCTTTTTTCTCTTATTTATTTCTTTACATTTTCATCAAGATAACTAGTAACAAATATAGTATCATTAAATGGTATTGTATGAAGACAAAAAGCTATTAAAAACAAATGGCAGGCCATCAGAATTGCCTAAAGACATAGGGATGGGTTTAAAACAGAATACATAGAGGAAGAAAGTCTGAAAAATATATCTTAAAAAAGATTTTCCCAAGTAAAGAAGTGCAGTTGGTTCAGTAGCAATGAGCTACAGATCTGGCACCCTAAGTTGTTTTATGTATATGTTTCTACTGTATGGAAATTCTAGTGACATTGTATTTTTACACACATCAATTGAGCTTTTAAATTAGTAAATTTAACATAAATTGTAAGAGCAATTTCCCCTTTCTCAAGATCAGTATTTGGGTGTCAAATGGCATTCATGGAACCAAAACATTTATGGTGTACTGCTGGCTAATTCCTCAACAAAAATATTATTGCTGTCCTTGTGTTCTGTAGTCTGTGTGATTACATAATGCCAGACCAAGTACACAGTCAAAACTAAGCAGAACAAATACAAGGAGAACTGAAGAGACTGCATCTATGTCATAACATAAAACTTAGAGCCCCTGTTAGCTATCTGTGTAAGCCTCTGCATGGGGCTAGTCCACCAGGGTACTGTATCGATCTTCTACATTGACTAGAGGAAGACATTCCAATCAGCACTCAAGGTTCTTGTAATCTTAAATGTCCTCCAGGCCTGCTGTGCCTTCCCTTGATCAAGGAACAAAGATCCAGCGTCTGGGAAGACAGAACTAAAAATGAAGCATGTAGCAATACTCAGTAGCCAAAGGCAGCAAGTGAACTTTAAAGGCAATTGCTAAATTTGAGCCTCTGTCTGGTCTAAAGAATAAATGAGAGGGGGAAAAAAAAGAATGAGGCAATTGAAAGAGTAATAAAGAGCAAAAGAGAGAGAGCAAGAGAGAGCGAGAAAGAGTGTGTGTGTGTGTGTGTGTGTGTGTGTGTGTGTGTGTGTGTGTGTGTGTGTGTGTGTGTGTGTGTGTTTGTGTGTGTGCATGCGTGTATGCGTGTGAAGATATTTATTTAGGTCCAGATAATAGCAGAATATCAGTGTCAATATTCTGTCTACATCACACATCATGTACAGGTCTATTCACAAACCTACTGTTGCCTCTCATTACAGGTTTAACTCCCAAGGTGAACAATGAAGCTTTTAAAATGTCACTGCTCTAATCTGTCCCAGCAAAGAGAGATATTTGTGCAACCATTCCTGTTCTGAGACCAGATGGTTTTGCATCAGAGCTACTTAGGGTATTCCTATAATTCATTAGAGTTGTTAAAGCAAAATAATTAATCATTACTACTTTCGTAAAGGCATAAGAAGTTGTGTTGGAGCATGTGACCAAGCATGTTCCAATCTTAGATTAAAATTATTTTGTTGTTTAATTACTGTTTTGTTTTGTTTTTTTCAAGTCCAAATTATATTATACAATCAACTACAGTGAAATAAAACTAATTTCAGGGCTCAACTAGTAGCTCCACTGATCTATTTTTAGGCAGCCTCACATCTTCAAATCTCAAATCTAGTTTATTGTTAACAGATTCAATATTCCTTCTTCACCATATTGTAAGTATACAAACTGTATACAGATTTAGGTCTCTGTCTGTTTAACCAAGTGCCTAGAAATCCATACGGCACTTTTCAACATTGGTATTAAAGGGAGGTCAACCCTCAAATTAGGGTTTAAAATAGCACTATATAGCTGATCTGTTTGACTGATGTGTAAATTTACTATTTAACTAACCATTTACTGAGAAATTTACCCAACGAACTCAGCCAATTCAGGAATTAGTATAACTATAAGTTTAATATCCATCCACCATCATTATAGTGAAATATGCCAATAATTATTATTAATAAACATCATTTCATTATAAAAGAGAACTCACCATAAAGCAAAACATAGATCTGCATCTGATAGAGTAGTAAAAACCTTAAAACATGTCCTACAAAATTTAGGTCTGCTAGAATGTTTAGCAAGCCTGGGCATCTTGGGAAAGTTTGAGATTAGTTCTTCGCTTATGGAACCAATTTTTGCTGAAGGTCAAGGATAAACTACATAATATATGTCAAAGACTAAAAGTCTAAAAGCTTATCAATGCTTGGCCCATGATTCTTTTAGTTATTAACCTATGATTATTCTAATGAGCTCATTTCAAGAAAGAAATAAAGCTGCAAAATTACAATAAATAATTTAATACAAGGAAATACACATAAGGTCAACACTCAATTTGCCCAGTACACTAAATAGAGATTAGTATTGTTAGTCATGGTCCATTCATCAATTTATTGGCAACAGTGCAAGTGATCCATATACTCCTTCTGTGTGGAGGTGCTCCAGTAGTGAACAGAGTGCAAACTATTCATCTTCTTTACAGTTGGAGGAAAAGGCAAACAGACACAGTATGGTGTATTTGTATGTGTGCACACATGTGCACGTATGTGTGTGTGTGTGTGTGTGTGTGTGTGTGTGTGTGTGTGTGTGTGTGTGTGTGTGTGTGTGTTTGCGTGTGTGACTCCAACAGCATAATTCTGCCTTCCCAGTCTTCCCATGTCTCTTCTACTGCATGTAGTTTTCCTTGTGAATTATGCATCTCCCTTTCTCTATGGATGGCTCCTCTCTCTCTGGATGGCTGGGTTTATGTCCTCCTCCTGGGCATCATGCAGAGTCTTGAGGTCAAGCACACCTGTCTTCATCTCTAGCCTTGACTGCACATGATTACTTTAATCTGATTTGGGGTAGAGTTATTTTACAGTCTTTTTTTTTAACATTGTTACGGTCTCTCACTTGCATGCCTGCTTGCTCTTTAAAATGTAATTTTTTTACTGTCACTTATTTGATGCATCTTCAGTATCTGTAACAGTGTATAAAAAATCTAAAAATTGAAAGAAAATGATGTCACATGATGTTAGTATAGTATAGTATACCTGAAACTGTATGTCTGGTCAGAGACGGTGGCATAACATGGATCTTCTGAAGACCCTGGTGCAAATATTGAAATATTAAAGTTTCATATTTCAAAGTTATAAATAATGAATATTGTGTTGTTCAGAACCATGTGTCTATTTATCCAACATGGATGAGACATAGTATGAATAAGGGGGGCATAAATAAACTTCAGGGTGTATAAAGCAGTGTATGTTGAGGATGGCTGGTAAGGGATGTTATTAAGTTAAAGATTTGTCAATTAAAGATGCATAGCACAAGCCCAAGATCTAACTGGAAATGTAGGGGATCCCATCACCAGTCATTGATTCCCATCAGTTAACCTGGTTATAGTAACTGCTGTTATTTTGATACACTATGGGTAAGACATTTATGCAGGGGGCTCTTCTACCTCAAGGCACCCTGCTCTGTTGTGTATAGCTTTGATTCATTAAGTATGTTATCTTTTGTTACTTTGCTTTAGAGTAGCTGTTTTCCTACTGTTTAATGATTTAACAGTTGATTAATTAATAGATCTGGTTAGTTGCTTAACTACAGTTTCTCTAGGACACATCTACAGTAGGCCAGGATAAACTAGTATTAAGTATCAGATATAGTTTTACATGTGCTAGCACCAATTTCCTGTAAAGTTTATACATTTCAGCTGTGCACATTCTATAGGCTAAATCCCTAAGTTAACCATACAGTAACCCTTTGACAAAGCAGGATGCTGTTTAGCAGTAAGGAACTTGTAAAGTTGGTTATGTATATTTTTTATAGCCTACATTGAGATATCTCTAATTCCCCTAACCTCTTACCAATATTATCATATTTTGGAATCAGATAATGAATATGTGTTCACATGCATTAAACCTTCACAAGCACCTGTTTCTATCCTTGGTTGCAGGTAAGCAAGGTAGGGTAGTTAAAAACTATAACTTAACCCCTACAGAAATGTGTGCCCCTGATGTAACTCGGTACTAGCATAAAGTAAATGCCATACAGTTTTGGAAAAGTGATAACTAACTTGGCAACACAACCAGTCAATGACCCTTCGCAGCTTGGTGTCTGCGGTGATTACTAGACTCTTCAAGGAATGTTACTGCATCAGTGGGTTTAGTCTCTTCTGAGAAAAGACTAATTTATCTTACTTTTAGCAGCAGGGCAAGGAGAGGCACACCATTTAGACAAGTTGGAATACCCGCGGAGTAGCAGGTGTGCCAATATGCATAAATCTTAGAACTATTAACTTCTACACACAATGGCTCAGGGATATGCTAATGTAGGTGAGAAGGCCTTTATGGAGGATTGGGTTGTGGAGGCAAAGGAAGCCCTGATCTGTATGCACCATGAAGGATTATCACTAGAAACTAACAATGAATTCATTTAACATTAGATCTCGTTTGAGGATCGTTAGCTTGCCACTGGTGTCACTAGGAGTAAGCGCCCAACATCAAGGACCATGGTAACTCAGTGGTTAAGATACTTCTGTAGTAGTCAGAAGGTTGCCAGTTCCAACCCCACCACTGCCAAGTTGCCACTGTTGGGTCCCTGAGCAAGGCCCTTAACCCGCAATAGCTCAAGTGTTACTCAGTCATAATTCATAATAAGTCGCTTTGGATAAAAGTGTCAGCTAAATGCTGTGAATGTAAATCTTTCAAACAAGCCTAAACGTATAGACTACTTAATGCTTTGAAATAGTCTAAAAGCCTTAGAAGAGCATAGAAAAGCACTGGAGAGCATGTTAAACCTAGAATGCCTCAACTCTGAGGAGATGAGGAGAATGCATCTGCAGATAAATAGTTTTGGGTATAAAAAGCAAAGCTGGGTGAGGCAGAGTGAGACCTTCAATAGACAAATAGTTAGCCAGCCTCCAAGACAAGTGGAGAACAGGCACAAGCTATGTTTCAACTTTAGAGAAATGCTGCAATAGTGCTAGATTTTCTGTGACTGCCCTGAAAAAAACTTTTACCCTCAGAATCATACCACGCCAATGTGGAGGGATATAAAGAAGGAGGAGGAGGATGACAAAGATGATGTGTCAATGGTAATAGCAGGGACATGTGTGTTACCACCCCCACCGGCTCCACCATCTCCACTGCCTAGATTAGTGCCACTTGATCATGCTAATGGTGCTACCCAGCAGCCTCCAGTTGTGATAACACAGTTCACTGTCATGGCAGGGTTGGTCCAGTCTGCAGAGTCAATGCCTGAATCTCATTGATTTACAAACAATCTTAAGAATGACAATATTGCAAGTGTTTCCCTAAAGCCTGCTTAACTGCCAAAACTACAAACCAGTTTAACTAGTACTTTGTCGACTCTGCCTCTGCAACTGCACTGAAAAGGCACCACAAGTCAAAAACTGAACCACTGATTTATATACATTTTCTTATTATTATTATTATTATATCTTATTATTATACCACAATAGTATTATTGGGAAAATATTTATTAAAATCTATTGATTATTAATTAAGTATTTTAATGAATGAGAAAAAAAAACCATTCCTGCCAATTCCTATCATATCAAGCCTATAAATAGTCACAAAATGAACCTTTTCTGCAACTAACCAGAAGCATAGCAAACAGGCAGTGCCCGTTCATTTAATTTACTTGATTTAAATATGTACATCAACAAATCAATAAATCATCTATACTTCAATCAAGTTAAATTGTTTGTTTCACATTAATGAAATGATTATATCACAGTTTATGTGTGTGTGGGGGGGGTTCATATGTGTGTGTGTCTGTGTGTGTGCTTTGGGATAAGATTAAGCCAAGGGGCTTCACACTGGAAAGATTTATATCTACCCACTACATACATACATACATGTGTACAAAGTTTGTTTTATACTGACAGCATAATTATAGCTAGTATATTTATTGTCATTGAATGTAGAGCACATGGTATGGTTTGAAAATATATATAAACTTCATATGTCATCAATGTCACTTAGGATTAAAATGCCATGCAACTAGAAATGACAAATCCTTAATTCTGATGGTTCAAAGGTATTAATGTTTTTGTCTCATTTGTAACAGAGTAGTAGAGGATTCTTGAAAAGGAATGCAGTCTTTATATCATCCTGAAAGATTATGAAGTTTTTAAGTATTATAATTATTATATTAGCCAATAAAATTTGTTTTATTGGTAGGTTGATAAGTAAACACAAAAGGTATTCTTGTTGTCTCAATAGTGGATTATTTGTAACTCAGTGAAGCCACTCTCTGAACAGATAAAACATGAGCAAAAGTTTCATATATAACTTCCTTAGGAATCCCACAGTTCTGATAATATTCACATATTTCTATACTTTTCTGGAGGAATTCTTCATTCTCAATGTTAATACGATTATATATATAACTATTATGCTTTGAACCAGCATGTCTGTGAGTGTTTTTAAAGCATCAGAGTACCCTTAAATTTTAAGACCATTCGTAAAAGAATATTCTGACATTAGGAATGCTCTCGAAAACTCACTCAAAAACAGGTACTTACACCAGCAATTCCAGCATCAGCAGAGCACAGGGGACATAGTGCTATTCAAGCAAGGGATAGAACCACTAGTACATCTATAGTGTCTGTAATTAAAACAATGATAGGCTCCAATGGTGAGCACTTTGATATCAGTCAGCAGATAACACTTCATGAGTGCACAGTGCATTCCTGCACTGTAGCTATACTTCCCTGTAAAGGTCTAGTTGCATTATTCCAGAGTACATTAATGCTACAAAATAGAACTTTTATCTTAGAACTAAACGATATCTGGCAAATAGTACACACAACCATCCCATCCAAGCTAGTATTTAACGCTCTATGGGAACTACTGGATGGGACAATTATGAATCCCTTACTGGGAGAAACAAACACTGTGTTAATTAAACTCACCAGGCCCCTGTAAATCTTAGAGACACTGTGCTAGATGCATGGGATAAGATAATGCCTGTAAAGCAAAGGAAAGAACCCCTGAACAATTTGCAGTGCAGAGTGGGTAGTTTTAGGGAGAACTCAGGAATAGAAGAGTCGACTAGGTATAAAAAAATAAAAATAAAAATAAACCTATTACAGCTTCTGAAAAATGATGCAGGTCCACATGTATAATAGACATTAAGTCATGGAACAAATCTCCTGGATAACACATTTAATTTTATAGTTCAGTGGGCTACAGGGAGGCAAAATCACTTGAAAAGTAACAAAAAAAATTATGCAGTAGTTCACTGGTGGGCAGAATGGACAGTGCATAATGAACCAGGCAGGTTTAGCACCTTTGTAAGTTCTGTGACAAGTCAGGGGACTTGACTGAAGAGTGCGTCAAGCTAGATAAGCTGCAGTCTGGCACTAAAAAGATGCATAAGCCCAAGTAACATGAAGGGAAGCAGTGGCTCAAAACACCCAAACTTCCCTAGTGAGCAGAGTTTAAACCGAACAGTGAGTACCAGGTGTTAAGACAGCAGTTTGTTCAAATCACTCAGTGATTAGATGCAGTAGAAAGCAATAACCCAAATCTTGTAAAGTCTGACCTCCTGCTAGTTGAAATCTGCAGTTCAGAACTGGGTTGTATGATTTCCCTTTCTGAAGGCAATGTTATCCACTGTGGTAATTGAATCAAAATTAGAGCTAAACCTGGAGGCATACATACACATGGCTTCAAACACAAATGGAAGATTTTGTTCCTGATTACCCAAACAGATTACCTGTTCAAATTCCATACTCACAGTCATGCAATAAGTGAGATTTACTCAGCGTCATTACCAGACTATTTGGTAGCAGAAATTCATTACTAAACGCATACCAAATTTCTAAAGAGTCACAATACACTTCATGGCTTTCTAATCAGTTTGCAACAATCTGAATAACAGTGATAATAGCATTATTAAAGCAGTCAAGTCAGAAACCCAGACTTTGGTATACCTCAGTCACATAATTTTTAATCAAACACATGCCATAGAGCTTGAATTTGCTTATAGAGCTCAAATCTCCAGCAAGGCAGGGGGTCCTCAATCTCAGAAATCTCTATGTCGTTGAATCTTGGATCTTGATTGATGGTTTAAGTCAACTTCAATTAAAAATAACCGTTATGCTGAACTGCTGACCTCTATTATGATACACAATGAAAAATGTTCTGGTTGTATTGGTTTTTTATTTAACTTGCCTTTTTATTCACTCTGATTGTTTAATAAGGCAATGCTGTCAAAGATCAGGTTATCAAATGGGATTAGATGATTTGTTATACAATTAAAAAGGAACTGAAGTGTTGCTCACCACACTTTCTTGTTGTCATGAAATATCCTTGCAATATATTAACACATTTTCAAATTATACAAAGTTGATTAGTGTATTCGTTGAATTGATACTCTGATGCAATCCAAGTGTCATGCACCCAGTGGTGTAATTAACAAAATGATGTCTTTCAACTATTGGGGTCTTCTGTGTCCTGCCAATCATGCTTTCTGTCTAGAAGTGAGAGATGATTTTGCAATGGGACACTGCAAAGCCTCTCACGAAGCTTCTCTCAGACACCATACAGCCGGTTCAGCACCTGAATCAGATAACCTGTTATAACCTCACTCAATCACAAGTGGAATGTTATTCTCACTCAAGCACAAGGTATGTTATCTTTTGATGTTTTGTTTGAGTATTTGTTTCCCTATTGTTTAATGATTTTATTGTTGGTAAATTAATAAAAGCTGGTTGGTCGCTAAATTTTCTCTTGAATACATCTACAGTAGACTAAGATAAATTAAGTATCGGATATAGGTTTATGTACACTAGAACCAATTCCCTATGAAGTATTTGATTTCAGCTGCACACATTTATTAGGCTAAACCCCTAAGTAAGATTAGTCACACAGTAATCTAACAAACCAAGGCTACTGTTTAGCAGTAAAGTGGAGTTATTTTTCTTTGCCTTGTTATTATCATTATCATATTTTATTGTTAGACAAAGCTTTCAGTAGTAGAGTAGTTAAATAATTTATCTAAAACCCTGACAATTGCACATTAAAATTTTGAGAATATATAATATTGTGTAGGACCCCTGCACTTTATATTTTACTTTCACTTAGCAGTCAGTATTATTATACAATGGACAAGCACAAGTAGTACTGTATTTTAACCAAATTTTGAACTTGACAGTATATCCCTGTTGCCCATATGAAAAATGTAAAAATATAATACACACTAAATGTAGAAAGCTGTGTCTGTTGCACAAGATAATGTAGATACTACATTGAAGGAGGGATATATTGATTATTAAATATAAATTTTCAAATGTAAATAAATAAATAATTGTAAATAAAAGATGCAATATCAGGTGTGCAAAAACATTTTTCATTTAGGTGGATATTCTCTTATTTATGCCGGATACTTGCGTAATCTTATTTTACATGCCGTATAACAAGCCCACCTCTGTTTCTGTGCTGTGAATATAGTATGGGGTGAATGTCATGCACACTGCTGATTTTAATTTTTGAATATCCAAGTACATACTGTCTGATCACTACTAACTTACTTAGGACGGAATATTGTTGGACAGTCTATGTCACGGACGCTCCCGTCCCCACTAGTCACGTGGTACGGCCCACCGCGTGCAGTGAGAATTAATCGTCTTGTTTATAAACGACGCCTTTGTACTTAGCAGGCACCTGCACATGGTTTAGTCTGGTAATGTTTGTGTTTACTTAAACCGCTGTGGAAGTGTGCTTTGTTGTCGGTTATTGATCGTGTTTACGATGTTCATGGTGTCTGTGAAATGCTCACATCGTTAATGTTAGACGTATGTGTATTAATGTTCACCGTTTACGTTATGTGAGTTACTTTGTCTTCCATAAATGTCCATAAATGTCTGTCTCCTTCGAGGGAGTCTGTGAGTCCTTGCCCTGCGGCACTCGGGCCGTGACATCCACAATGAACTGCTGTCTCTCTTTTAGTCATATTTTCCATAAACGTAAAATAAATTATGATATAGTTTCAGATATAGCAAAGTAAACTTCAAAATATATTCATATGCAAGCATGTTTGGAAATTATGATCCCTATAACAAAAGCAGAAAATAAGCAAATATTTATTTGCTCCCTAAACACCACCGAAGAAAAAAACAACTACGCAGAAGCAAGAAAACATGAAGAAGTACATGGATCCTACACAGAACTGAAAGACCATCTTTCTGTTTCAAAAGAGGGGCAGCACTATTATTATATACTTTTCATTGAAACTCAGTATATCACTGCCTTTAAGAATTTAATAGTTTTTTCTCAGATCATACAGCTGGCTACTGCAAGCTTATTGGCAAAATCCCTAAAAATTAGAATGCTTGCACCAAGGTAGAAGACATCAATGACTCTTAAAGCGTCAATACCCTCCTACCCTTATCCCAGCACCACATACTTCTATTTTTTACTTTCTTTTTAAAATAATTTTTCTACACTAAATGGAAATGCCCCCTACCCATTCAACCATCTATGATCACTGATGATCCTAAATGTTTCTTTCACACCATTTCGCTCTGGAGTTCCCCAGGCCTGCTCTTGAGGAAGGTTTGGACATGGATGGTGTCTGCACCCTTCTACAGCCAATGCACAGCCACTGCTCAGGAGCAGACTCCTCTTCCTCCTCTTTTTACTCCTTTCTTTTTCCTCTTCCTGTTTACAACAGCTGCCTATCATCTTTTCATCTCCGTTTCTCACCTGATAGTGGCCCCAGGGGATGATAAAATAATGAGGCATATCAGGAAACAGCAAAGGGGGGGGAAAAAAGACAATGATGCAATATTTGTTGTTTTGCCTCTGTATTTTAAGAGAGTGTGTTCAAGATGTACACACACATATTATTATATAACACACACACACACACACACACACACGTGTGTGTGTGTGTGTGTGTGTGTGTGTGTATGTGTATGTGTGTGTGTGTGCTTCTCAAAATGTGGGAGAAAATCAGAAATTCAGTGTGATTCAGTGCAGAATATATACAAGTATTTGTACTGTGATAAGGGGTCCTGAAGTGGCAGTGTTGTGGTGCACTGGAGGGTCTGAAGGTGCAGCAGTATATTTTTTGCTGCTTCTCTGTTGTGTTGTTGTTATTGAATTGTTGCTTCCTTGTTGAAGTGAAAATAGGAGTTTTACATTTCTTAATTGTTCTTTAAGCATCTGTTAAAACCAGAAAATGGTTGCTTGAGGCAATGCTTTTTTTAAAAACAGTAGGCAAATTAGCTTAATTTGAAAGTAAGGCCATAATGCACACTGAGCAGCAATTAAAACAATGCAGCATCTTACTCTAACAACTGCTACCACAATATAAGCACTCAATGCTACATTTTAATACCACCAAAATTAAGACAGCATGTTTTCATAGCATCAGTATTTTTCCTGAACATATACTACCTGGAGTTGCCTCAAGGATGACAATTGATATAGGCCTCTACATTGGGGCTATCCATTTATTGTATGCCTACTACCTAAGCTGGAAGTCTGAATTAATTAATTTCCTGAGACTGTTGCTCTTTTTCCATAGCCAAAAAGACCAGCTCTTAATGTCTTGGGCACAATTTTAAGTGAACTATTAATGATAAATAATTAGAAATTACTAATGTTGTACCTAGAGTTGCCTTACCATACAGAAAAAAGCCAAAGATTTCCTCTCACTCTCAGATATAGACTGGACATTTTCTTCTAAACTGTTAAATCAGCATTTGAATATTTCTTAAAAGAAAAAGAAAATCTAGGTTTGTTTGACTGAAGACATCTGTGCTTAAACAGTAATAGCTGAGAATGTTTGCTCCAGACTGAAAATTCAAGTGAGCTTCTCTGAAAAAGAACATTTTGCTGGTGAAATAGCAGTCTTCAGGAATTCCAATGTATTTTGGCAAGCTTGACTGATAGAATACAGAAAAGTGGGTTTAAGGGATAGAGGCCTGCAAAAGGCTAGCTCTGGCAAGGCCATACAGCTACCTCAGGCATGCTAGAGAATCCTGATATAATGTCAGGAAATAGACATGTGACAAATAGGACTTCTGATGTGCAATTTATTTTATCCAACACACCAACTTCTCACTGAAATATTTATTTTAATGGTGATGCACCTCAGGTGGACAATTCAAAGCTCACCAAGCATGCTAAACATACTTTTATCAAGCAAAAGCATACAAAAACTCTTAAAAATAAAGCCATTCGACCATATAATTGCTTTGTTTTGTAACTCTGTTCATTCTCTGAAGACAGTAGGTAAGAAACATCTGGACCAAAACTGGAAACAAATAGATGTGTGAACCTGCACTGCCAAAAACCTCTATCCTGTTTTTAGCAGAAGAGTATAATTTCTATGTGGAGTCTGGCTTTTCTCAAAGCTTCTCTCTGATGCCATCTTAGGGGGTTTCTCTTTGCCTTTGTCACCTTAGGCTTGCTTATTAAGGGTCTAGGCCTGGATTTCTATAAAGCTGCTTTGTGATGATGCCTGTTGTAAAACATTCCATGCAGTTTCATCACTGATCATTTTGATGTATGAACAGCACACATCTTTACATTTGTGACAGATTTAATTATATCCATAGCATCAACAAAATCATGCTGATGTACATTTGCTAACATTACACACAAGTGAACAAGTCTACTGGAACTACTGGAGGGTCTGGGACAGAATAAGATAAAATTTAAATACCAGAAATACAGAGAACATATTAAACAGTCATAAAACCCAAACAAACCATACAATAACTGACAAGAAATCTAACAAAACACAGGGCTTACAAAATATAGAGCTTAACAAGGGATAACTAGACACAGGTGATAGCAATCAATGGCAGGGAACTAAATAAGGAGGTGTAACAGAGCAAAATCTAAACAAAAAATCACATTGAAGTGAGTCACCAAGGGAACCGTGATGGCTCAGGAGGGGAACAACTGACAACAAGCATGTGCAGGGCATGTTAAAAAAAAAAAGGTCTTTAAAGGTCTTAGAGAAAAAGTACCCTTGGAGAAAGTAAGCAGTAATGCTTACTTAATAGGAAAAAAAAGTAAGTAATAGTGCTTACTTATTTTTCTTAATAATTTAAGAAAAATTCAACAATAATGCATACAAAAATAAAATAAAACACAAAGCACATTGCTATATAAATATAGAATATAATTTAGCTAAGGAGATTACCTGTTTTTTAACCTACAATTTTATAAAATTGTATATTGCATTCTGTAAAAATATTGTGCATAAAAAAGTAATGAACTAATTGGGTCTAGACAACAAGGATCATCAGCTATAAATCTTAATGTGATTAGCACTGTACATTTTGCTTGGCCTGAAGCTTTGGTGGGGGAGCAAGTATCTGATTACATTTGAGATAGTCCAGTATTCTCCAGAGGATGCGCTTTGTAGAGCTGGGGTAATAGTTATTTTGTGCAAAGTGCAAAGCTTCTGAGGAATCTTCATTAACATGTTTGTGCCTTTGAATATGTTAGATTGTTTTAGTATTTCTCCTTCATCTTTGTACCACAAAAGATTAATTACAATTATTCTTGATCTTTTGTTATCAAATTTTCCAGTACAGTTTTAAGTCTATTTTAAGATGATCACTTTTATCACTTTTTTAATTTGGTTCCCATTTCTTATTTGAAATCATGTAGCTATCTATTAAAATGCTGTTTCTATTTGACTGATTTTCTAAGTATTCTGTATTTGTTTATTTGTTGAGATCTGAATGCTCCCAAAGTCACTTGTTTTTAATGATGAAGGGCTAGAAGGTGAGACTGCTTTTCAGTATTTGGACATACTTAATGAAATTGACTTAGTCAGAGTCATTCCTGTGTTCTCAGGGTCCTGTAACCAAGGGTCCGTTATTCCCCAGATTTATATGGAACATAATGGGAACATGATAATGGGTCCTATATTCTCAAGGTCCTATGTTCCCAAGTTCTACATATGTGATCTCCCAGGGTCCTATTTTCCTAGGATTTTATTCTGCCAATTTGGGAAAAGAATTATGGTTAGGTTTAAAGTTAGGGTCAAGTGATTGCCTAAATTAGTTGCTGTTTTCCCTGGCCACATGTTCAAATTCTGGCCTAATTACGCTACAGTACTCTGGTGATTGCAAGACATGTCTGCCCTGATTACAGCATCAAAGAGACACCACTGAATCAGTTTACTTACCTTACGGTGTAGACATTGTCCATTCCTCCTCACTCATAAACATTCCAGTTGTTCACCTGTGGTTAGCAATAGTTTGTGCAGCATTAACTAGCAGCGTAGCAGTAGTCATAACATAGCAGCAGTCCCTGTGTAGTGTAACAGCAGTAACAGTATCGTCATAGTGTAACATCAGTATCATGCTAGCATAGCAGCATTCCCGATGTAGTGTAACAGCAGTATCAGTATCGTCATAGCGTAACATTAGTATCATCATAGTGTAGCCACATTTCCTACACAGTGTAACAGCAATATCAGTATTATCATGGTATAGCAGTAGTCCTGACATGGTATAACAGCAGTATCATATTAGCATAGCAACAGTCCTGACATAGTGAAACAACAGTACCAGTATCATCATAGAATAGCAGTAGTTTATGCAGAGGGGTGTAGTTTGGTTTGTGTTAAAGACCAGGCAAAATATGAAACTCCAGCTTTTGATGACAGATAACAAAATGTCACAACAAAGGAACATTTTTGCAACAGACATTTCCTGACCCTGATAACAACCAATATGGACTATCTCATACTCAGTAATTAGTTTGCTCAGCAACCTTAAATACATGGTTTAGGGTTTGGTTTACTGCCAAAACTTTGTTAAACATATTGTATGATACAGTTCCTCACTCTTTGCACTAGAATAGTTGCAAATGATTTTTGTTAATAAATTCATCTTGTCATTGGCACTATAAGTAGGTGGGTTTCTTCAGTAAGGATGACAAGTCTGGTGCAAAGTCAACATCCTGTCTCTGAATGACTTCAGGAAAACACATGGTGTTCATTCTCCAATCAATACTGACAGCTTCTTTGTGTTAATTGTCACAAGCGCCAAGTTTCTTGATTCCCATATAATAGAGAACCTTATCTGGATGCTCAATACCAGATACATACCCAAGAAAGCCCAGTTAATCTACTTCCTGAGGAGGCTGAAGAAAGTTCATCTCACTACTACCATCCTCACCATGTTCTAAAGAAGGACAATAGAGAGCATCCTGAGCAGTTGCATCATGACTGGTTTGGGAATTGCTCCAACTCAGACTGCAAGACCCTGCAGAAAATAGTGAGGACAGCTGAGAAGATAATCTGGGTTTCTCTCCCCTCCACACGGTGCTATTGCAAATCTACCAGCATTGTGGATGATCCCACACACCCCTCACACAAACTCTTCTCTCTCCTACGATCTGGGAATAGTTACTAAAGTACTCAGGTCCTTATAGTCAGACTGTGCAAAAGTTTATTCCCCCATGCCATCAGACTCCTCAAATCCAAGAGACCAACAAATATTTAATAAAAATGGTCATGTATTTTATATTTATTGTTTATCACTTATTGTTCATCACTTCTTCTGTGTTGGTATTGTATTTCATATTTATCTTATACACTTGTTATTTTTTGTGTTGCACCAGGGTCATAGAGGAACATTATCTCGACCTGTAATTAGCTGAAATGACAATAAAAAGCCACTTGACTCTGTTGAAGTGCTTTGGGTTGGAAAACAATAGGATGGAAAAGATGTAAGATATAAAAAGTAGGCTTTGCTTAACAATATCCAGATATATGCCAAAAAGAACAGGTGGTATTTCAGAAGCTTTAGAAGCTTCCCATGCCTCCACTTATTTGTTATCATGATGTCCTTCCCATTTGTTTTTTGCACAGGAAAGGGGCACCAGGCAAAATTTCATTGTTTGACAGGAATAAGTATAATTGAAACAGAATGCAGAGAAACACATGAAATCTAAAGATTGTCCTTTCCAAAAGAATAGCTGTCTCACACATATGTATACACACACATACACACATAATTATTTTGTATTTAGCTGAAGATTGGTGTCACAGTCTAATCCTCCAAAAAATCCTCAGACAGAACACCATCTGTAATTATCTCTAAGCCTAGAGGAGAAGAGCCTCATTGGGAATCCCTGACCAATGTAGCCCTCTATCTATTCCACCAGCCCTTTGTCCTTTTCTGGCTCTCCCTGTTCTCTTGAGTCAAAGAGCCGCCGGGAGTGAAGGGAGCAGGTGGGAGGCATGCCTGTCTAATCTGGCTCCACATCACACTGGGGAAATTGCAGCAGGGCTGGAATGCTGACGAATGGACTATAATCCATTGAAATGAACTCACGCCTCTTATTGCCTCCAGGAACATGAGGTGTTCCATCACTGATTATTGTTATTTTAGGTATTATCACAACAATGGATTCACAAAGGTCGTGCAAGAAAAACAGGAGGAGGAAGTGGTCTCAGGAGAGTTCAGTCAAAATGCTTTCATTTCTAAGGAATGGTACAGAAAATTATGGCAGCTTTACATTTGATTTTCTGATAGCTGTTTGTTTTAGTTAATGGTATATAAAGAAGGTTTTATAGTTGTAAAATTAACAACTATGTAGTTAACGACTGTAGCCCATCTTTTGTCATTCAGCCTTTATCCCTTTCTTAAATAGTCTCTGAACAGAAGACCACTGCTTACCAGATATTGTCTGAATATTACTTGGTTGATAGACTGCTATAAAGAGATTAGATGGTAGGAGCATAGAAGTGGATGTTGAGCTGGACAAGCTTCCCAGGCACAGCAGTGTTGCGAATTTATTAATATGAACATGAAAATATCTAACACCAGTAATCAAGAAATGGGAGATTGCAGCATATGGCTTTACTTTATAGATGTATGCTCTCAAGACTTTTGCAATAAATACATTTTTCTAAGTGACTGGAGTATACAGCATGACTCTGAGAAAATAGGTTTTACCTCCTTCCTCTGGATCTAATTAAAAATTTAACTAGTGTTCAATTTTAATATATTTTTGCAAGGTTCTTTAAAATAAATTGCAGTAATTTAAAGTACTTCTTCAGTAACAGTTTTATCTATAATTGTTGTGTATTGCAGTGTTATAAAAAAAGAAGATATAGATTCAGTCTAGCTGTTGCTAACAAGGGGTAAAGAGCTGGTGAAGAAAAAGATAATGAAACTACAAATCATTAAAGACTAAATATAGAGCAGTGGTAGGTTAAGACTGACCCATGCAGTTATGGGTTTAAGAAGAGATGAATAAGGGATAAATATACAGACCAAATTTATTTTTCACATGTGGAAAGGTTTATTGGTTCAGAGGAAGGTGGCCTCAGAACGTAACATTCTGCATGATGAGCGAGGCAGGACACTGTTGCTAATTCCAAAGATGGTCCAAAGATGAAAGGAATGTGTGAAAGAAAAAGTAGCTAGAGGATATAGACATATTTGAGTTGGATCTAAAGAAAACTTAATGTTCTATCTGGTAAGAAACAAAGGGTGAGGTGATAGCTATTTGTTTAAATCATTCAAAAGGATAATAAGCAATTCTGATAGGTTTATGTGAAAGTAGATAAACTGCATTGTAGCTGACATATTGTGCTGTAAAAAGGCATATATATCAGGTTGATTACTTGATTCTAGCTTCTATCTAGCTTCTATGTAGCTACAGAAATGTTTTTTCAGGGGAAACAAAATAAGTGATCCATTAGGTTCAATTCAGAGTTCTTAGTTGAGAGGACCAAAGTGAGACCTTTGAAATTAAACAAAGAAAATACATTTACTACCAATTTCTACCCTATGGTCTTAGAATGAAGTTTGTAAACAGAGTATCAAACCCTAAGATGAGTGAAGCAACTGGATAGTGAATTTAATTCCTTTCTTATTTTCCTGAAGTTACAAACCACTGGCTTTAATATAGTTTGTCTAATTGGTTCATACAAGATTTCTACTAAATGCAATTAGGAGTGGTTAATGATTTGTTTACAATAACCAAGTAAGCAACATACAAGTTAATTGATTAGGAGCAATAATGCAAATTAAGGAAACAAGTAATGAAATTAATAATGAAACAATGGACACTTACCAAATAATTGAAGCAAACATCACAAGTTGAAGATTATATTAAAATAACCATACATTACTGGCTGATTAGCATTTGACATCATAGTTGGTTAAATGGCAAGTTGTTGCTTGGAAAAGAGAAACATATTTTGGTGAGCATATCTCTGTGGGATGTATGTTTATGACACCTATGAAAAAGGGGAAAGGTCTGAAAGCCAGCCCACATGATAAGCCTTATTGCTCAGCATCATGGCTCCAGAGAAACAGAATGTTAAAATATTCAAAATAATAAGATGATTATAATTAGAAATAAACAATGAAACACAAATAACCAGAAAACACATATTTCATTATTTTAACCAATATAAAAAATAGAAGATCACAACAACAAATCACAATAACATTTCAAAATCTGTACTCATATTGCATTAACAGAAATCACTGTAGAGTTACCACACCAACAACAGCAGCTAGGTTTTAGACATAGGCTATAACGGTTCATTGCACTGTGTTTAACAAACTAACAATTTCAAAAGAAACATATATCTCCACACCTGTAAAGACAGACAAACATGAAAGCATTAACTGCTTGTGAGTGTGACAGGTTTGGCTCCCCTGGTAGGAATAGCAAAATTAAAAGTTAGGTACCAGAAGAAAGGTCAAAGCTACATCTTTAGTCTATCCCTTCTCAAAATAAAACCTTATAGTGTACAACATAATGCAATGGATTGTTTTGATGAAATTCAGATGACAAATATTCATACTATTGACCTGTTACATGAAGACACTTTTTTCCAGTGATTAACTTGTTTAAAGCATCTGTTCAAAAAAGATATGTTACTGTCAAATGTTTCATGTGGGTGTTAGAAAAGATCACATTAAGATTACATTTAGGAGCAGGTCAGGCAAACATCTACATAACTGTAAAATGCTCAGGACTTTTTCTTGCAATTTTCAGTTGCTGTCAGCTTCTACTCTGACAGCTCTTATTCCTTTTCTGTCAATAACTGGCAAAAAAGTCAAAAGTGGCTTTTGTTATTCAAAATCCAATAATAAAGCATTCAGAGATGTCATCTATTCTAAATAATATAAACAAAGGTAAGTAGAAGCTTATTGTAACAAGCAGGGAAAGAAAGCTGTCAAATGAAAGTACGTATAAATAAGTTTTATTAGGATTTTCCATGAGCTGTGGTCAAAATAGACATATCTCTCTAAGCTGCATAATTCATAAACAGGGACATAGGCAAAGGAAAAACACTAGCAACACATCAGTATACAGAAGAAACAGAAGCTATATACACATGACAGCAATGATGCAAGTCACAAGAAACAGGAGCGCATGGTGATGATAAGCACAAAGGTAGTGGAAGGCAGGTGCAGGGTTGGACCAGGCCAAATCATTATTGACCATCCACGATTTCTGTGAAGTTGTTGCATCAGTGACTTAGATACAGATTGGTATGATCAAATTACAGCTATTCTGTTGAGATTTCCCTCTTTCTATTGTCAATAAAGGTGTAATATAAGCTCCCACTCTACTACTGTCAACAACAGGTACTTCTATAGTTTGTTTGGCTTAATGGACATGCAGAGTTTAAAATGAAACAAAAAGAAGTGCATTCTATTCATTCTGACACAGTTTTTATACCTGTATACATTTACAGTAGTCATTTATAATAATGAATGATTACTGTAATTGTATGTTATATTGTATTTAATATTAATTATAATGATAATTAAAATTAGATTGTGACAGTGTCCCCTTGCCTGCAGCCTCTGTCAGGCTGCAGTGGCATTCCATATGGCCTTTTGTTTACCTATGTTTGGGTTGTAAGCCACACCCTATTCAGGTAGCCTGTGTCGGGCCTCATTCATTATATCACCTGTGTTCTAATATGATGTTGTTTCCTTCATAAGTCATTTGTGTTCATATGACTGATTGTTGATCATTTCTTTAGCTTCTATTCATGCATGTTTTTAGTACAGTTTTGTTCCATTAGTTCCATTCAATTTTTGAGTTTGATATTCATGTTTGCTTTCTTCTTTTTTCCTACACGTTCTACTGTCTTGACAGAATAACCAACCATTTTGAGATGCAGTGTTTTTTTGCCTGCATATTTCTTCAAACTCCCTCCTTCTTGTGAACTCGTTAGCCCAGCTTATGTAAGTGCAGCGTCATTGAAGCTAGTTGTGGGCTCGTTTCACCCCGGAGCAATCTGTGCGGGCATGGAAGTCCCAGAGTTCTTCCGGGAGTATGGATTGTTCTCCGACATTCACCAGGGATGTCATTGCTGCTACTATCTGATACCAGATGACCTGTTCCGACTTTCTCATCTGAGGCAGCGAGGACATCGTAAAAGGAGTACTATCCGAGGGTGAGTAGAGCCCCAGCCAAAGCCTTCTGTAGCCCTAGGACCCCTAGGGACTGAAGTCTTGGTATACATAACAGCCTCACTTCAGGGGAGGCGGCAGTGGCGCTCCACATGGCCTTTTGTTTATATTTCATTTTCTGTTATGTGTCTATTTTGGTTGTATGCCACGCCCTACTCAGGTGGCGTGTGTCTTGCCTCATTCGCCACATCACCTGTGTCCTCTGGTTTGTGGTTCTTCAGTTCTGTTTAGTGCACTTATATTTTTTCTCAGTGGATAAAGTATTCGATTTGGAATTGTAAGGTTGCTATTTCAAGCCCCATCATCACCATTTTGCCACTTTTGGGCCTTCAGCAAGGCCTTTAACCCTCAATAGCTCAAGTTGTGTTCAATTATAACTGTAAGTCACTTTGGATAAAAGTGTCAGCTAAATGCTGTAGATGTTTGGTGTTGTTTCAACTCCTCAGGTGGAGAGTTTACTTCCTTTAATAAATTCATATGATGCACGCATACATACATCCATTAGTATTACAGTATATTATGCAGTTCTGTAACTTTACTTTTATGTTCAATTCAAATGTGCATTGAATAATTTTCGTGGATCATTAAAGTTGGTAAGATGGGGGCCACATTCATCACTGAATGTTTATTGTAAAAAAAAAACAAATTCCTGTCAGTATTAAATATCATATTTAATATATGATTATTAAAGTAATTAGTCTCTAAATTATCATACATTAACAATAGCTGATTTTCCTGTTTTAAAAAAAAAGCTTATTATTCAAGATTTCACAAACATATGTATTCAAGAATAATTTATAATTACAATTAAATTCTTATACTACAGCAGCATGCTCCCAACCAAGAATGTTGTTAGATCCAATTTAATATGGCACATGGCCAGTAAAATGTTTCCATGCTCCACTATGATCATGGGGGTAAAAAGTCAATACAAAGCCATAATGATTTACATTTTAACCAGGACTGTTGAGCCAAACTACATGACACAAACATTAGCATCACACAAATTCACTACAGGTATTACATTTCCTATAATGACCCAGCATCTTCCCAAACGCTTGAGTGGCTAACACTTTCAGTCAGACAGTTTCTTTCAGTTTCTCTGTTCACTATATGGAGCTAGCAGTAGAAATTGGCCTACAAGGTACACAAGGCAATGATAACACACAATTTGAGAATAGCCACATATAACCATTTGACCTAACAAAAACACATATTTGATCACTAAAGCAAAGAAATTAGCTACTTAGTTACTAGATAACACAAGCTTGGAAAATGAGAACTATAGCCAGTAAATTGCTAAGACATTGTTATCTCGCTAGCATGGACTTATGGTGCATAAACAAAATCAAAGAATTCATATGTAATTTTATGTTTTTTAAAAAATTATTTCACGTGTACATGTGACAATATTATTAAAATTAGTTGTAAACTATTACCCAACAGCATGGGTCTTTTTTGAGGTTGTTCCAATCCAGGGTCGAAACAAGATGGCTGAGTCCGGGAGGTGTGAAGATTATTCTGAGGTTGAGGTCTGGAAAGGAAGCACATGTCAGTACACACAGCAACAGGCAGGCAGGAAAAATGTTTAATATGCAATATTAGTTTGCCAATACTTCAAAAAGTGGAAGGAGAACAGAAGTGTTTAAGAAGAGGAATATAATGGGTGGGGAACTGGGAGAAAAAGGAGCAACAGACGGGGCTGGTTAAAATGCAGGGGAGTTTGATCAAGTATGCCATTGTATTTCAGCGATGGGAGTAGGTCTGGGTGGGCAGAAACAGTGTAAGAATCAGGGGGATTTATGACAGTAAAAGTAAAGGGGTCATTATGGGAAGGATGTATTGCACATACAAGAAGGGAATTGTACATACTAAACAGGTATGTCAGATAGAACGTACCAAGACATGTAAAAATTGCACTAAACAATACAGGTGGCTGGCAGTGAGGAATGAGACAGATGGTAGTAATTGCATTACACCGTAAAAATATGGTGTGGCAAGGTGTAATATCATAGTGCAGAATAGTACAATAAAACAATGTATTAGGTGTAGTGTAGCATATAGTAAACTGTTGAATAATCTAGTATAGTGCTGCAGTGTATATAATTAGTTACAATATAGTACTATACATGAGGTGCAATACAAAACATTATTATGTAGATACATTAGATTTCACAGATCTCATCCCAATTCATATTTTATAAACTATTATATTGTATTAATTATGTTAGTGATATCTGTATTTACTTGGATGTTAAATTTGACTATAAAAATCATTGCACCAAAGGCATTATTTTTCCCTGTCAAGCCTAAATATTTGTTCAGAGGAAAGTTTGCTCTTTCTGTCATACTTATTTCACTCATATTCTCTGTCACATTTGCATCATAAATTACTTGCATTACAAGCAGCTGTCAGAGCATCAATTCAGAAAAACATATGCAATCAAAGTGAAGAGTACCAAGGCAAGAATAGGATGATTCTGACAGTGAGAAGAAAACAGATGGGGAAGCAGCACTCATGACAGCAACCTTTGATCATTCTGCCATTCTGTATTTTAACAATGTGAGTGAATCTCTCTGATTTATAAACCAAATATTTCAGTATGACGACAGCCTTGGACTTTACGGAGTTCAAGTTATTTTAACGGATGCTACCAGATTAGCTACCTTTCCTAGAAGTCTAAGGTAGCTAAAGAATGTTCAAAATCATAAAAAAATATTTGCAGTAAATCAAAGACAGATTTATGGCTATGGTTTTACATGTTAAGCCAAATTCTTTTTCTATTGTAATTCTAATTTTGTTGTTTTGCTGATACATTTTGCTGATGTTCCTGCCACCACTTAAGTGGTCAATTGAAAGGGTTTTCTGAATTCCCACCAGGCCTTTTACAAAAACATTAATGAAGTCAAACTTAATTAATAATAAATTAATAATCATTAACTTTACAGGCCCATGGTATGATGGGTGTAGTCCTTTACAATAATTAACCAGACATTTAAACACATTCATCAAATCCATATGATCTACTATGTCTAATATTTCCTCTTTTTTTTAAGTTTGTTTTCCACACCTGATTCGCACAGCTGGGTACACAGTGCAGTGTGTGTGTCACTGTGATGGGAGCATGCAGAGCCAGATGCTGTGGCTGTGTGACAGAATGGGGTCGCGGGGGCCTGGATACTGAATGCCATGCTCCCCTTACGATGGCACACGAGCCAGCAGCCATGATGCACCATCACAGTCAGGTCGCAAGCATGAAGCTGAAGGCGCTGCATGCACACAGCGAGCCTTGTCACACTGCTGCTGCAAAAATTCTCTTTTTTTCCAGATCACTTTGAATATGTAATGTGTGTTCTGCATAAACTGTAAATTATCTTGTGTGAAAGAAAGTTTAAAAATTAAATGGATCATTTAGAAAAGTTTTTATACAATGATTTTGTGTTTAGGTTTACGAATCACTCAGTCTGTTGTTTATTCATCTACTTAATTAGTTGCTTGATCTCTCTCCTATTTTAACCATCATTATGGATATTTTACAATTGCTTGTAACCAACTCCAAGCCCCAATGTGTGTGTGTGTGTGTGTGTGTGTGTGTGTGTGTGTGTGTGTGTGTGTGTGTGTGTGTGTGGCAGAAACAGCTATTTACAATTAATGAAACTCACAGGGACACACTCTTAGTACTGCAAGCTACTCTGACCATACATAACAACAACCAATACATAATTTGTTCAACTATCTGCAATATCTCAAGTGAGTGGGATAGTTAGCCTAGAGGGCCCATTTAATTCAGAGCAGTATGATGTGCCATGGCACATGTGGTGTGTGTGTCTGGGGGGGGGTGTATTTTGTGTCCTACTTTGCTGTGAAGTATTTGTTCCTATGGTAAATAGGAATTTAAAACTATTAATATGTAAAATGAACACTTGCTGTAATAGCACAGAGAGCAGATACAACGCAGGAGGTATACGGCAACGGATGGCAAGAAGAGGGCTTGCACGGGGACTACTGCCATTCAAACCTTTTGAAATCATGTTTTAGTTTTCATATTATTATTACTACTAAGTTGACAGTACTGTCCATAGAGTGAACAGGTAACAATATGAAATTACAAGAAATTAATTAAATAAAGCCTCCTCTGTGGTTTATTAGTCCTCTAATGTACCTTGGCCTGTAAGATTCTTCTCTCCCTTTCTCTTTTTGCTTGCCTTTTATTTCCCCTGCATTTTGCTGAAGGCCATGTTCATATTCAAAGAAGCAACTCATATTAGATCTCTGTTTTAGCTGGGGTATGGAGGCAGAAGGGATGCTACAAATATATCGACCAGATTCTCCATGACTTGAGGCATGCACCAGCAAAAGGCAGAAAAAAGTAACCATGCACTTCAAACATTGTCAAATCACATTACAGAAGGAATAAAATATAACAGAAAAAAGCGAAAAGGGGTAAACTTTTCCTTTCTTTTTCTGTGTTTGCACAGGGTCAAGTGAGTTCAAATTTGACTGTGTAGAACTTGGTGAGTGTGCACAAACCCCTGGAATAATAAAAACTCAGCCATGTAATGGTCTGTTGGTCCGTGGGTGGGCCTGGTCCCACATACACTCAGTGAGAGCAAATTGAGTATTTACCCTGCTGAGCAATTAAATTCTGGGGAATTAAAGGCAAATAGCAATTCTTAGTTTCATAGTATAATGTGCAGTGCAGTGACTGATGTAAAAACAGTGTTTCTGAACTTCTTGAATGGAAAGCAAAATGTAGCCCAGAGAGAGAAACTTTTTTAATGATTTTTGATGACTCTTTAATAGAGAAAGGAACTTTGCAAGGTTTTGTTTTAATTGTTAAATTAAACAGAAATAATAAAATAAGTATGTTGTTCATAATTAATAAAGACTGGCAAATTTTACAGACTGACCTGTCATTACCTAACAAACTTTCTGATCTATCGCTAGTAGTTTTTCAGATGAATTTGCTTTTATTCCATTTAAATAAGTGATTGTTGGACAATCCATTAGATGAGCCAAATAAGTATAGTAGACCAACCACAATTTGTGTAAATGTTGTTCATTGCACACTGCAATAGCAGCTATAAATGCCAAGAGATTAAGCTTTCTAGATCTGGAAAATGGATTTGGATATATTATAATGAATTAATTCACATGGTGTTTTTAGAAGTTATTACACATTATCAGCAGTAATGTGCATTCAATAAATGTTGTGTTACATACCAATCAGAGTAATGCATTTGCAGTCATCAGAAACACCTGCTCACTGATTTCATGGTTATTCTTCTATAGTCTTAAATGGATTACTGGCCCCAGGAATTTCATGGTAGTGCTGTCTGTAATGAATGTATAACAGTAAATTGTAACGAGACATAACAAGGAAGTGGGATGCTGAGGCAAGTCTCTGTAACAAAGAACTTGTTTTATTAACAACACAAACACAACACGAAGAACTGATCAAAACACACTAAACCAATTAAACATAGCAAACAGCACAACTAGAAAACACTGACGAGATACTTTATGTCAAACACTGACAACAATCAGCAGTAAAACAGGGGTTTAAATACATGTGCTAACAAAGAACATAACTATGGACAGGTATGACAGGATCAATGAACATGGTAAGGGGGTGAAAATTCTGAGATGAGTGATGTTTATTCCAATTCCATAATCAAAATCTATCTGGGAGAATGAGTAAAAACATAGTGAAAGCAAAACGTGAATGGCAGGGTTATACAAAACATGACTCCTGGGTTGAGACTAAAAAAAAAACATGGTGTTAAGTCCCATGGGAACCATGATGCTAAAGTAAGGAAATCATGACAGAACCCACACCAATGGCAAAAACAAACACAATTAAGGACCCTGAAGCAAGATCGTGTCAAATAGGTGAACCATTGGAGGCAGGTATCACCCAAAAGGAGCAGAGCCACTGTCAGGTACAGAGAGCCAATCTAGGTTGAGAGTCTGGGCAAGAGTCAGGTTGGGAGCCTCAACAAAGGCAGGAACTGGAAGAGGACCAAGGAAGGGAAAAGGAGAGAGGATAGGTACAGGGGCCAGTCACTGAAGGGAACCAGGCAATTGTGGGAGACTAGAGGATTCTGGGTCACTATTGAGGACCAGAGCATCTACCAAGGGGGCAGGCAGGTGCAGGGGCTTACATGGCAGCAGGTTGTTGAGTGTGGCCATGTGTCTTTCCAGGTCCAAGCAGTATTGCAAACACAGGGCAGTACCTTCCTGGAAGCAAGGTGCAGTGGCAAGGTCTTGGGAGCATGGCAGGGCATGGTGGTGACATCTTTGAAGCAGCATGTAAAAGTGACATCTTGGGAGCAGGGTGTGGAGAATCAGTATAATATAGAGGGTAAATTACAACAGTAATCAACATCACAAAGTCAGGGGAAAACAATGAAGGGACCACAGAAAAGCACCACAGGAACTGTAATGCTAAAGGGGGGGGGGGGGGGGGGGGTTGACATGACAATAGGCTACACTTTGTGAATCCATATGAAATTAACTATAAAGTACCCTATATCTGTCATTGACCCCAGGGGCTTCAGATTAATTTGTTAACAATAAAGGAAACACCAGCCCTCAGTGATCATATGAATTTATGTTTAGCCCATATAGCAATCCTAGGAACTTTGGGTTATTGTAATACCTAACAACAGGAAATATTTGTCTGCTTCCTCCACCACCATTCCTATTGAAACATCCATGTGCCAATATCAATGTTCTTTTTTCTTTAGACATGGCTCCTCTGTGATGCTGCTGCTCTGCAGAATCCCTGAAATTTAGTGATAGTTATCATAACGCTTAAATTATACTGTCTTCTAATTTGGCCAAATTTGAATTGAAATCACGGTTTATTGGCCACAATGTAGTTACACAGTAGCTTTAGTTTGCAATATACATCAGGATCTGCAGTCACAAACATATAGTCCTAAACATTCCATGCATATACAGTCACACAGGCACAGAGACATCCTTTTGTTCATACTTTCTATAAAAAGGTTAAAGATTCATATATATATATATATATATATATATATATATATATATATATATATATATATATATGTGTGTGTGTGTGTGTGTGTGTGTGTGTGTGTGTGTGTGTGTGTGTGAAAATAACACAGAATAAAATATTAGAGTCAATATTACAGCAATCATATAAGCGCCATGATTAGTTCAAGTTCAAGTTCAAGTTCAAGAGGTTTTATTGTCATTTCAGCTATATACAAGTACACAACAAAAATGAGACAATGTTCCTCCAGGACCATGGTGCAACATAAAAACAACAGTGCAACAGACAACATGCTACACAAGGGCACTAGGTCGCATTACTACTTAAACACTAATGTGCATTACTTGTTTAGAAAGCTAGTAGTATTGGGAAAGAAAGTTTTCTTAACTCTAGCAGTCTTGAGATGCATAAGACTAAAGTGCCTTCCTGAGGAGTTGAATTAATGATATCCAGGGTGTAGGGGGTCAGCAAGAATTTTCTCTGCCTGCTTCCTAGTTCTGCAAAACTGGACAGGTCTGCATCTGTGCATTTCAGTCATCCTTGTCATCACCTCAAAGTTGACAACACAAGAAATCTGGCCATTTTATAGGAGATCCCAAACTAAAGGGAGTGATACAGTTCAGTTCAAAGGAAACTTCAGATCTGCAGGTAGTACCGTATAATGGTTTATCACTACACAGGGAGTTGGCATGAATTTGCCCATCAACCCAGTGTGTCTGGTCAAGCTATATGGGCGAGTTGAGTCTGCAGCCTGACTGATTATCTGAGAGCTGCAAATAAACAAGAATATGTCAGAGTTCACATATGTGTGTGAGTACTAATATTTCTGAAATATTTGCCTAAAACTGTCAAAGATATGGAAGTAACCTGCTTAGAAAAGTTAACAAATCAAACAAAAAATTAATTTAGCTTGTTAACTTTTGGTTAATTAGCTAATGTTAGATACCTGAGGTAAACCCGATATTTGTTTTATGAACAAAATATATGTTTGTGTAAAGGCTCTCTCCTCTATGTCCTCCACATGGTGGCCTTCACTGTGTGGTCCCCGGTTTGATTTTCTTTGTCCTTCTGTTAGCATGTCAGCATGTGCATTGTGTTTAGGCAGTGGTAGTTCAGTGGTTAAGGTTTTTGACATATAATTGCACTTGTAATTGGATGGTTGCTGGTTCAAGCCATGCCACTGTTTGGTCCCCGAGCAAGGCCCTTAACCCTTGATTGCTCAAGCGGTACTTATTTGTAATTGTAAGTCACTTTGAAAAAAAGCGTCAGATTAATGCCGTAAATATGTTTATGCTTCGTGTCCTTCATGTTGCCATATCCTCTCCATTGTTCCCCATCTCTCCTTATTAGTTCCACTTGTGTTTAGTTAGCGTCTTCATTACTAACAGTATAAATACTCCACTTGACCCTGTCGTATCTGTTTGGTATTGTAGCTGAATGTCTTTATGTGACAATATGTGTTTGCTTGGCTACTTTCATTTTCATCCTACCTATTTTGTGTTCACATGCCACGCCTTGCCACAGGTAGATGTTTATCCAAAACCATAAAACAACACACATCACATCTTCTACGTGATGTCGCAGGACATTCTGAATCATGGGATTTAAACAGTTCCCCTGACTCACATCATGTGTGGAGGTGCGGTGCTCCTACAAAGTCCACTAACATCTCCTCTGTTTATTATGCAGTCAGCTCCACGTTGTTCTGACTATGCCACAGAACCAGCTGATCACTTGATGATATGCAGATTCATTACAGTCATGCATGAGATCAATAAATGTAGTGTCATCTGAATGCATGCAGGTTAAGAAGCAATCTCTGTACAAGAAGGAGATGATAATGGTGGAATGACTGTCATATGGGGTTTGAGCTAGATGACAATGAATGATTGTCTGGGATCATTGTTGGCTTTTTATAGGTGGTAATTCTCTGCAGGCTTTTCCACAAAATTATTGGGTCCCTGGTTAAGAGCATATGTAACCCTCAGAAATGGGGGAAATTTTCAGAAGAAAGCTAGTTCTATGATTCCCCCCCCCCCCCCCCCCACCTGCCAAAAAAAAAAAAAAAACCAGCATCATAAAATAAAGGTAATCAAATAGGTTTATATACATATTATTTTAAAATTGCCATCCTCCAGCCCACACCCAGCCAATCTGCACCACCCAGCCAATCACACATCTTCAACCCGGCAATAACTTCCTCACACATAGGTACTCTGGGATATTCTTTGCCTGCTGTATTACCTCCAAATAAAGAATACACTACAATTTAAGACTGCACAGTTACCAGTGGTCAAAAATCACTCTTGTCAACTAATACACAGCACTCACACCACAATGCAAGTACTGACAAAATGAAATGAACAACAGTATGGCCTGCCAAGATAAAAAAAAAGTTCAACACTCTTTTAAACGCACTGGTCAGTAAAACTGAAAATAAGTTAATAGGTTAGTGGCTGCAATTCACCACAGTTCAACACTAGTCCATTTCTGGATAGTCTTACCAGTGGTCCTATCCCACTTCTCTGGTGTATCTGCCCTCTGATGAAGAAGATTCTATTTTTTGTTTTCTATATGACATTTCATAGTTCCAGCTCTTTAAAGAAGCCTCCAACAATCACATGCAACTACTAACTATCTTCAAAAAAGTATACTGGGATTTTCGTCACTGTATTGTAGGACTGAAAAAATGGAGACATACAGCACTATCAATAACTGATCGCTAACAGTCTAGTCTAACCAATTTAGCACAATCCTGACTATGTGGTTGTCCTGGCCATTATTTAATTTCACTATCACACGCATTATACAGAGCCTCACTTGCCAGCTGGCTTTGCTCAATGGGCTTTTACACCTGCAAATAAGAAGAACAGGGTTTCATGATGGGTCTGCATCCACCGTTCCAGGATTTTCCATAGATTTCTGGCTGCCATAGATTGTATTGTATGCTTGCACTTATGCAAGCAAGCTTGATTGCCCACTGCTCCTGCTCTTCAGCCCTTAAACTAAGCAGTGACGAGAAAGTACACAAGTTTTCTTTCACTGTGGATGATATAGGGTAGTTGGGCCTGCTGTACATCATGCACAACTGTTGCATCAAATTACTTTTAAAGACATCACCATTTGATGCAGCAAAATGGTTGAATAAAGGAGATCGACAGAGCTTATACCATAGTACTTAGTCCTAGACTGGCAAGATAACATATCACTGTTGGTCAGCTAGGGGCTCTTTGGGTGCCTACCATAATGCAAATGTGTCTATTAACTTCAGATGTAAAGATTTTCTTATTTTATTAAAAAGATCAGATCACATTTTTGGATTTATTCATGCACAAATTCAGGAAATAAAAAAGTGTTCACAAATATTTTATTGCAACACTATTTTACTTTGTGTTACTTTTATAGGCGTGCTTGGGGGAAAGTAACATGCTATAAAGATAGAAATGGTATCAATGAAGAACTTTGAGAGATTCTGATATGAAGAGCATGGGGCCTGATGTTACCTAATCCATATTTACAGTAATTCCCTAGTCCTTTTTGCCATCCCACTGAAAACACTTAAATAAAACGTTATCAGTGTGTCAGGTCCTTTTGATTAATGGATTCATAAGTACACAGTGGTAAATTACAAAGTACCTTCTACCCAAACACAAGACACAACATAATTCAGTCTTTTCTCAACATATTACACTGTCTACACACACACACACACACACACACACACACACACACACACACACACACACACACACACACACACACACACACACACACACACACACACACACACACACACACACACACACACACACTAAAAGAAAAAAATGATTTATTGGCCAGTCCTATTATTGTTATAATCTGCTTGTTTATCTATTATTATAAAGGTATGTCCCATGAAAAATTGATGTCATTAGAAAATTACTGTTCATAACTAATACAAAAGAATAAAACAGAGACTTAGGCTTGTCACTTGTATTGTAGTATAAATGCAATGATAGATTTTCAATTAAAGAATCCCATAGGGCCTATTTGTTTGGTCTAAAGGTAGCTGTCAGTTTGGAATGGATTGGAGGCCCTCCAGTAACGATAAGACCATTGCACTATATTGGATTTATCTTGCAAGAGACACAAAGAGGGATGAGCAATTATCAGTGCAAACAGTTGAGGGGCACAGTGATTTAACATCGCATGAGAAATCACAACAGAAATGCACTCACTTTGTTCCCCACTAGAAACCAGCAATGCCCTTCACAGATTAATTCTCACAAGTCTGATTAAATACAGCCAGAATCAATGTATAAACATTTGGTAACTGTCATGTATTGGAATACGTTGTTTGTACCTTTAAGGGGCATGACTTAACAACACTTGAAAAAAGATGCATTATGAGATCATTATACTGGATTAATGAAGAGAGCTCTAGAGTGAAATGTGAAGTTTAGAACTACAGCAGTGCATGTGAATAACTTAATTCAGATTATCTTACCTAATTAGAGAACTGAGGTAAAACATATACATATAACAGTAACAACACAGTGCAACACTTCACAAGCCTTTGTGAGAAAAGGGGTGACATAATGGAGAAGTTAGCTATATTGTTTACAGTGCTAGATGCTTTGAACTTTACGTTTTACTTGAAGAACTGACTACTACAGTAGAGTGTTCTTTAATTTTTTTTTTTATCTGAATAAAACTCATGCATATATAAAACTTTCAATGGAAAACTATCGTTATATTATGAAGGATAAAGCTTATTACCTAGATTTTTTGTAATATAGCATATGCTAGCAATACTGTATATAGTATATAGACTTTATGCTTTCTATCCCCAACCCACACCAAAGATGCAGGTTTTTATTCCAACCATTTAATCAGGTGGTCTCCATGTCAATCAAAAAACAGATGTTTGGTTAGAATGAAAACATGCAAGTTGTTAAATGAACAGCAGGACCAAAAAAAAAGAGGTATGAAGTTTGTAGTTGTACAAAAATTCTATTTATTGTATTCTTTGCTGACTCCTAATTGCACAGCTAAAATTTGGCATTTCATAAAGGTCTAGGCCATATACAGCTCTTCAGAGCCAAGCATATATTAATACCAAGCACAGGTCCTTTACTTATAGCTAGTGATGTTGATAAATTGAGAAGATTTATTTGAGTTCCTTTAAACAAATATATAACCAGTTAGTTTGCTTTCTAGTTCCCTCATTTTCATATTCTCTAGCTCATTAAACAATCCATCCATATATGAATTAGTTATTCAATTTTATTTACTAAGCCTAATTAAAAAGGAAATAATTCCTGCAGTCCATGGTTCATGTTCACGTATATGGTACTTTAATATGTTCTTCAAAAATACCTTAAAAACCTCTTAAATGTATTGTATACAGTTGTAGACCCTGAAGTGCCGATGATGTTTCTGTGTCATAAGGATTCCGTTAACTGTTGCCTGTAATATAAATGATGCCATCCTAAAACACTGCTACAATGAAATTTGAAGACTCTAAGCAACCTCCTTAACTCATTTCTTGTTGCCACATTCTATATGGGTGTCTTATATGCTTGTCTGTACAAGTTTGCCAAACTTACATCTCATTATTATCAAGTAATTAGCATTTGAAGAAACAGAATATCATTCTATATATATTGCACATGAAAGGACAGAGCAATTATTCTTTCTCAGAAGATTCATGTCTTCAGTTGTGCAGCCGTTCTACTAGTACATAGTGGTCAATGTACTCTATGCTGTGGTTAGTTAGGGACAAGTATGTACATTTGCAAACAGACATGTCCTTATGCGTGTTTAAGGAGGACAGCACTGTCCCTACCAATATTTGAATGAACTCATTATCTTTGAAGTCAATTTAGATCATTCCAATGTGCCCTCCCAGAGGCTGTCTACAAGATGAACAATTTAGGTATGCTAGCATTTGACTGGCTAAAAGGGGTCTATTCCCAGTCGTATGCTATCTTGCCTAAATTGCATAGTGAAGGCTTGCATCACCGGCTAATATGGTACTTGCTGCCAAGAGCTAATCAGTGTGCTGTCAACGGTATGTTATCAGGGTTATCAGTTCATGTCTCAAGCAACTGGACAAATTTAGTCTTTCAGATATATGCATCTTATTCATCAGTGCATCTTTTTTCTTTTTTGCAGCATTTGCACACCCTCCCTATTCACTGGTTTTGCAGCAGACATTTTGCAGTGTATACAACCCCATTGTTGTGCCCTAGTGATTGTTAAGACCAAATCTGCACCCTCAGTTATGGCTGAAACATTAGCTCAGGGGATGTCTGAAGCATGAACAAGCTGGTCCAGAAGACCAAATTCATCAAAACGCCTGGTGCTGGTTTCACTGGAGGTAGTGGCTGACAAGAAGATGGCAGCAAAATTAGAGGTTTTTATGGTCAGTGCTCCCTATCCTCTATGATATGCTGTCCTAGAGCACCTTCAGTCACTGACTTATTCTACTGCAGTGGGCAAGGAAACAGTATTTGCTTTCGTTAGTAGCCATCAGACAATATGCTTCCTCCAGCAGTGCCTGTCCTTATCCAAGTCATAACAGGACAACAGGACAACAGGACTAAGGACAAAGAGTAACAAAACAATATCAGTCCAAAACAATGCCCTTTGTCAGTTTTGCCATAGTGTGAACTGTACTACTTGTAAACTGTGTTGGCTTGTGTCTTGACTATCTATCTATCTGTCTGTCAGTGTTTCCCTCTGCCTGTCTGTCTATCTATTCTATCTGTCCCGCTACATTGTATGCTTAATGTTTGCCACAGATATACTTACTCTTTGTGACAGCAAATCAAGAAAGAGGCAAATATAAAGTACCTTTTAATAAATTCCTTACTTTATAAATATTCATGCAATCTGATCTGGGAAAATCTATTTCTTAAGTGACAACAATCTATGGAAGTGAGGCTTAATAACTTGCAATTCATATGCTACCTCTGTCCCCTCCCGGGAAAAATAAGGGCCCAATTACTTCCACAAGGCGGATGAGAAAAGGCAGCTACGCACTTAGTGAGATTTGTTGACTTTGCGAAGTGTGTGTATGCGTGTGTATGCTTTTACCAGGGTAAATATTTAACATAGAGAAAATGAGAAATCATTTTGCATGGCAGTGTGAATAATTTATGTTCTTTGCTCAGCATCTGCTTGCTCCATTGCTCTTGTAGTTGGATGGAACATTGCTTCTCAAAAGCCTCTTTTTCACAGTAGGACCAAACAGTTATAAAGGCCATGTCAGACCGTGCCATTCTGGGCACCTGAGATTGGTGTTGTGCTAGAAATCAGGGCCACAAATTATTTGAGCCAGTCACAAATTCTTGTCATATAAAAATCACTAAGGAGCTGTAGTCTCTGCATGTGTTTGATGAAATTGATCATTTAGATTTGTTTGAACTGTTTTTAGTGCTTCATTTTATGTGTGCAAAACATCATAGAACATATTCAAGAGCCAAATGTTGGTGATGAGAGAGAAAGCAAATAGAAGAGGCTTACCTATGTTTATGTAGAACTAATCAGCAAATCCCTACATCATTAAGCCATCCCCCTGAACGATTCTAAGGCTCTGAGCATGGATAGCTAACCATGGGGAGAAAACCATTCTGTATTCTGTGTTTATGTGGAAATGTGGAAATGCGAATGGAACAGTTATTTAGAAATGCTCAGCCCTACAGTAAAAGAGGTTATAGAATATTTGTTATTACAAATAATCTGTACTGTGTGTGTGTGTGTGTGTGTGTGTGTGTGTGTGTGTGTGTGTGTGTGTGTGTGTGTGTGTGTGTGTGTGTGTGTGTGTGTGTGTGTGTTTGTTTCCTGGGTAATCAGAGGCTGTACAAGTGATGATACATTTTTGGCAGGGCTTTTCCTGGAATTGTTTTCATAACAGACAGAATGGTATAATAGCAAACTAAACAAAGGCAGACATGGTTAACACATGCAGTTCCATAACTGTGAATTGTGAACAGTCTGAATAAGGTAGAAAAGCCTAAGAGAATGTATACAGAAAATGTATGCAAATATACATAGCTCAGAACCACACAAAGTAATTAGCAATACTTTGTAACACACTGGAAAACAGGGAATGTATAATAGTGGAAAATGGTGTCTGTATATACAGACACTAATTACAGAGCTAAGAAGGCATACACAAATCTGAATAAGCATGAATTGCCAGGGTGAAGCCAGAGGCTTGGCAAAGGTGCAATATAAATGTAATTATTATTATTAATAATAATAATTATTGTTATTGTTGTTGTTGTTGTTGTTGTTGTTGTTGTTGTTGTTGTTGTTCTATCTGGACCAATCAGGAGCAGAAGAACCATTGCAGAATCTCCTAGATTCATGACAATGTGAAGAGCAGAGCTGTTACTCTCTGTATCTTTACCCAGCCTGCAGTGTGTGTCAGTGATCACTGGGTAAGCCTCACCAGGAATTTATCTTCAACCATTTCTATAATGACTTTTTGATTTATCTGCACACTGTATCAGAATTATTGTGACATACAACAGGAATAAGCTAACAGTGCTTTAACATACAGGAGTCTGTATGACTATTGTGGCCTATATAGTCTTTAAATGTTCTGCAGACAGTTTGGCCATTAACTTACCACTTGGTCTCATAAGTAATATATCATTCTCAAGTTTTAGCAAATATAATTCTATTAGCTTTGTCAGCCTGTGTGACATGTTGTCCTAGGTTAGTTTTGACATTCATTGAATGGTAGACATAATAGCTGTGATCCTGTCACGGTACAGCCCCTCCTCCCAGGTGTCTCCCTGTGTGTGTGTGTGTGTGTGTGTGTGTGTGTGTGTGTGTGTGTGTGTGTGTGTGTGTGTGTGTGTGCGTGTGTATGTGTGTGTGTGTGTGTGTGTGTGTGTGTGTGTGTGTGTGTTCGTCCGTATGGCCATGCCCCCCATGTGTCAGACCTGTGTGTAATTGCTTTTCATTAATGTGTGTATATAAATCCCTATGGTTCTGTTGTCTGTTGTTGGTATTTGATGTTACACTAGTTCATTGGCTATGTAATCCTTGTTCTCAGTGTAAATGTATGTTCTTGTTTTCTGTAACTCGTCCTCGCATCTTGCTTAGTGTCCTATCATTACAGAAACACAGACTGATGAAGATGCCTGGGAATGGTGAAAAAAGGAAGGGAAAGAAAGGAAGTAAACACCTTCCTTCAGCCCTTGCAGGAAGCCCCCTGTGTTCTTGGGCACCCTCCTGACCCACAATAGGGGAGAGTAGTCCAGGAGCAGAAGCTGGGAAGTTGTGCAGAACCATGTCTGGCTACCGGGACTGGTATAATGATTTCCAGTCTTCGGAGTCAGATTCGGAGTCCATGAACTTCTCCCGTCCCGCAGAGAGAGACCTTCACTCATCTTGGCCTCGCTCCATAGGTCCACAACAGGAGAGGAATCCACTGGAGGATTTCGGGGGGGGGCCTGTGTATGGTCCAGGGCCAGACTCTGCTGAGTCCTACAGAGACTAGTCGGACTACAATAACCGGCACTCGGAGGTGCACTCCACTGGGTCCTACAGAGACCAGCCGGACTATGGGAAACGGCACTCAGTGGTGGACTCTGCTGAGTCCTACAACCCCTACATGGACTATTCTGAGGGCTATGCTGAGTATGGAGAGAGAGAGGAGTACAGTGACATCAGTCTACGGTCAGACTTGGGGTCCGATTATGGGGAGGATCCACAGATGGAGGTGGAGGAGGTCCTCCATGGGGACTGTCTCACAGACAGTGAGGTTCACTTTATCATCTCCGGGAACGACAAGCCTCCGGCACGTACAATACCGGCCAAGGCTCCGCCCAGGTGGTTTCACCTAGGCACAAGCAAGCCTGCACACGTGAAACTCCTAGAGGTGACCTCATCCAATGAGAAAACTCCTTCTACCAGGGCATACAACCCTGGAACTTGTACGCCTGTACCTAAGCCTCATAGAGGAAAGGGGGAGGCGACACCAGTGCCCACTCCAGAGACTGGCAAAGTAACTGGTGCGCCTCCTGAAATGGGTGCGCGAAAGTTACTGCCCCCCAAATCGGCAAGGGGCAATCCTCCACAGGCGGGTAGGACTCAAGCCCCGCCAAGGACTGGGGGGACAGGCCTGGGGCTCCTGCCCGCTTGCCTGGACTCTTTAACAGTCCTTTATGTGGTTTTGTACCCCTCCCCATCACATTGTCTGTCCCAGTCGCTTTGTCCTCCTTTGTGTCTGTGCCTGTCAGTGTGTCCGTTCCTGTGTCTGTTGTCATCCTGGCCCCTGTCCTTCTCCCCTCTGTTCTGCTCACACTGGCCTGTGTCGGGTTGCTCGGTCCTCCAGCTTCGCCATTTGGCGTTGGCTTCAGAGCCGTAGCCCGATACGCTGGCGCGCCAGGAGTCGTGCCGTTGAGGAGGGGCTCTGTCATGGTATGGCCCCTCCTCCCAAGTGTCTCCTTGTGTGTGTTTGTGTGTATGTTCATCTGTGTAGCCACGCCTCCCATGTGTCACACCTGTTTGTAATTACTTTTCATTAATGTGTATATAAACCCCTATGGTTTTGTTGTCTGTTGTCGGTGTTTCATGTTACGCTAGCTCAATGGCTACATAATCCTTGTTCTCAGTGTAAATAAACATATGTTTCTGTAACTCGTCCCCGGGTCCTGCTTAGCCTCCTATCATTACAGATGCTGCAGAGTACCATCTGAAAATAAGTTATTTCAATATACATATGAAGGAATAGGCAGTTCAATAGGTAGCATGAATATTAATGAAAACACTAGTTGTCCTCCAAATGCATGGACACAATATGTGGAAGAATACCAAGAAGTGCATAAACACATTTATTTATATAAAGTATTTGAAGCTATTATTAATGTGTCTGTCAAAGCAATGTGTGCAATACTGTTCCTCTACACCAAGACTGTGCAAGACAAAAATGGTGCTGGACATTAACATTTCAATATTTTGTGTCTGGAATTGAAGCCTTGAAATTTGAAAGTTAATGAAGAAGTGAATGCTAGCAAGAGCAGTCTATTAAATGAATGGTGTTCAGCATGAATAATTGTAGCCTTTACACAAAGCTCACCATGTCATCGCAAACAAGCAACCATCACCATTTTGAGGTTAATAAAGGAATAGGCAAAGTACATGATCCAATTGTGGCCTCTAGTTTGGTTGTTGACTCCACTCAGGAAGAATCTCCATCCTGCGGGGAGCTAGACTAGTCGAGACTCCATTTGTGGAGTTGGGAAAGGGGGCGCAGCTCTGGGCAATCACTGCTCTGTAAACATCTGCTCACAGCATGGCAGCCTCTTTATGGAAGGCTGTGGGGAGAGGCTGATATTTACTACTAAAGGCAGCTCTGCTCAAGGGGCCAGTGGAATCTCATAGCAGTGTGCTGGTATTAGATGCAGCATCTGGGGAGAGGAGGAGCAGAAAAGGTCTGTGTTACTGCCTTTACATTGCCAGGTGCACATTTAGAAATATCACAGTTAAAGTTTTTATTGCTTTCTTAATAAATAATTTTTTAATTTTTTTTTGTATAACTGTAGGATTAGGTGTGTGTGGGGGGGGGGGGGATTTTTAGCATGGCCTCTGCTCATTTATCATGCTTTTGAACCGAATCTGCTACTGGGCAGGGTCATATGACTCCTGCACTTTTATTGACATATCATTTAAGAATTCATTCTACAAGGAATACCCTGTGGTCCTTAGTTTGGGGAGCATTAAGCTTGACGCAGGCATAGTTGAACAGCAATGAAAGATCTGCATAAATAAAAATGTTCTGGCTAATATTCCCCCAATGCCGGTAGCATACAGTGACTGTTGTTCATATTAGTATGAAGTGAGAAGTCATGGGAGACAGCAAAGTTTGATGCATTAACAAGCATACATGTTTGCATGCTTCAGTTGTTTTCTGCAAAGTGTCCAGAGAAATTGAAGTTATCTAAAAATATTCATCATAAATATCAATATTATGGCATTTGTTTTTTAAGAACATTTTATGTATGCATTTTCATGTTTCCTGTTTTTATTAAGCCTACGTCTCAACTGTATATTTAAAATTGTGTGTGTTTTTAACAATATTTTAAAGATTTGCCAGCTAAGATTCTCTTAGTCTTTAAGTAGTAATTAAAAGGCATCATTCATCTGTTAATCTGTAGCAAATGGGAGGCATCATCAGTAGGCTGTATTGGTTTAGTGGGTTTATTAGCACTACTTCAGAGACATCAAAAACACAGATGCCCTGGGTAACTACAAGTAAATCTACAGCAAGTATACCAAACCCAGGAAGAGGAGGTAAACTGGGGGAAGGGGTACTTGAAACTATAGCCAGAGTGACAAGCATGTGGGTAATCAGTGTCTCATGTCAGGGTGAAGCTTGAAGAACAGTAAGCAAGCCAAGAGTAGTACAAATCAAATGATATTTTTGTTTCTCTGATCAATAAAAATCATCAGAGTCTTCCCTAGCATTATTTTATTCCTGATCATAACACTAAAAGTCAAAATTATGTTAGTGTTCTTCTGTAGGTAAGTAATATGAAGGCAGCAATAGACATTGGACATCACTGATTTTTAGGGAAGAATGAGTATTTGGGTGGGCAGGACTATATTTTCTAGGGCTGAAGTTTATGTTCAGCACAAGCTCCATGTTCATGGTCAGTGAAGCTTACCCCTCATAGAGTAAGGAAAAGCGGTGAGTTGACCTATGCCAGCTGGCTTTTGGAGACCCCTGTGGAATCTAACAAGGACACAGTCTCTGCACTCCTAGTATGAAATTCAGATTTAAACACCTCACCATGTCGGAATCATTTGACGGGAAATGCAGTTTCTCGATGGTGCAGAGACCATTAGAATTATATTCCTGTGTTGTGAATTATTCACAGCTCTGTGGCATTACCAGAGAAAAACAGCTGTTTTGTGGTATGACTGGCAATTACCTTGCTTCTCAGTTGGCATAATACCTCAATACCACTATACCAAGTTTTGTAACAGTGAAAAACAACACATGGCACAAAATATTTGGAAGACATCCAGTTTCTTAGGCCCTTTACTCATGCACTTTATTTGCTCATTTTATTAATGTTTTTTTATGGTCATTAAAAATTACACTTTTTTCAAAAAGTGGTAATGCGGCAGGAGACATCTGCAATTCAGAAATATACTATATTTCCTCAGTTTTAATTATTTACTTCATTATTAACTAATCCTTTTTAGATATATACAGGTACAATTGTTTGAGGGGAAAACTATATACAGGTACAATTGTTTGTTGGAAAAAATAGTATTCATGTCCATTTTGGATTTAGTTGTTGTTACTTAGAAGTCTTTTGGACCCATCCACAAGTTAAATTATACATTAGTTCAACATTTAGCATTGATGTTAGCAAGGTGCTTACACTTTCCTGAATAAACCAGTATCTGATTCCTACCTTATCTGCTTTGAAATGGAAATGATCCCACACCTGGCACTAGGTCTTGTTTTTGTAAAAACAGTGTGCTAACATCACTTAAAGCAGGATTAGTTCCTGAGGTGAACTGTGCAGTGTGCCATCGCTAGAAAAACGCAGGAACTATCTTATATGAGAAAAAAACAATTCTTGGAAGATTCATGCCATATTTCTATACACTGAAGAAACTTTTCAACAGTGTTGAACAATGATGGCAGAAAAGTCATGAAAAAAGTCTATCAAATATGAAAAAAATATATATCATCATAAATTCAGCTGGACGCTGCCAACAATCCATTATATGCCAAACTTACTACTTCAGTCAGGAGGCGACAATACAGTAATAAGGCTTTATTCTAAAAGTTAAAGTTACCACTACCCCCAGTAATAAAAAGTTATATTTCTTAGACAACAACATGTGTAATTGACTTTATGTAATTGACTTTATTAATAAAGTTATTATTATTATTAAACTTGTTGTTACGGAACACTCGCCTCCTGCGAGGCACATGATTTGGCCTGCCAGGTGCAGTGGGGGGATTCTGTTTGTAACCACACCTGCACACACCTGTATTGGGTTAGTCTTTGTGTATTTAAACTCTTGTCATTGTGTGCAGTGTTGTCGGTTATTGTTGGCGTAATGTGTGAACGTTAAATGTTTTTCTTGCCGTTGTTAAATGTAATCCTGTTTGTTCAGTGGTAACTGTGTTGCATGCATTGTTTGTAACACATGTGAGTGCCGTTGTCTTTATGTTTCAATTAAATGTTCGTCCATGTCGAAGAGAGTCTGTGCGTCCTGCCCCTCGCCCTGCGGCACTCGGGCCACCACACGTTACACTTGTCTATTAATCAAAACTGTTCCCGGTTTTTCAAGCTGGTTATTAAGCCTACTGACCATGATCTTTTGAACAGGCTTAAATATGTAGTGGTTTAGACAGATAATTTCATGGCTTTGTTGATACATGACAAATTGCTAGTAATTTATTAGGCTATCATTAGCATATTAGAATCAGAGTGCAATATATTTTTACACTGATGAAACAAATTTCATGTGCATTCAGCAACATATGAAATCTGTGTTAAAGACCATGAATGACCAGAAATGTCTCTTTTCTATATTTTGAAACAGAAGTACAAAATTGGGTACTAAGTCTAAAATATGGTTGTGATTTTACCATATACATTAATGGTTACTCCATTAAACCATAAACTATTGTTAAGGTTATTGATATAATGTTTGATGATGGTTTAAGATTTAAAACCATTATAGGACCATCTCTAAAATTTGTGTAGTATCATATAAGAAACATATCCAAAATGAGACATATGGTAAGCCTACATCATGTTGAGTAAATAGTACAAGCATTGGACTGCTACAACATAGTTCTGGCTGCCCAATTGTCTCTTTAACAGAGGTACATTTAGTTCAGAATGGGGGAGCACATGTCCCTTCCAGTAAAAGGAAGTTGGAGCATAAAAGCTTTAGTCTTATTTAATTAACATTGGCTGCCAATTATGTTTTACATGAAGTACAGTTAATATTACATTAAGTACCCTTAATGACCTTGCTCCAGTATTTCTTATTTATTTCCCATCCTGACCACTTTGCTCAGCTGAGAAAGGTTTACTCTTCATTCAGAAATACTTGCACATCAGTTAGTGGAAGTTCTTATTTAACTCCTAACTCTAGAACAGCATTCCAGAGAACAATAGGAATGAAAGACCTAGGGGTATTTTTAAAGTCCAGTCAAAAATCTCTTTGTTTAGTCTGCCCTATATCTAACTAATTGGATATTTTATATGATTTTGTATTTTACAATTTGTAATGCAGAATTTGAACATTACATTCAAGATGTGGCAGGATACAAGTGCATATGTGAACTTTACCAAATCTAGGTATAGCTCAATAATCCTGGTAAATAGAAACATTAAGAACAGAAGAACTCAGAGAACATAAACAAATAACATGCTGAGATCACATGGGAACTAGAAATATTCTTGAGTGGCTATATCACTAAAAAACAGACAGGCAATCACAAGCTATATTTGCATAGACTAGCAAAGTGGATACAAGACCTAAGTGAGCAGAATAAGGTGTAGAAGATACAAAACCAAGTACAGGGTGGAGGTGTGAACCAAAACAAATCCAAAACAAATCCACATGACAATGTTGACATGGGAATCTTTACACCAAAGGGATTAAACCCCCTTCTAATGCTTGGCTCCCAGAGCATATCTGTGCCCTGTGGCAGGAGGTAAGCAGCTGGAGGGAACATGGAAGCCAAGCACAACACTTTAGAGACTGAGCCAGGGACAGGAGAAGGAGGCATTACAGGAGCCAGAATTGTTCAAGATTTGACTCTGGAATGGGAGCAGGAGTAGGGATTGGGACCAGGATCTGGTCTTGAGTGCAAGCCAGATCTAAGTTAGAAGCTAAGGTGAGAGGCCGGTCCCAAGCAGTGATGGAGGCTCGAGTCAGGTCTGGAGCCCTTTTGCCAGCCAGGATAAGGGTTGGGTTGGGTGATAGGGTTTAGTATGGGATCTGGGGCCAGAGGCCAGTAAGAAAGCATTACACTAGTGGGGCTAAGGCCTGGAGTGAATTCTGGGGTGGAGCCTGGAGCTTTGGCAAATTGAGTCAAGTGAGAACTGGCGCATGAGTCCTGCCAAGAACAGGGAACTGGAGCATAAGTCAGGCTGGGAGCAAGGACTGGACCATGATTGGTATGGGAGAAGGGACTGGAACATGACCTGAGCCTGGAAAGGGAAAAAGATCTGGAGCCTTCGCAGGAATGGGACCCATGAAGAGTGTGGATCTGCAGAGGGAGCTGGAGCATCTACAAGGGTGGCCAGCAGATCCAGAAGACTATAGAGCAGTGGATCCATTTGGGAGACTGGTGTTTCCACAAAGTTGGCTCTAGAAAACTACAGGTCATGGTGGTGCCAGATGCAGACATGGTACCCTCAGTGGAGAAAGAAACTAATACCATGCACTCAAGGAACACAGAGATGATGCCCTCATAGGAGAAGGACACAGGGATATCATGGCATTGCAGGATGCAGATCTAGTGCCTTCATATGAGCAGGGCATGGGGATGGTGCCCTTGGCAGCACCAGATATAGAGACAGTGCCCTCGTGAAAATGGAATGCTCAAAGAACAAAGATGTGGATGGAACCCTTATGGGAGAAGGATAAGATGGATGGGATTTCAAAGAGCTGGACCAAAGAGGCTAGGTACAGAGGCAGCAGAGTACGCATGGAGAGCCACTGGTCTGGGATTCTGGGCAATGGAGCTAGAACTGAACATTGGAAGATGTGAATACAGGCAGCAGAGCAAAGATTGCCAGGACTGAAGGCAGTGGGTCAGGGGAAGTTGGGAACTGGTTGGCAGCCAGGCTGATGCAGGTGAGAAAGCTGGACATGGGGTAGTAGCATACATAGAATATATATATATATATATATATATTTTTTTTTTTTTTTTTATCTTGCATATATATATTTTTCTCTATGCACCCCTGTTTTCTTTTCGTCAGTTTGGACAGAGCACTCTCCACCATTTCACTGCGGGTTATACTGTGTATGACTATGTATGTGATGAATAAACCAAACTTGAAACTTGAAACTTGAGCAGCTAGAAGGATATGGAACATGACATATGGCATGAGGAAGTTGAGAGTCTATAAATATCTATATCTATATCTATAAGAACTATAATTATCACTTATCAGATGACAAGTCAAGTCAAATTTATTTATATAGTGGTTTTTACAAAACCCATCTGGCACATCAACAACTCAAAAACACCTGCCCAATATTCAGCCGAGTGGGTTCTAGTCAGCCTAGAGCCTTCTCAATGTCCTGACAAGGGGAGGGAGCAAAGTTGGTAGAGAAGTGGGTAGCTGTGGTGGAGGGTTGAGACACAACAAGGGACGTGGTTGGTGAGTGAGAGGAACCACAACAGGAGAGATGTGTTGATGCTTGGTAACAGCATGACATTGGGAGTAGATGTACCTCAGCAGAGAGAGAGGACAGATTATTTGGCATGGTCAAATACTACATGTGTAAAATAGGTGTATAATGTGCAAGGATGGACTCTGGCAGATCTAACTATGGCAGCATAAATAAAACCATAAAGCCAGAATGGAACACAGGCATGAGGGCTCCCTGGAACATCAACTCCTTGACACTCCCTGCCAACAAACTTGAATGACAGAAAAAGAGGTGAAGTGACATAAGTTTACAATAGCTATAAATGCCTTAAGCATTACTCAAGAAAGAAATTAACAAAATACCAGACTAAATAGATAGATTTTCAGTTTATACTTACATACTGACACTGTATCTGAGTCCAGAACATTGACAGTGAAAATTATTCCAATTTGAAAGCTTTATGGGAAAAGGCTATGCCCCATGATGTAGATTTCCATATGTGAAGTATTCATAAAGTGTCTGCACCAAAGATTCACTAAGTTTCTGTGAAGCAAGATCATTCAGTGCTTTGTGGGTCAGTAGAAATATGTTATAATCAATATGAAATTTTACAGGGGGCCAGTGCATTGTAGTTTCATTTATTCATGGTTGCTTTGGATTATTTTCCTAAACTGTCTTGAAATCTTCTCAACTGCTTGTGCATGCCTCAAAACAGGTTGTTTTCACTGCAGCACAACAATTTGGATAGCCATCAAAATTAAGTAATTGATTCAAAACATTTCATTCAGGTTTCAAAATGCAATTTTCTTGTCAGACAATTTGGTCAGTGCCACCAAAATAATAATTCTTTGAAAGATTGCCTAGAGACATACCAGTTGAAATATTTAGTAATTTTCTCAATGTGTAAGTATACTATGAAAACTAAAATTGATGAATTGGTGCTCATTTTACTTCACTATCTTTTTTTCTATAGCCAGCTGAATTTGTTTGTGCACTAAACCACATGTATTTGTGTTCTAGAAACTATTACAAGGTTCTACCATATTAATATATTCTGTAAAAGAGGAATATTTACATTTGTAAGGTGGATTTTTTTTAAAATTCAGAATAGCACAATGCTACACAAGGGACCAAACAAATCCAGAAACTTTGAAACATATGTATATGTTACACAACCTGTATTTTAGATATTTGTAAAGAAGAAGGCCAATTTTATGCTATGGCATGTTTTGTCACTCATGCTGGTCTGGCCACATGTTTTCATCTACATCACATCTGATATTCTCCCTTGCAATACAAAAATCTTCTTGGGTGCCTCAGTCATGTTCTCATATACTTTCCATGTCTATGCTGAAAAGTTTTATTCTATAGGAATGGAGAATAGGGTGAAAGGTATTGCATCTGCATCCTCTGAAGGGCATTATCATTCTCTTATTGCATTTGAGTGGAGGAAATTTACATTATCCCATGCTACAACATAAATGCTTGTACTAAACTCTCATTTTCAGGAATGAGATACTGAAGAGAGTGTTTAAGAAGGCCAGCAGATGCTGGGTGTTTGCTAGAGCCAAATTACAGGAACCTTTCTAACAACTGAGTTCAATGACTTACACCTGCACATGTCTAAATGTTTTTGCAGAGTAGAACTAAACAAATCATAAGTGTATCACTGATTTTGACAACATGACTAATACAGCTGATTTGGGGGATGAATATATTTAATCCTATAAGAATCAAAGCAAAATTTGACAATGAATAAAAACAATGACAATTACATTTTGTTGTGAGAAACTGACTTAAGAGTGTATACATATTTTAAGGGTTTACATATTTGTCATTGACATAAAATCAACATTCCACTGTAGTGGCAAAGGAAGGCTCTGTCACTATTGGTTATCTGGGTGTGCTGTTAGAGAGGACGGATGGTACAGCAAGGACTACATGTTTTGCCACTACAGTAGCGGACAATGTCCACAACCCTGGAAACACTATAAGAATGAGATTCTCCACTGCTTCATCACTATCTATGGCACTGAACCTTTGGGCTCGGTGTTCAGCACCATTGTTATAGATAGCTTGCTCCAAAATGTGGCTGCTGGGAGGAGTAACTAAAACATGCACGGCTGGTGATGGCTAATGAGAACAGCTGTCTATATTCAGCCAACTGTCAGCCAATGCCATAAAAACAGTACTCTGACAGAAAGGCGAGTACCCCACTCCACGTTGGCTGTAAGACTAACAGCTCCCCTTTTCCATCCCATATTTTTTAGATGATGGAGTCTGAGAAGATGATACTCCCCGTTCCACTGTTCTTCCCCATGACTCTCAGGTAGCTCCCCGGATTGCCACTCACAGCTGTTTTTTCAACTTTTTATTATTTTTCTCTTTTCTCCAGCTTTGAGTTCCAATGCCTTCCACTTGGTGTGCTGCTCACAATTCTGCATTAAAGGCATCTTTTATAATTGATCTTTTCTGGATAATGACTTTGTTTGTGTGTGTGAATGTAATAAAAGCTAGCATTACACAGAAGCACCCTACCCTGTTTAATACCTTGAACAGTACACTATTTATCAAAGTGTGGTGATGAACAGTGGTAGTGTATCTAGGTTTAACTAGAGCTGGAGCTGCTGCATTGTAAATACCTCCATGAACTTGTCAATATAGTGGACCAGAACCTTGACCACTTTGAATATTATTCTTCGGCAGTAATTGAGCCTATCATGGTAGACTCTTACCAGTGGGGAACTAATTGAGAGGACAGCAGCAGAAGTCTCTCACTGAGTCATGCAGCACAGTTAGATGGAGTTCTTTAAACAACTTGTAGGGTGACTTCAGGTTACAGCTGTTCAGGGTACAGGCCATGTCAACATCTCCAACCCTTCTTAGTTTCTGTAATCCACCCTGCTATTTGTGGGTTAGTTATCTTTCTGTATTCCTTGCCTTTGTTAAGGTAATGAATTTTACTATCATATATTATGCAGAAGCGTTTCAACTTAAAGGTTGACTTAAAGCAGGAAGGGTTTGATTATACTACCTCCTGCTCAGAGTTTGGGTACATCACTCTGGTAGAGGGCTGTCATGCAACTTGCAATGCACTTCATTTGAGACTTGAGCTTTAACCATGAAGCTAGGTCACAGAGTGTGCAAATCCTATCCGTACCTGTCTTTAGAATGACATGACTCAGACAGTGTTCCACAAAGTAAACGCAGTATGCTGCAGACAGTTTACTCAAGAGCCTGAATTGATTAGCTATGCTTTTCCTGTAACATCTGCAATGCAGAGGTGTATAGGTTTGCTTTGTGCATGTATGCTTTGGCTAGCTGTGGCATATAAGGCAAGTTAAAGAGCACCTAATATTTGTAATGTTTGCTAAGATGGCTCTGGCTACTTAAAAGATTATCAAGTGTCATCTTAAGTAATGTGTTGTCAGTCTCACAAGCAGACTCAAACATTGTTAGAAAAGGTTTGGGTATGCCATAGACTGATGCAATCATTACCTCAGATTGAGCAGGAGGCTGGTACCATTGAGAGGAAGATAGAAGATTGCCTTCACTTCTTCCATCATGTTCTTTCTAGGGTGGAACAAAGTGGTTGGAGGAGGATGGTAGCAACATAGCCATTCAGGTAACTAGGTAGGCCGTGCTCTATACATGGTCATATTTGGCTTTTCGGTGTTTTAAGTGAAGTTTACACTGTGTTGAAGGCTGATTTTAAATCCAGCTTGAAGGAACAAATTTAAAGGATCAAGGGCTCCTAGATTACTTTGCTGATTGATGCAGTGCAGTGTGGATAATGATTCTGGTAAGAGTATCAGGCACTGACAATTTACATGTTATTTATGTCAGGGGCAAGGAGACAAAGCATGACTGCTGCACAGCTTACATGCAATTCACTTGTTTGCCTACTTTTGGAATCATATTATTTGTTTGCATGTGATCTGAAAAGGAGAATTAACTGGCAATAGTTAAGGAGTTACCACTCTGTTATAGCATGTACTGCTAACTAAATTTAAAATGTGTCACATTGTGTCACATTGTCAGTCTGTTCCAGTCTACAACAGAAAATCTTATTAATGCAAAAAAGCTGGAGGTTGCTAACAGGTTTTCTCACATTCACATAAACAGTTGTTTCTTGCCTCATTTTGCTCATTTCTGTGTAACTTTAATACTTCAAACTCAAAATGAAAAGTGCTACATTTATAAAGGTGAACAATTTTCTGTTTTATAACCTTGATTTATCTTTTTAGACTAGGTTTAGCATTTGCCTGTTGTGTCACTATCATGCAACTTTTTTGTTCATGTTTATTCTTATTTTTCAATATTAATCTCAGTTAAGTGCCTCATAGTATTCTTAAGTAGAGTATTAAGACATATACTTTAATGACAAAAAACAAGAAATATGCTTGTATACTGCATACATTTACTCAAGACCATGCCTCCCCAAACCTGCAACTGTCACTTTCACCCTTCCTGCCATTCCCAGAGATGTGATCATCTTCCACACCACCTGTGTGCTGGGCCGCCTGTAGCCAGCTTCAACTGGATTAAGCCAGGCCTGCCACCTTCTGTTTCTTCATTGTTAGACCAGATCCTGGTACTTGGTGGCTTTCCTTTCTGAGGCCTCTTCATATCCATCTTCCCATGGGTCCGTCAGATCAATCATGATAATCCTCTTCGCCTCCTCAGACCAAATGACACCAGGCTATGTGGATGTTTGGATGACAAAGGGAAAATGTAGCTTCCTACCCATGCCTGCCTCATCTCCGACAATTGTGCCACCTGAAGGAAGCTCAACTTGGAACAGGTACAAGTGCAGTGTAGCACAAGGAAGTAGTTACATTTGAATGGAAATAGAAATGCAAACAGGTCTTTAACCCATTCATCCTGAGAAAGAAAGCGCAATATCAAATGTGGCAAGCTATTTCGTAGCATTTGAGAGTCCTGATGCAACACATGCTCAGTGTGATCAAAATCTTTTCTAAACAGTCTGTTGTAATCAAGTCCATTTGCCTCCTATTTAAAATAATGAAACTGATTTTCACAATATCAGACCACTCTATTGCATCCTCATGCGCTAGATTTATTTTATCATTTATGCTTTTTGTCTATCAAGCTTTTATCTGAAACCCACTGAATGTGACCTGTGTGCCTGATTTCAGGCCATAGATCAATCAGTAAGTTGTAATTATATTAATTATGTTAGTGAAAACTATTGTGCTTAATCCTTTTGACAGATAAGCAAGAGGAGAAAGTATACTGGTATACTGGTAATATCTATGTTATGTTCTGCTGTGTGTGTGTTGTAGATTTTGTGCATGTTCTGTTTGTTTATAATTGCTTCACCAAACCTGGAACTCAATTCTCCCGTCCAACCCGGACCTTACAGCAATGGCGCTGTCATCCTACATCGTCATCACATGGAATGTGCCATCTATAAAAGAGGCAAGATAGCCTACACCTTATTTGTGTTTCCTTTGTTAGCTTCCCTTTCCACTGACTGTTGTTTTGTGTTCTAATTATTTTTGCTGGTATTTTGACTGAGTTTTGGTTTACCCTTTGGTTCCTTATGACTAAATAAATATATGTAGAGGGCTCTCTATATGTACACACACACACACACACACACACACACACACACACACACACACACACACACACATATATATATATATATATATATATATATATATATATATATATATCAGTATTCAGGCAAGGGTGATCTATGAAAGGCTAGTGGACTGGACTGCTGTTGTTACAGTGGCTGTGTTAATAAATTTACACGTATATAAATATAGAATTTGTAATATTTATTTTAAAATATAATTTATTTATATATATATATATATATATATATATATATATATATATATAGAGAGAGAGAGAGAGAGAGAGAGAGAGAGAGAGAGAAGGGGAGGGGGGTGTTTGATGGTTGTTTCTTTTTTTCGGAATTGGCCATCCTGACAGTTGTCTGGTGTGCTTGTTTGTGCTCCATGTATCATACAATATACCCATTCATTCCATTTATTGCCTCTGTTACATTTGTTATTTGGATCACCACAGTTTACCACAGTTGCAGTTATTTGATGTTTACCCATCATTTATGTTATGGCCTATCCTAAACAGTCTCATAACATTCTAAACTTCCCTGCTTTCATCTTGTACATGTGACATTTTATCACCATACTTAAGCTAAATTCCTAGAGGAAACTTAACAATTGCAACAGTTCTGTATTTAACTGTATGTGTTGCAGTCTTAATTAAGTATTAATTTGACCAGAATAGCTGTTTCCTAGGAAAAAACAACATAAAAGTTCTATATAAAGAAATTTCCAAGAGCAAATATAGCTGTAAGTAAGGTTATGTAAGTGACCATGGAATCATTGAGGAAATGAAAATGTCAGCTATGGCTGCATTCCTCATTTAGAGGTGATATATGTAACCCTGCTCCTCAAGATAGGCCATAAAGCAGATCTGACTGATTAAACTGTCAGTCACTTAACAGCCTCAGTGCATACATTACACTCATACAAACACACACACACACACACACACACACACACACACACACACAATTATAAACCTTACACAGGCAAACTCCGTCTCTCATCTATTTTTCATAAATACCACTGACTCAAAAATAAAGTTTTATAGCTTTTCCCTGCGCTTTTAGGTATGCTTTTTGCCTTTCTCCGTAAACTGCTAGATTACATACTGTTGTGTAACACACCCATATGAACAGTTTCAATTATCTAACCTTTCTCAGGTTATTTTTCATATCCTGGCTTTGCCATGTGTATTTAAAATTCTGGGAAACTGATATCACTAATCCACTTCTTAGAAAAGAAAGTTTCTTACTGACAGAAGAAAGGGAAAGTGGGAAAGAAAGAATGAAAGAGAGAAATGAGATGTTTTCTTACTGGAATGAGAATGAGATGTTTTCTTACTGTTTTGTTACACTTAATTTAAAGACTTCCTCACATTTTCTCAGTGGCCATTCTTCAGCTGTTTGTTTGCTATGTTTAAGCCAATAGTATTTTACATAATGCCCTTGCTTTGGTAATACCATTATGCAGTGCTCTTTAAATATATCATGTTCTTACATGTTCATTAAAGAGTTCAAGCGCTCAAAGATAGACATAAGGATAGAGAAACAAGGGTATTTCTGCAGTCTAAGGAAAAGTATAGGGTACATGCCTCTAGGCAGACACCAAAGAGAATACTGCAAGGAAATTGAATCTTTTTTCATCTTGAGCTGAACTCCCCTAAACCATTCTCTCAGATGCAAATGAAAAAGATTCAGAGTAAGGTCAAACTGTTAAGTGTGCTTTCCACATACTCAGCCTTATGAATAAAGATATTCAAGTTTCATGTGAGAAGAAAATAGAAACACTATCCACCTACTTTATTACAAACACCTCAGTTGCACCTACACTAACTGGCCACTTTATTTGGTGCACCTGTCTTAGGGGTAATTATAGATGTACCATCACAGATCCACCTGTTGTCATACAAAATATATCAGTTATCCTCTACTTTGTTCATCATTGGTCAGTTTATCGCCAATAGGCCACTACTCACTGGATATTATCTGGGTGGTGGGTCATTCCTAAGACTGCAGTGATATTAACATAGCAGTTGAAAGAGATTGGGTTTTATGCTGGTTTTTCAGCATCAGGCAGAGCACTGCTATACATGTCAATCTCAATGCAGCATTGACAGCCGTCTGCTGTGCAAAAGTAGTCACCCAACAGTGGACATGTGGTCAGAAACAAATCACTGACAAAGACCAAAGAGTTGGAGAATGGCTAACAAACTGTACATATTAAATGTACAGACCTAAAGTGTGTTTGAAATACATACATAAATATGTTACAGGGTGGGTGGTGAGTACAAATTTATCACCATAAGTCTTCATTTTCAGCCAAATTATTCCCTATAACTAAATTTGGCATTACTTTTATATCATGAACAAGCAGCAGAATGAAACCTAGATTTGTGGCAGAGGAAAAGCACAGTCCCACTTTAAAGCTCTCTGTTTTTTTCCAGATTTATGTGTCAGCTTACTCAATGTTTGTCAAAGAGACAGGGGATCAGTCAGGGTAAACACTGTCTTTGCTACCTCTCATGACCTGATGGGACCATTACTGCGTGATATGTTTGCTTTCCTGTCTTGCCCTTTCTCTTTTCTCTCCTGATAAAACTATATATTGGCCCCAGGAATGGCAGGAGCATATCGGATTACACTGATACAAAGCTACCATTACTACAGAATAAGGAAGCCTAATGAAGTTGCCATGGGGGCATGCACTGGAAGAACATTCCAGGGCATGAAATGTTTATAATGGGCAGCACATGACACAGAAAAGCCTTGGCACAGCTCAGTCCCCTGAGGACCACAGAGTGTAAAGATATTTGTTCCAATCTTGCACATCACTGTCTGATTTGACTAATGAGTTCAGCCACCCAACAATGAAATCTAATTAGTCAAATAAGGTGTTTTGGTGCATGGTGAGGTCACTGCCACCCTCACCATGAGCTGAAATACTTTGCTGCATACTTTTAAAAAGAATTTAGCTGACACTTTCATCCAAAGCGACTTACAATTATGACTGAATACAGTTCAAGCAATTAAGGGTTAAGGGTCTTTCTCAAGGGTCCAACAGTGTCAACTTGGCAGTGGTGGGGCTTGCTATGGCAACCTTCTAATTACTAGTCGAGTACCTCATCCATTGAATTACATACTGATTTATTTCTATGCTTGTGTGTATGCTCCTAGAATCTCCATCAGACATGTTTTGTCAGGAAAGACTTTAACACATTTTTAACTGTAGGATGTTTACACATAAAAGCTTCTGTATTGTGCAGCTGGTCATGACCTTTCTGTGTTTAGTAATGGCTAATGGATGGAGATAAGGGCACAATAGGGCATAGTAATGTTCCGTTACCTTAACAGCCATGGAAATTATCATTGTAATTGGCATTTATGTAACATTTTTTATTAGAGATCAGGTGTTTATCAAAGCCCTTAGGTTAATGTCATCCAAAATGGGAATTAAGGTCATGTGATCTGTGGATTGGTTATGGACTGAAGCATGAAGTGCACATATGCTAAAAGATGCTGTATGCTGAGAGAAAACAAGGAAAAGGAAGAAAAAAAACACTTCACCGAGGACACTTACTTTTGTAACATGATAATATGTGGGCATGCAAGCATGAAGTAATTCTGGAAGTGCCAATACACAATTACAACACAGACTTCTGGTCATTGTTAAAGTCATTTAAGAATGATCAACACCCAGGCCTGTTGCATAAATTGCAGGTAACAATACCTGTTGAAACCTGTAGCAGTTATATATGGTAATGCTGACTCTGGTAAATGGAGTAAAACAAAACTTTGTTTCAAGCAATTTAATGTTCATCCTTCACTTAACTACAAGAAAGACTAAGACTGGTAAAACCTATAGTTCCAAAGAAAAAGAAAAAGAAAAACTTAGCATAAATAATAAATAAAATTTGTTGCATGAGCATCACAGATATTATAAAACCATGCTTATGTTGTCATTTAATATGAAAGATAATGTAATTTACTAAAAAAAAAAATCAATGCATAGTTGTCTAATATTAGTTGTTAGTATTATCATCATTTCATTATAGTTTTTCCTCGTTTATTTATGAAGTGGGTATATAAAGGTAAACAGGTACAAAACATACTGATAACAGTTGAACAGACTGCAATGCCTCATAAGAAACAGGATTTTACCATCATAGTATCATGGTAGTATCTTGGGAATGTAAGAATAATGCCTGGTAATAAACTTCAGAATGCAGATTTTTCCTGCTTCCAGTACTAGTATTGTCAGCCACAGTTATAAGTTAGCCCTCTAGCTGCCAGTAGTGCAGTTTATGCAGCTTCCTCTTCAGGCAGTCAATTTGGGTGTATCCATCCAAAAGATGCATCTAAAATATATGCATGCTCACTAAGACAAATGTGTCCTTCAATCCTGAATCACACCACAAGTCAGTAATCTCAAGATGGAATTCCACAGGTACATAGTCCAAAGCCTTGACAATGAATGGCTAGCAATAAATTGAGAATTTAGTATCCAACTCACAAAAAAACTGAAACAACTGTGGAGATTCATGGTACAGCCCTGCAATTTTAGTTTTGTCAAATTAGCATGTTGACTGGCAAAATGTTTTCACCAAAATGAAATGAAATGAAAAGTCTCCCACAAAGTCACCTTTATCTGAAAAATGTTGTCATGATAGCTACTCAGTGGAAACTTTTTTTGTGTCCTGGTATCATGCTGTTCAGAATACTGAAGTGGTTGGTAATATCTACTATGAATGCAATGTCCTGTATCTATTCCACATAATTTCATTCACTGGCTTGCTCTTTTGCTTCATGAATTGTCTGATCCGTTTGTTTAATGCAGAGAAGCTTTTCAGCATGGCTCCTTGGATTAACCATCTTACATTTGTATAAATCATGTTTAACACATTATCACAGAGTCCTGTTCTATGTTCAAACATTTTAGATTTCCATCCCAGTGTCTTTGGTGGAAATACAACAAATTAATAAATGTCTGCTAATGCATCCTATGGATGGGTGTTTCTGGAAGGAAAACGGTCCTGCTTAGACCACCCAAAAAAGACTACATTTCTCTCTTCTATAATAACTGTGGACTGTCTCAGATGTAATAAGAATGTGTAGTACACCTTAAAAAAAGCACTGAGTCTGTGACATTGAGGCTGACAACATGCATGACGAAGCAGGAAGTATGTTCAAACATCTTTTATTTCTTACTTTCTGCTGACAGGGAAAACAAGGCATACAACAAACACAAAAGGAATACAAAACTAACAGAAGACTAGAAACAAACAAACAACTCAAACAAGGAGTAACACACTAAGAGAGAACAAAAACAAGAACTAGAAAACCAAAAAACAGAGTGGAACAACCAAAAAAATAGACCTGAAAAAGATAAAGCATAACTAATAATACCACAGACTGTAAAATGCTGGCTGGAAACAATGGTGTTTTGATGTATTAAACAAAAGAGGGTATTTGTAAGATGGGGTTGTTGAAGTGATGGGGGTATCTAGCATATATTAGACTTCCTCTTGCTTTTACATAACAATTTTAACCTCATATTCTTTCATGTCAGGTGTTTTAGAGGAGGGAGAAATATAGACTATAGGTACTCCAGGATCAGGACTTGGTATAACATTGGTATAACTAATGTTTTTTGAAACAATGTCGCTTCAGTACCCCCTTTGTATGTGTAAATTGTCCAAGATAACATGATAAAATATTAAATATTAGAGTATAATGTTAAATATTCAGTAAATTAGCAATAAAAAGAGAACAGAAAAATGAAAAAGCACTGCTTAAAAATGAACCATATTGGCTTATCAGTCCTAGCTAAGAAAGGTCTGGGTGTTCTAATATTTCAGTGAGCATGTTTGATTGACAGGGCACTGTTACAAACCCACAGCCTGCTATGCTTCTCAAGCAGAGCTGAATGTAATGGCTCAAACAGGAAGAATTGGAATCATACAACCATACATGTACAAACCTACTAATTAGGATTTTGCAAATAATTTTTGTAAATACATAAGCCTTGTGGTAGGTTTTTAGGCTTTTTATGTTATGCTTTCTATGTTTTATGCTTTCTATGTTAATTAAACCATAAGCTTAGATACAAATGGCTAGCTCTGTGGATGGTTTTGAATGAAATTTCAATGAAATTCCCTTCAAAATAATTTAACCTATCACCGCCTACATTTGAGTTTTCCTATATTTAATGTTAGCATGTCCTAATCTAATGTCCTTCACTGTACTTTGTAAAGACACTTTGTATATGTACATTGGGTCCCTAAGAGAGAACCAATAACCTAATTAGAAAGAAACACAGATTTAGGGTTCCAGGGGCCATAACATCTGTCAGTTTCCTAAGATTTACTGGGTAACTGGATAAACCTAATGTAGATAGGGGAAGCTGTGAGATCACATGAGACCTGATCCACACATGTGGACATATAATTCAGTTTCTCTATAAATGCTGTATACTGCATGTTAAGTGTAGGCAATTAATGACTTAAATGGAAAAATAAAATGTCTCTTTACCCTCATTTTTCTACAAAATGTTAGATTTACTAAGAATTAATGACTTCCAACCAATTTCTCTAAAACATTGTATTCTGTCACTTAAGATATTTTGTTAGATAGTGTTAACAGTTACAATCTTAACGTGATATTTATACAGCACCTCTTTTAGCAAACCAGATTTACATCAGTATAACATTTGACTGAATGGCAGTGGAAAGATTAACATGACTGTCATTCTTAAAACCAGAGAGCTGCTGAAGATTTGGATAAATAAATGGGGGAAAAGTTGATTAACTGAAGTCAGACTGAAATCAGAATTGGAGCACCCTCTTTACTCCGTCACTGCATATATATTCAAGCAGATATTTGAATTGTTTTATATGTAATGAATGAGGGTAAACAGGATGCTCACAGATTAGGATGTTGAATATCAATTTACTTTGGAGAAGACAGGAGTAAGACATAATCCACAAACAGGCAGTACTCAAGAGTTCACAATGAAGCAGAACAAACAGGCAAGGCTTTCCAAAACATAGTCAGATACAAGCATGGGTCGAAACCAAAGTAACAATAAACATGCAGTGTACAAATACAGCAAATCCAAAGTATCGTAATCCAAAGAACAGGCAAAGTAGAAAACACAAGATAATGCTCAGTATGCATAACAGGCAATACTTCACAATGAGGAATCTTTACAGCTTTACTTAAATATTATGAACATAACTGGAGTCAGGTGTACTCAATATTCCAGAGAAGCCAATCTCTAGTGTTCTCCTGAGGCATGATGGGATTTGGTGTTTGTCTTGGTGGAGAAGCACAGCGTGAGATTATATCTTTACACCTTTCACTGAATGTTGTGGGTCAAATTATTACAGTTAAACCAAACAGTGAAACTGTGTTACAAATTGAAAAGTAAATACTTTAAATAACTTTAATGCCTTTAGTCATTTCCAGATAAAAAGACAGCTGGACACTATTGCAGTTATGCTGTGCTCAGCAAACATGTTCCTCAAATAAGAGACATTACCTGTCTTAAATTATAACTCATGAAAATTTACCATTGCATTTCCATAAGTAGCAATAACAATTAAAAACAACATATATAATTCAAACCCTAAGAGAATCTGTTTTTCTATACTTAACAAAACCCCATCTCAACAAAAGAAAGAAAGCAGAAAAATAGTTTTTAAAATTTAAAAGAGGAACAGTTAGAAACCCTTTGGTAAAGCTGGTTACTTGCTAACTGAGAAGCAAATGTAGGCTTTTCCAGAGGTTTAGGTGAGTCAGGACTGGGCAGGCATCAGTATGCAGCATCTGCTAACATGTGTCACAGGCATAATACAGTGGATAGACGTGAGACAGCATCAGGAAACCCTGTGCCTAAAGTTTCAGGCCTGCATTATGGAGTCTCCAAGAGCCTGCAGGGAGCTGTGTCAGATTTGCATAATCTCTCCACACTAGCTGAGGAAGGGAACAGCTCTGCTGGGCAAGAGAGAAGAAAGAGTGGGAGAAAGAATAAAATGGACAGAGCCATCAACCAAACAAGTACTAAGTTTTAATTTTGTGGAAAAGCTAGCAGGTGGAGTGCTTCTAAAAGAGTGATGGGAGTGAAGGGACTGGGGACCAGTGACAGTTTTGGTCTTGGATGCTGAAGTGGAATTTTATCATATAAGAAACATTGTGCTCCTTTCTAACATGCATTCAATATTGCATACATGATGGGTAAAAGTGTTGTTTGTAATCTATTTGTATGCTGTTTATCTGTGGCTGTGTGCACAATGTGTGGCCTGTGAGGTTTGCTTGCTTTGTTTCGCTTTTTCTTTGTTATTGTGGAAAGTGAGCAGCAAAGTTTTCCTGCAGTTTAGAATTATGTTGGCTCATTAAGCATACCTCCATTCAGTTGTCATGTTAGCTTTTCACCAGCAGGTAATTAGAAGTCAATGCATATAGTTCTGTATAATTTATGTATGGCCCCAGAACAGACTGTTTCAAATGGTAAGATTTTAAAAATGGTAACACTTAACCTGATCTGTTCCTCTGGATTCATGGTGCTGTCACCGTGCATTGGGCCCCCAGAGGGAGGGACACACCCACTGACACACACACAAAAAACAAACAAACAAAACCCCAATCTCCTGATTATTGATCACCCGTGGCTTGTTTGTTCTCTTTTTTTCTCACCCCTTTCTAAACACACAGGTTGCTTCCTCCAGGGCTGTGCATTGCTACATCATTGCACCAAGAGCCTTACTGCCAGTATTTCAGACTCTTCTTTCCATTTTTACTCTTTCTATTTGTATTGCTTTTTTCTGATATTTGTAGCTCTTGCTTTGTATTGTCTACTTCAGAACAAAGCTTGTGTTTAATTCATCTTGTGTACTTATTCTGTGTACTGAGGGTAAATCAGTAGTCAGTTGCTTCATCGATTCAACTGACTCCACTTCCTGTCATATACGGCAAGCTGGGACAGGTGGTCATTGGTTTCTCAGTGGGCCGGTATGATGTAGCAGCGCATTTCACATCTGTGCATACAGTTCTATGTGCACGTACATACATGTTTGGAGTGTCACTCAAGGGAGTTGTAGTGAAGTAAAGTACTGGCCAATAAACTGTGGCAGTCCCCTAGGTAACCACACCCAGGGCTTTTAACCAGCAAGCAGTTCCCTAGCTTTAATTTTTTTTTAAACTTACTCACTGTCACTGTCATTTCTTTATTTGATTCATGTATTAAAATTATTTAATCTTATATTATATTATATTATATTATATTATATTATATTATATTATATTATATATAAAAATAACTTGAACCATTGCTCATTTGATGTTAGATCTTTTTAAATTGATGTTTTTTATTTAGAATTATATTTGTTTGGATTTCTACATGTAAATCACATCACTGCACTTATATTTACAAATCAAATAATTTTTTTATAATTTTCACTTTCTAAGGAGACTATTTAGTTCATGTCTTTCAGTATCTGTACTCCAATGACACATCTCGGCATAACAACTGAGGCTGAAAATCTGGAGTTAACCAGATGTTTTGAAAATGATTTATAAGAGTGCAGAGTGTTTTATTATTGTTTAATAAAGAGATAAATCATAAGTAGTTGTACCCAACCATCAAGATGTTATGTTCTACTACTGTTAATGTTTTTATAAACAGCTTTGTATATCTGTTTGTCTTTCTAGCTTCTGTGGTTAACGTGTGTTTAAAAGGTTTATTCATTTCTGCAAGATTCTTCTGAGCCCCTCTTATAAATTTGTTTGGTTCTGCCAAACTAGCTGTTATGATAAGAGAACAATCTGCTCTCAAATATACATGGTTACATTAGTTACTAAATTTAAGGTCTTACATCCTTTTTCCACCATTGACCAATGATAGGGCTGTTATGATCGGCCTCTCCTGGCGCCAGGGTTCCTATGGCAGTTCCTGGCTTTTGTTTTGTTTATTTCTTTATTTTCATTTCTATGTGCTTCCTTGTTTTGGTTTTACCTCTGTCCTGCCCTTCTTTTTTGTTTTATCCATCATGTATTCCACCAGTTCCTCATTTTCCCTCATCTTATTTGTCTACTTTAGCTCTGTCTGTTTCTCGTCTTGTTGCTGGTCAATTGTACGTAGCCAGTGGATGAAGCCGCTGTCATTTGCTATGGCCTCTGTTCAGGTAGCCTGTGTTCTGTATTCCACATTGTAGCCCTGTAGAATGTTTCCATGTAGACTGTTTTGTCGTGTTTCTGTTTTGTATCCTTCCCAGGTCTGTTCATGTTGGTTCTATGGCCCAGGACTGTTACAATGACACAGATTATGGATTTGTCCTTAATAAAGCTCACTCTTCTCAGCGTTTGCTTCCACATCATTATCACGCCATGTTACAAGGGCTTTGTCTTTATCTTTATGACCTTATGACTTAGATGGTGACAAGGTCATGTAGGTGCCATTCATGTGGAAATCTAGCTAATCCAATGGTAGGCAAACATTTCCTTGCAATTGCAGTAGTAGGTGTCTCAATGTTTCCTTCCTTTTAATTTAAAGACAAGATTATGCCTTCTCTAGTTTAAAATTAATAATGGGCATAGGTAACTATTACTAATATTACTAAGTACTTAGGGTACCTGAAACATGTCAAAAGGTCTACTGAGTCATGAATTAGGTTCTTAAATACTTAACAAATATTAATGTTTGCATATCACTGATACATTTACCCTTTAACAAAGATACACCATTTGCTTCATGAGGAATTAATAAATAAGGTTTTATATTAAGTGTGACAAATTGTATGAGTTACCCTGTCATGTTACGGCCCCGCCTTCTCCTCAAACGTCTTGGTGTGTGTGTGCGCGTGTGTGTGTTTGTCCATGTTGCCACACCTTTTCGTGTTGTCCAGCTGTTCTGTATTATGTGTAATCCTCGTGTGTGTGTATATATGTCTCTTGTGTTGTAGTACGTGCTGTTGGTGTTTGAAAGGTGTTTAGTGAGGTGTGCAGTGTTAGATGTGTCGTCTGTGTGTTAATTGAAACGTATGTTTGAACGTGCCCTTTCTCCGCATCCTATTTGCCTCGTTGCATCACAAACCCAACAAGAGCTAGAGTTCTGTGGGCTCTTTATTTGTTACGGGATGGATTTATGAAGGGAGATTAATTAGCATTGTCCTAATAATTACTCAAAGATGAGTATGGGTATTGTTCTCCATGGCAGTTAAATGTGTTCAGCCTCAGATTTAGGTCAATGCCCAAAAAAGCACGAGTAAGTGCCAAGTGGCCTAATTAACAAACTTTCATTAATTAAAGTAGTGTGCCTCGTGAGAGGGTATGTGCTATGGTTTAATTGTCAAATCATACATTATCAGGAGAGTTTAGCTGGTCTGGACCAGTCAGAGGTAAGGGAAAGAGGGTCTCACCTCAACCCTCATTTGAGATTTAAGGGAGAATTAATATTCTATTTTTACACTTTTGTCTAATATCACCCGCTGCATGTCCTGACCCTTCAGGGTATGCCAGGTGATTTAAACACATCTCACAGTGGGTGTGAGCTAGACTCTTTGTGCTCCCAAGTGAAGTGTGAGTAATGATAATCCAGTAGTCCAGATTCTGCTCCTGATTGCTATGTCTGCCTTACTGTCAGGGTGCTATCAAAGCAATGGCAGATGCAATTTCCTTCTAAATTAACGAATGGTAAATAATTGCATACAGAGTGAGCTAGATAAAAGATAAGAACATAAAAATAGAATTCATAAATGAAAATCTCAACACATGAAGCACTGGGAAATTCATAAAGTTAAGAAGAAGAGTTAGAGATCTTTCTGAAGGCCTTCAGGGACACAGTTTCCTGTTTATGGTGAGTCAGTGTGTCTGAGTTGTACACTGGGCTCCACCCATCTGTCGCATCTTGGAATTTCCTCAATTCATCAAGAAAATCCAGAGTAGCTCTCTCCCAAGAGGGGCTGATATGCTTCATATTAGCACATCAAAGTCTTTTTTTAATTTAGAATTCCATCCACAGTGATTATTAAATGAGCACTGCTAACAGCTGACTAGGACTAAGATCATTTTTATGAAGAGATGCATTTATGAGGTGGAAGGAGGAAAGTAAGGGTGATCAAAAGCATGTTAAGATCTGTGTTTAAAAAAGGCCTCCAAGCATAAAGGGCTTTCACAATAGAGGTGCTAGCAAGAGGGCTCAATGAGATCTAGAATAGGAACGGCAGTGGGAAGTGTAAGATTCAAAGGCCGGCAATCTAGAAGTGAGGTTCTAGGTTAAATGCCTGAACATGTGAGATGGCAAACAGGAAGGAAGACCTAAGAACATTTTCACTTTACAGCATTAATGTTACAATGTACCTATACCATTAATAATGGTGTGATATATTGAGAAATACTATGTGAAAATGTATTGATGGTAAACTGATCACACTGGGCAGCTGTTTATTTTCATAAAATAAAATAGAGAGTTGGATCTTATTGTGCTTTTTATGCTGAATTTAAATATGTTTTTAGAATGTTTCTATCACATTTTTAAGTGATAGGATAATACAATTTTCATTAAGTATGTAATCATAAATAAGGCTATTAGTACACTTAAAATATGTGCAAGCTTACATCTAAAATTTAGAGTGTATGAGTTTTGTCTATCTTTGGCCTCGGGAACATCCCTCTTCAGTGTCCAGCAGTAGACTGCAAACATAGAGAGGCTTCACTTTCCTTGGTACCATTTTTCCATACTGGAACAATTAAACTATGGCAGATAGAGAAATTCAGAAAGCATATTTGGATTTAGCCTGCAAAAATGCATAATAAACAGGTATTTTTAGCAAAATCAATGTTGACCAGTGTTATCAATGTCTACAGAGTAAATACAAACTGCAGCATATTTGTGTTACTTGTTGCAACATTGTGTATTAAACTATAATTTATGGCACAGTTACATGGTAATAGTAGTGATATAAAATGTTACCAAAGAAATAAATAAAATAAATTAGCTGTAACACCCAAATTATGCAATATGAACAAATCCTTTCTCAGGCGTTTCTATTTAGAGCCTATATAAACACATAATGGACCCCTATGTAATGTTTATGCTTCCTACATTTTGATTCTGAATGGATAGCAGAATGGTTTAGTCTTATAAAAGCTTTGCAAAATATTGCTGGGATAGGTGTTCACAGAAACTTTGCTCATGTGTTTTATATAATGGATGATATAAAATAAGATAATACAATCTAGCCATGAAGGCACTCAATCCATTAGGTCATCTCTCAAGCCTCATTTTGTAACTAATTAGGAGTTACAGAGCCGTGGCAATGTCATCTGCCCTTCAGTTTTTACAAAGCTCAGGGTGATCAACAAAAGCATGCTGGGAAATATTCAAAACTGTAATACGAGTATCAAGCTAAATGAGGAGTTGCACTGGAACAAATAGAATTGGCACCATTCCTAGTGAACTGGAGAATAGGAATCTTGAACCTTAGGTGTCTCAATTGTCTGGAGTTCAAGTAAAAGACTACTTGTGACATACTGAATCAGCCAACCAGTGTGTTTTCATCAGTCTAGCAAGTGAACATTTGAATTTCATAATTTCTATTGTTGTCGTATTCTGTCTGGTGTTTTTCCAGTCTGTTTATCTCCTGGTATCTTTGCACTAAGTGTGATATAGTGGTTCTCAACATGTTGCTGTTGCAACACAAATTTCCTTTAAGGGATCAATACATTTAATCTCCTTTTTTATTTTTTATTAGAAGGAAATTCCTATCTAGGCCTTTCAGAGAATACATAGACTTTCATTGGACACATGAGACACAACTATTTATAAATCTACCTAATATATAACTATATTTATACCTCAAATCACTAAAACAGCTAAAGAGTGCAATGAGGCATTCAGTATGTTTGCTCATTGTCTGTAAAACAGAAAACCTCAAAACAAAAACTCAAAGTGATAACTTCAAGATTTACATAATCCTTTAGCTGCCCATTTTTGGATTATTTACATTGTGAAGCACAAAACATAATTTTTAAGATCTTGCTTCCATCCTAGAGATTAAAAACTTCAAACAGAACCTGAGGCAGGCATGTAAGTTTGGGTCTGACTCACAGCTGAAATAATGCTGACCAACTAGACAAATAGTGCCGACCAACTAGAATCAACAGCAAGGAGCACACTGCACTGAGAACAGATGACACTGTCTAACAGGTTGATAACCGATAGTCAGATCTGTGTGTCCTTAGCCTTTAAATGTGCACAGGACCAGTCCAAAGTTTGGATATACATAACTGAGAGTATAATCTTAAAAACATTTTGCTGTAAAAGTCTTTGGTCTTATTACTTCTAATGTAAATAGTGAAGTGATAACTCTGTACAAAATTTATTTACAAAACAAAAATCTTACGTGTGTGTGTGTGTGTGTGTGTGTGTGTGTGTGTGTGTGTGTGTGTGTGTGTGTGTGTCAGGGAGTTTCAGAGTTTTCAAAGCTTTATCAGCTGTTCAAGGAAAGTGCTACTGAAGTTCTGGAATCTGGAATTTTCTTCATCTGAAAATGTATTCATCTATAAGTTAAGTAGCTAAGGGAAGTGCAAAAGGTATTTTTGTACTTCACATATCAGGTAGTCAAGTGAAGTGCAAAAGGTTTCCAGAGAAACAGGACCTTTCAGACCAAAGCCCTTCAGCAGTTGTGCAAGCAAAGCTCAAGTTCTAGGAGGTGAAACAAGTTCATATTAGAAAAAGTAGAATAAATCATATCATTCATTCCATGGGGTTCTAAAGTTCTCAGAGTGTAGATCATTTGTTATTCTTAGAGTTTCCTAACTTCATTGCTGCCATAGCAACAACTGGAAATCACATTTGTTTTTCCAGTGCTTCTGGTTGGTGGGATAGCCTTTGCACCCCACATGCATCATTGAGGCTTGGGTGCTCAAGACCATGTCACTGGGTCACTTGTTGTCCTTCCTAGGACCACTTTTAGTAATTACTAACCAATGCATACTGGAGACCACCACAAGAACTGCAATTTTGGATATTGTAACGGTGAGCAGTAAGGAGGCGGATGCATATGTGAAGAAGAGTGAGATTTATTAGGAGCAAATCCAGAGTCATAGTCGTTGTGGTAGTCCAGGGTCAAAGAGACAACACGGAGAGTACGAGGATACATGATAAATAAAAGAAGGGCTAGGATAACAAAGGCTAGGAAACACAAACCAAAAGCACACCAAGGTAAAAAGGGGAAGCAGGCTATAACAAAGACACTAGGAAGAACTCAGACCAACATACATACATTCAGGCAGATCCAGGTTTACAGTTTGTCAGACATACATTCAGTGAACAGCAGAGACACAGGGCACCAGACAGGGTTTAAAAGTATGAACTAATTAATACAAAACCAGACACAGATGAAAGTAATAATAGGCCTGGAAAATACAGACGAGGGGGAAGAGAAAATGAAACTAAGGAACAGAACAACCAGGAAGCAAAAGAAAACAAACACAAAAGAGAAATCACAGAAACAGGGACACCAGGGGGGTGGCCAATCATGACAGACATACTCTGATCAAGTTGCCTAGCCATCACAGCCATAGTTGCAGCTGCTGAAATCCTTATCACATCAGTTTGTTTGCTCATTATTACTTGCCATTTAATTTATTTATTTTGTTTGGGGGGGGGGCGTCCAAGCTTAATTTCAATTACAATTAACCTACAACATGTCTTTGGTCCAGTCAGACAATACTAAAAAGCCTTTATGAGCAGTATGGAAACAAGACGAGGAAAGGAACTGCTGTACAAGTTACCCATTATCCTACTTCCAATCCATGTTTACACTAGCGAATCACTCTAATTGCCATTTTAGCTGTTAGCAATGCTTCACAAAAGCAACACACCTGCTTTACAAAGTTAAAGCACTGGATCACAAAGATTAATCAAACTGAAATGGACAAAGGGAGCTCAAGTAAAATAAAATACAAATAGAAAAACTCATAAATAAAAAGGCAATGAATTTTAATTGGTGAATAAAAAACATGGAAGAAGAGGAGCTTTGTCAAAGTCACTCACAAACATAATAACAATCCTCATTTTAAACAATGAAATACAGTCTGGGGACTTCAGAACTGAAAAGATATTTTCAGAAGTTGCCAGTTAGACTATGCACAAAAAGGGCATATTTATACATCTAAATTAATCCCAGGACTTTTCTAAGGTAATGTGCTTATCATATTTGTCTTCATTTGCTTATAAAGCATTTTGAATTACAGTGGGAACGTATGTAAAGTTTTGTACAAATGAATGCTTTCATCATTATTATATAGGTGAGTGACACCATATTACATACTGGTAGTACTGTCATTAAAATGTAGAAACAGTCTATATAAACAAAAATGAAAATGACTATGCATAAATGTTTAAATATATGACTTTATATTGAATTAACGCTAAAATCAGTGCTAACGTGTGATAACAATCATTGACATTTTTCTTACTAACTAAAAACACTCTCCCAGTCAAGCAAGTAAATATATAAAGAAGAAGATTTTTAGAGGAAAACTGATTATTTTGCACCCCATTAGTATAACGTCTTGTGCAAGAAATTGTTTTATTCATGGATTCTGTTGAAAAATAGGTACCGTTTAGAAAAAGTTCATGGGAATGAGAGGCAAGTATGTGGGTGTGAGGGCTATTCAGAGAGATGTAGAGGTGTGAGGGAGGGCAGCTATTGTGAGCAAGAGAGAGAAACATAGAGAATAGCTTACTGAAATCTTGGCAATTTAGTAAGTAATGTTGCCATGGTAAAACAACATGCAGTGTTAACAAGGGGCATGCTAACACAGCATAGCATAAGACATGGCTAACACCTGTGTTGGTTACTGTCATGTCTGTATGGGGTTATCCAGGTGATAGGATGACATCAGTGTTAAAATTTAATCACTGCATTACTCAACAGCACTGGTTTATACCTCTTTCAACTTGACATAACTATATGAGGTTCATTTAAATAACCAATGAAATAACCAATATTTCTCAACTGAGAAACACCAACTTGCAGCAGACTATAAAATGTCATTACAAATGAAGACCTGCGGTGATTTTACTCACAGTAAATCTCACTGCATTCCCATGTTCTATTTCTCCAAATGGAAAAAACACAAATGTCAACCTAACTGCTTTGTATGTTGATAGACTTTCATGGGACATATCTGTCAGAAATAGCTTATTATAGCTTTCTGCTTACATACCTCAAGACAGTGGAACAAGTATAAATAAAAAAAGAATAAACATGTATATGTATGCTGGATACTGAATTTGACAATAAAGCTCACTTTTTTAAATAAAATATCCTAATATATTCTTTTTTGATACAATTTCAGAAATCTACTTGTATGAGTGATATAAGTTTTTTAGCGCATTACTTCAGAAATGTTTGGTAAAAGATACTGAGATTGCAAACGGTTAAGGATTAGACATTAGAATGAATGAAGGGCTGGTCATTAGATCAACAACCACCATTCCAACAGTCAGAATCCACTTGCTTTACTTTACCACCAACTCCGGAAAATCCTAAACACTGTAGAGTAAACATAAACATTTTGTTTTTTATTTGATGAGAGCCTGGACAAGAGCCTTTATGTTCCCAGTTGGCAATCAAGACAAAAAGAAGTGCACTGTAATCAGAGGCCTCATCTGCCCTCTGAGGTTTCATTTTCCCCTTTCCATATCAATCCCCTCACCCCTCTTTACTCTCCATATCAATGCAATTTCCCCTCTTTTCTCCTTTACCTCTCCTTCAGGTAAAGTCAGACTTATCTGTGCAAAATTAAGTCAGCCTCATCTACACAAAATTTCTAACAATTTAGTGTGACCTGGATGAGTCTGTGTTTGAACAAAGATGAGAATTCAAACTAGACTACATCCAGACTTGACTGTATATGCCAGTTCTGAGACAGAACATTCTGATGACTGTAGAGAATAAATGTGACAGTAAATCAGAGGTTACTTATCTTAAAGCTAAAAATCTTAAATTATAAAATGCTGCAAGCTCAAATATCATAAAAACCATAAATCGAATAAGAATATTACTGTCTAATTAATCACAACTATTGTCAGAATAAAATGCATATTAATATTTTTGTTCCACAGATTGTCCTTTGTTTTTGCCATTTTATGTGTTTTATAAATATAGAATAGTGGTACTTTTTTATTTCAGTTCCTCATTTTAGGTATTGGAATTATTTTAAGTATTAGAATGTTTTTAAGTTATTTGAATAGGGTTTTGAGTTTTTCCTCATGTTCATGCATTTACAAGGCCTTTCCTACAACCATTTTGAGTTTAGGGTTCAATTTTCTTTTTGGCTCATGAAAAGCATTTCCCAGTGAATATAAATTTGGAGACTCTGGTTTATCTAGTCCAAACCTCCCATGTTTTGGCTCAAAATCCATGGTTGCCTATGGTCACAATCTTGCTAGAAAGTGAAGGAACACAAAGTGAATCTAGTGACATTTTATAGCAAATGGGCAAAAATATGGATTCTTGATAGTCATTGTGCAGGTCATGTTTAGCGATAAGGCTAATAGAAATGGAAAAGCCTGCTTGAGAGGCTTCCATGGATGCCTCCGTAATTATACTGTTTCACTGACATAAAGAAATACACTTGAAATTGTTTAGATTTCATTCACTGAATCATACTTCTTGAATTTTTGGTGTTCATCATCTCTTTTAGTTTTGTTGGATTTGGTCTAATGTGAACTTTGCATCTCACTATGCCTTCTTATAAGTATGCACACTATATTATATCACCACTTTGAAAGTAGGTTGAAGGGTATACAGTGAACCAAGCTCAACACAGCAAATTTTTACAAGCTGGTAATATTTTACTCTGCCTAGTTTTTGTTATGATTCCATTGTAAATTATTTTCTTTCAGTATCCAACAGTATCCAATCCTTATGAATTAAGAAGCATTACATTTTAAGAATAGACTTAATCTGAATTATCATTCCCTCTAATTCCAAGACACCTAACATATTATGAATAAGTGAATCTTTTGAATTAAGTAAATATTTATATATGGTGTGTCAAAACAAACTAGTCTCTGTTATTTAATTGTGTGAAAATATAAGCCATCTGTCATGGGCAAAGAACATGCAGGGGGAAAAAAGGAGGACGCAAAGGCCAAGGAGTGTCCAAATGAAGCGTTCAATGAAATGAAACAAAACAAATATAAAAGTTTACTAATGATAACAAAAGAAGTCAACATAAAGAAGTCACAAAAACAGATAGGGCTTAAATAAAGCATAACATAAAGACATGACACAACACAGGTGGTGTGGACAATGAGACAAGATGCCCACTGCTTCAGTGAAACATGGCAACAAACCAAAACAGACAAGCATGTGCAACAGAAAAGCAAAGCATAAACAAAAGCCACATGGCTGGCGACACTGCCTGACAAAGTCTGTTGGTGGGGGAAGAATTTGTCACGCCATCATATTAAAATATATTAAATGTTTAATGCAATTTTGTCTACATTTATTTAAGAGGGTTTTTTTAAGTTATGTAATTTAGAATCAGTATAACAGGCCATATTTAACAATTTTCTGCTTTTACAGTGATTTGAAATCTGAGCATGGTACTGTTTCCTCTGCTGCTTACAATATACTTAAAACTTTTTTTTTTTTCAAATCAAAGGTTCATAGGTTATATTCACTTCATTAGCAATTCATTGGTACTACAGAGAGACCACAGAGTACATATACAAACAGAAAAACAGAAGTGCATAAAACTATTTGATCATGATCCCCCTCCTATGCTATACATATGTAGACGCATACCTGTGCATACCCACATGGAGATGCACAAGGTTTGGATGATTTCAAAAATACAGAACAACAACTGTGTGTATCCCTTTAATTTGCTCTTAAATAATTTTATTCACAAGCAATAATAATAATAATAATAATAATAATAATAATAATAATAATAATATAATTTTATTTATAAGCTCCTTTCAAGATACCCAAGGTCACAGTAAACAAATATGATATATTAGGAACAGAAAAAATACACAGAAATTAAAAGTAAAATTTAAAAAATGAAAATAAATAAATAAATTATTATTAATAATAATAATTTTGCCTTTACCACAATGTTCAGGATAGAGCTAAACACAGGAATATTTATGTTACGATTGCCCCTCCCCTGCCGTCGCATTTCTGTCAGCGACTCCTGCCGTGTTTGGTCTTGTTCTCAAGTTCCTCCTCTTGTTTCGGTCTTCCCTGCCTTTAATTTGTTTCACTTGTGCCTGATTTGTTACCCCTCCCTTGTGTAATTTGTCCCAGGTGTTCTGTGTATATATTCCTTGTTCCTGTGTTTCCAGCAATGGTTATTGTTGCCATTGTTACCCTGTCATTGTTAGGCTATTATGTTACCTTTATGTTTCCATGACACATCTTTTGGATTTCAGCTAAGTTCTATGGCTTATCTTTTCTTGTTTGTTTTGATTTGCCTCCATGTTCCCTTTTCCTAGTGTAACATGTTTAATTTAGTTTGTTTCATTAGCTTCCCTTGTTATTCTGTTTGTTTCCTTCATTCTTATTAAACGCCACCTGTGCTTACACCCTGCTTCTTTCCTCGGTCATGTCTTAGCATCACAGAATAAGGATGCAGCAGGAGGACCTCACCAGACTTGGGCACACCAGTTCCAGGTGTGGAAGCAGCCACCCATAGGGTGCTCAGCCCACATCAGGTGTGCCAGAGGGTGTCTTCTTTGCCCCATTTCTACTGCATCCTATCCCCCACGGCACCTCTGTGCCTGTATCTTACTGCACTCCTGTGGCTGTCCCATCTGCCTTCAAGCCCACTGCTATAGCCATACCCAGTGACACTCTTAGGACTATCTCATTGGCCTTCTTGTCACTTTCCCTGTGGCTGCTTCATCAGCCTTCTGGCCTCCTGTGACTCTGGTGGCCATCTCACAAGCCATCCAGCCTCCCATGTCTCTTATGGCCTCTTCTTCAGTCTCTTCATCTGCCCCAGTGTTTTTTTATGTCTCCTATTCCTGATGGTGTTTTGGTCCCTCTCATTGTGTCTCTCTGTGCCTGTTATAGCTGTTTCTGCCCCTTTGTCTGTCTCCGTTCTTGTGCCCATGTGTGTGTCTGTCCTTGACCCCATGGCCATCTTTTTTCCTTTTCCCATATCTGCTGTCCTCAAATTCCTCATCCAGTTGTCTGTAGTCCTGTCCCATCTCCTGTCTTCTTATTAGATCCTGATTACGTCTTGTGTCTCAACTGGCTCCTGCACCTGCCTTTGCCCCTGCTCATATCTCTGCTCCTTGCCTCACCTCACCCCAGCTCCAACTCGTTAGCATCCCTTGTTTTGTTTGTTTCCTTCATTCTTATTAAACACTGCCTGCACTTGCATCCTGCTTCTTGCCTCATTCACGTCTGAGTGTCACATTTATAGAGATAGGTTAAATGGAATCTTTTATGCTGACCTAAAACTTGATCCTATGTGTGTGAGAGACAGAGAGAATAAACATCCACTGCAATTCTAACCATTTTTATAGTAATGAAGGGAAAAAAGAATAAACACTGCAGCTACCACAACAAAGGACATTGCCGCAGGCTACAAGAAGAAATTTCACCATAATCAAAGCTGACAGTTGCAGAGAAGGATCATGGATATTTCATTATGACTGAAGGTATAGGGTGTCATAAGATCAGACACACAACACAGCAAGAAAGCATTTGCCCCTGCTTCAAAAAAAAAGAGAAATTGGAAGACTAACATTTTCTTTGAAATAACTTTAAGAAAAAGCTTTATAATAAAAAGTTCTGCTCTATTTTCTATTTCTGTTAAACCTCTTTCAATAACCCACTGTGTATTTCTTACTAAAAAAAACACTGTCAGCAAAGCTAATCTTTAAAGTAGTTGTAGTTTTCAAATATATTTCTTCCGCCTGATTTATTTTGAGCAAAGCATCACTGGGAAAAGTGTCATGCAGAAAATCTGCCATAAATACCACATAATCACAAATATCTGCTATAAATGCACTTTACTTAGTGAGGAATTCTTGAATAAAAATAACTAAGAGAAACTTTGCCTGATAGGTGTAAGCCACCATTACTTCTAAATCTCTCCAAGTACTGGACTATGCATCATCATTAAGAACTCTGATATATAATACATCCATGTCAACCAGCACATTACAGTTTCATGAACCTCTTCAGCCACTGTCATGTGTTATGCTCCTACTATGGGCTCCTGTCTAGGTGAAGGAGCAGGAGCAGCAACATCGGCTTCTCTAGTCGTGAGCCAATGCACTCACACAAGAATACAGTGGCAATAGGTGCTTTATTAGGAATAAGTGAATTTACAACACACACTAACAAACAAACCGGATACACCAACAACATGAAACTATATAATGCAGTATGCAAGTCCAAGGGTGCTAACTTGGAAAGAGAACTTGGACAGTGCCCAAGCAAAGAAAAAGAAAAAAAGCCACTACCCTGATCTGGTTTTTAAGTCAAGGTCCTATTTGCAATATGTGCTCTCCCTTTTTGTATGATTAAATAAAAAACAAATAAGAGTGAAAATCAGATGGTAGCTTGATAATGATGTTTAATGCACACTGTGCCATACATGGTAAAATAAGACCTGTCACTGTAAACTGACAGGAATTATATTCTATATCTTCTGCATGAGACCTAAGCCACCCTCTTCTTATCATTTAAATCAAATTATTAAATAATATTAGTCTATGCCCCTTAAGTTTGTTCTGTGGTTTGGCTTACCCATCTTTCTGCACTACTTACCTTTCACACAGTAACAGATAGTCACAAGTATGATGTGCCCTCAAATGAATGCACTTGCTCTATATCTGCATGTGAAATGCAAGCATGCACATTATTCTTCACTCCTTTCATGTTCTTCTATTTTTTCAGAGTGTTTCAAATAACTAAAACCATCAACAAAGGTATTGTGTTTGCTGGAATGCAAAATAATACACATATCCCACTGAATGAGGTTAAACAACCACTGTCAAGAGACTGTGTGTTTGGCAGTTTACAGCTGAACATTTCATTGATAAATCTCAACTCTTACCCTTAAGAGCTCAATTTTGAATGGTTCTTGGGTATTTCACACTCTGGTTTTGGAAGAGTGCCACTCCTCTTTCAATGGATATTGATTTGAAAATATAATTTGAGGTGTTTTCCCATAAATGCAGGGTCAGTGGCTTGGGCCTGGAATGAATTTTGTTGCTCTTGTTCTCATTGATCATCCAAACTGTTCAGCTGTTACTGCTCCAACTTAACGGCAGCCTGCGGATAGATAATTCTTTTGGCCCTGCCTATCACTCCACCTCCACCTGAAGTACCTGGATCCATGCTGGTGGTTCTTTGTTGTCACCATCAACTAGCATCAGTAAATTTGCTTCCTCCTCAGAGGTCATGTCTAGACAGCTGCTGTTAGCAGGAGCTTCAGTGCTAGCCTCTTCTTCATGGATAACATACTTACCTAACCTTGCCTTGCTTCTTGCTAAGACTTTGCATCATAACAATTGGCAATTTTCTCAGAATATTTGAAATAAATTAATATTTTTAAGTAAAAAAATTTTGTTTTTCTTTGGAATGCACCACTGGAGCAGCATCTACGCAGCATTTTTCCACTGTATTTCAATGTCAAAAGAAAATCATTGCCAGTCTAAATACCTGCGAATGACATGGTATTTGAAAAATACCAATACCCAGCCAACCTATCATTTCTAGCATATCTGTAATTTTATTTATTCCTTTTTGTTGGGCGCAGGCTTGTATGTGTGTGTAGTGGTATTATGTTTGCAATGTTATTATATTATTTGTTTTATATTTGCAAGGTAAATCTGTAGATCAGCACAGGGGTTCCAGAGCTCAGTGTTGTTGTTGGTCATTGTTAGATGTATCAAGTCACATAAGTGTTGATGTTAAGTTTCTTTCACCCTTTACCTGACACTTTTATCCAAAGTGACTTACAATTATGACTGAGTACAACTTGAGCAATGGAGGATTAAGGGCCTTGGTCAGTGGCAACTTGATAGTAGTAGGGCTTGAACCCACAATTTTCCAATTACAAGTCAAGTAGCTTAACCACTGAGCTACCACTGCCCTACTATGTGTGAGTGCCATATTGTTTATAATTTGTGTCTTGCATAAATAAACGTCCGTCCATCTCGAAAGAGGTATGTGCATCCCGCTCCTTGCAATCACAGCATGTACTGAGAAGCCTGAGGACATTTTTTGTTGCTTTTTTAATTCATTGATTTAGTAACTTGTACATAATCTAGGGATCACTACCTGTTGTGCGTTCTTTCCCAGTCTTTATGCTGTCTCAAGCCTTGTGGTCTGAGGCTCCCCAGGGACCTTGCCAAACTTACTTGGGCACTGGGCCCACTGGCCTGGTCAATAATCCATCCCTGCTTTCACAACTTCCTTAAAGAACAGAGACAGGGAACCAAAAAAACTAATAGGCAGCAGGTCATGTCACCAGACTGATGATGAAGGGGTTTAAACTTAATTTACATAAGATATACATTTGGGCAACAAAACTCATCAACATTCTGTCCGTTTCTGCATAAATAGGTACAACTGGATCTGCTCACAACATACAACATGACCATGATCATAATCAAAAGAGTAAAATAACAGAATGACAGACTGAACAGATTCTACATCTCAGAAAGGCCTAGTCCTGACATCAGTCCTAATCAATTATCATGTCATGATCTGAACAGACTAAGGAACACATTCCAAAAATGTACATGAAATTGCACTGTTTTGTGTAGAACACATTTCTTATACTCTGTGCTCTACTGTTTAGCAGCTACAGTTAGTGATATCTTGAGGTTACTGCCAAAGAAGTGTGAGATGCATCTACCTAAATCTATCATACTGTACATTACCCTTCAACTTTCTGAGGAAAAAGCTGTCCTTTAAACTTGAAAACATTTAGTGAGCCACAGTAAATGCCCTTTATCTTCAGCATAACCACTTCTTGTCCCTAGTGGGTGCTATGATACAAAGTCAGAGATTTGCAAATATAAAAAGCTCAAACATAAAGAATGCCTCTCCCCAGAGCACTAATTAAAATGTACTTTTACAGAACATCAGGAATTCCATCCTCTCATTCTTTTGTCTTTATCTTTTCCATAGTTTGTAACAAATTTTCCATAACTTGTAGCAAAATCAGCAATATGGCAGTCTGTTTAAAACAAGAGCCCTAGTGATAAACAGGATGTGAGTCTCTATTGGTTCTGCATTAGACTAAAATTACTGAATAATTTCTAAAACTATAATTGGATATTTGGCACTCAGCAATCATTATCATATGCTTTACATTAATTTAGCTACAGTATGAATTATTCAGTACCATGCACTTGAACAAGATATAGGACTTGGTGTCACAATCCAAAAAAAAAGTGAAATTGGCAGGTATTTGATAGATTTGTAGGTTCCTATGAAATGAAATCCATTAGTGCTCAGTTGAGCATGTTTCACTGTCAGTGTAAGTGTTCTGTTTCCAAGTAGGGGTTTCATCAATATTCTGTCGCAGAGCACAAGTATTCACAACATCACTGTGGTAGTTGACTTGATGAGGGAAGAAAAAAGCTCACACACAGAGTAACAATAACACTGGAATGGATTTTTGTTTATGTGCTCTATAGGCATCTGTATATGATAGAACTCCATAGTAATAGATATTTCATCCTGTGCAAGAGAACTTTGGACAGTCAAAATCAATGCAATATCAAGCAGTTCTTTTTGACTTATTACAGACACTGCATAGCTGTGTAAAATGAACTTTGTCTACATCCTCACTTGCGGTTAAAGAAATGTAATAACAAGAGACAACAACAACACGTAATAAAGTGAAGAATTTTAATCATCTACACTATCAGGTAGCTGCAGTCAACACAAAGAGTTTAACTAAATACTTTGTAATTGCCAGAGACTGGATTGTTCTAGAATTAAACTATTGATCATAATCTACAGAAAAAATATATATATATATTTTTATATTTGCTGGGGGCCATATTCAATGTTCATTATCAATATATAAACTAACAGAAAAATTCCAATTTTTATAAAGTGGGTTTTGAAGTTTTACTGTCATGAATTTTTATATCTGCCGAGCTTTCTGGTAGGAACCAAAATATATAAATGTATAGTTTATGGACTGAGGTGTTTCAGGAGTCACTTAGTGAGAACACATTAAAGGGTCTTGTGGAAGGTCATTCCTTTGTTCCCAGTGTCCTATATGTTCCCCAGTTATACATATGAGCTCTCACAGGGTCATTTGTTCCTGGGGTCAGATTTTATTCAGCTTTAAATGATACATAATGGGAACGTGTAAAATGTGTTCCTCAGTTCTATATTCACTTTATATGACAGGGGCTATTGTGGGAACTTCTCACAGGGGTTTTCTATTCCACAGCACTGCTATATGGTTCTCTATATAATCGATTTAGGCTTACGGTCAGCGTTAAGATTAGGGCTAGGAGGGTTAATGTGTTTTAAGAGAATATTGAACTTGGGAACAGAGGACCCTTGAAATATAGATACATTCAACACTGTTGTGTTGAAAGAAAACAATATTGTATGCCATGATATTTTTATGAAGGATTTTGTATTCAAAATCTGATCTCTTGCAAGCATATTTTTATAGCAATAATGAGTGTAGAATGCTTATAATAACCTTAACACACCAAAAATGTCATAAAGTCATAAAGTCATAAAGTGTTAGTGTAGTCAAGACAACTAGCACCAAGTCAAATTCAAGACCTAGACATCTGAATCAAGACAAAAGTTTTTTCAGAATATAAAAATGATGGAAGAAGAGAAAAAAATAAAGGAAACTAATTGTATTATGTTTATATTATTATATTGCATGTAAAATATAATATTAATTAACAGTTTATTAAACATATTGTAGTCTCAGCACAGCTCTGTTGCAACTTCTGGAGTCAAATGATAAATGTAAGACATTTCTCTGTCTCTACTTCTGAAAAAGTTATTCAGAAGTCAAACCTAAATTCATCTGAATATAAACCAAGGAAATAAGTTAATACACATTAAATAAAAACAATAAAATCTCCCCAGGACCTGTTTGAACTTTGGAACCAGTCAACAAACAATACCCAATCAAGCTAATGTGGCAAGTATTAATAACATTTCACTTCTCTTCATAAATGCATGCGCATGCCCTGATGAATGACTAGCCTACAGAATTAGCTTACACTTTTTTAACATTCTAAATAACATTAAACTTAACTACAGTAGCACCTGCTAAATATATTAACAAGTTGCAGAGTGTATAAACAGAGAAAACCTATATATTTAATTCCCGTTAGTATTAGCTAGCTATCAGGATATGTGTGCAGTGTCCAGTGACTTCACATTGAGACATGTGCTCAGCTACTCTCATGAACAATTTCCATGTCCTGACCCTCTTGAACCTGACACAAAGACAATACCAATTCCAAATGACTTTGAGACCCAAACATGACCAAGATTCAGGTCTTGTGTACTACAACATTATAAAATAGTGTACACAGCATCCAGTGATCATTAAAAATGAACCTTCTACAAGTCACACTGAACATTTAAAAATCAGGTTTAAAGAGTAAGCAGCAAATTTCAGTAAACATTTTTTTTAAATGTAGTGTTACAGTGAAATGACTAGGAAAGGCTTCTCTGTGATGATATATCCACAAAACAGGAATCCAGTATGCAGCCTCGTAGTTTGTAGTCTTAGAGGCCAGATGAAGAGACAGATTCTGCTAATCTGCTAAGTTTTCTGAGTGAAAGAGCATTACTGAACTTCAGTCAGTACAACTAGGCTCTCCCACCGCTATGAGTATTATATGCCTTCTGGAGGTCCATCTGTCTGTGGCAGCAAGAAATTCAGCAATGTCATATTAACCAGTCATTGTAGTGCTTGACTGTTATTGATGCCCACCTAGAGTAAACAACATTCGGTTGCAGATGGTGCTCTTTTAAATATAATCTACATGTGTAATTATTATATGTGGCTTCCTGATTATTAGCTGGTACTACTACAATTACAATAAATTGCACTATAAAAATATGGCACAATGGAATCTTAAGAATTAGTTATTTTACAGTAATTTTATAATTATTAATTGTATTTCCATTGCTTTAAATAACACCTGCCTCATGTCTCTCACATTATCATTCCAAAAAAAGGCAAAGTGACATGTATATCACTTTTCTTACACAGAAGATGTTTCAGACAAACATAACATAATTTAGTCATAAAATAGCTTATTAATATTAATATATCTTATATTATTAATATAGCTTATATAGATACATTAAGATCTATCACCACAAGAAGGTTTTTGCAAAAAAGAAAGAAAGAAAGAAAGAAAGAAAGAAAGAAAGAAAGAAAGAAAGAAAGAAAAAAGAAAAGAAAAAGTTATACAAAACTATTTAAATAGAAAATATAATAATAAAATTGAATACAAGTGATTTAAGTAGAAAAGAAAAATTGAAATATTAAAATGATTTAAAACAGAAAAATACATTAATATACGGAAAGAGCGATAATAACATTTAAAAAGAAATAAAAGATTATTAAAAGTGCTGCCAAGATAGAGTACAAGAGCTCAATAAGTATGAGATAATAGAAATGTTTTTAATCCTAGATTTAAAGGTTAAGTTCATCTGCAGTTCTGTGTAGAACAAAAGCTGAATGCTACTTCACAATGTTTGGTGGTATCTTTGTTTATATTTATACTCTTTAAGATTCATATACATAGCATCTCCAAACTGCATTAGGAAATTGTGTTGTATTGTTGAATTGAGCCTAGTAGGAGCATATATATATTAAACAAAGGCGGACCAAGAATTGATCCCTGGGGGTTCTGCATGTTGCAGATTCATAAATGCCAAATCTGAAAAGAAACTCCAGCCTTCTAAATAAGATCTAAACCATTTTAAGTGCTAAATTCTACTAAATTCTGCAAAATGTCTTTGTGATCAAATACTTTGTGATCAAATGTAATACTAACATCTAGTACTATCAGGAGTCAGTATTCAGGCATAAAATGTATTGCCTTTGTCTGGGCAGTCTTAGTACTATTTTGGGGTCAGTCCTGATTAGAATTTTCAAGATAGCCATTTAAAAAATTTAAACATTTAAAAAATAGTTAGTTGATTGTATGCAATGGTCTCATTTTATGTGTTGAAAAATCTCACTTTGCAGGTGAATGGTCTCACTTTGAAAAGATGGTGGGGATGATAGAAGCCTTTCATGAATGAAACGCATAAAAACATACCCTCCCTCAATGACAGAAGATCATTTTAAAGGGAAACCCATCAAATGTCAACGAAAAAACATGCAAATACATATCCCTATATTTCTTAGATGCACATTTATTAACTAATCCTCCATTTTGCCTCTGCTCACGTATTCATTTCTCATGCCTGTTACTTCACTTTTGGGACTACTTCAGACATCATTATCATTCTGTGCAGGCAAGGTCAGATTCATGGGAAAACAGCATTCATTTGTGTGACTCCATCATCTGCATGATGACCACTGCTGCACTTTCTCCAACCAAAACCAATCCACACTCTATGCATTGTGCAGTGTGGAACCACATTATGTCCAGGGTCATTGCCTGAATATGAAAAGCAAAAGCACTGAATCAGAAGAAGATTGAGCCACCTGACTGAAATAGCCCCTTTACTAGTTGCTGAAGGTCTCATAGTGAGGGCCTCCTACTGTCAACCCTAGCTCTGCCTGCAGTCTGTAACTATCACTCACTGCATTATATATACCAAAGCTGCAGAACATGTTACTCCACAACAGCAATCATTTTGTGGACACAAAACTACTGACATATACATGGCTGTCTACCAAATGTAAAGCATTCATTACTGTTAGTAGTATAGGCAAGAAAATTAGCAGACCTGGGTAAGAATGGGGGCTGAGGGTAATTTATCCTGTCTGTGAAATTTCAATTTTTTCATCCTGTTACTATACACATTTTGAAATCAGTGTCAATGACAAAGTTTGTTTCTAGATCAGGAAGAAGAGCCTAGACCATAAGACGGAAAACAACATAAAGGCTTGCAAGCTCTACAAACATTTTCCTGCCCTCTAAATTGCCAAGGTTAGATGACTCTGAGCCTTTTGATCTCCCATCATTGTCCTCAGCCCACTACCTTTCATCCTGTAACTGACTCACTTAAGGGCCAAAATGATTAATTCATCAGTGTGAATAAATAATATTTTTATCCCACAATAAGGAGTCCATGAACCCAAGGAATAAGCTCCCCTTAATCATTCAAAGCAGCTATTGTCCTCCCTCTAAATATGCCCATTCATCTTTCTGAATGCAGACAAGCACTTTCTTTAAAACATCAAATGACCACAGCCAATGCATAATCAGTGTAAGGAGGTTTTTTTAAAAGAACTGGTTAATAATTGTTTCAGAATAACAAATACTTTAGTACACTCACTTCAAATTTACATTTAAATATTTGTCTAACTTGAGGTAGCTCCAGCAATTTTGCAACTTTGATTTAATCAAGTAAACCATTGATCTTACCAGTTTGCCTTCTAGCAACTTCCGATGTAGGTCTCAGCGATGGATGTCACCCAAAGGATAACACTATGAAGCAGGTTTCTTGTCATGTCAAACTTTCATTGTCTTCCATTGCAATAAATATTGAATATACTGTAAGGTAAAAATGTGTCATATTAAATTAATAATAAAAAATCAAGATGTACTTTATACAATATTTTTTTTAATATTTTTTGCTCATGTAAGAAATATATGTAAAAAATTTGAATATATGGACTTTTATGGATCAAATCATCTTTTCATGTAAAAGTGGTATTTGAAGATAGCCATTTAAAAACACAGTATTTTACATGATGGACATTGATATTTTTGAAATAAATAGAAGGGGGAAGATAATTTAACTTGAGGCAATCAAGTAATTGCAATCCAGATTCTTCAACTGGCAGCCATAACAAATACATTCAAATTATTATTATTATCTGATTATTTTGTGAAAGAATGGTGCAAGCCTTTCTTCAACAATGCTGCACAGGAGTGTGATTTATGTAAAGTTTTGTGTCCCACTGTCCACTGGTAGTTTAAATCTTAAAACTCATGTCCTGTTGGCAGGCCCATTCCCATCTCTGCTATTATACAGATAATGCCCTCTCATCCAGCGCACTTGTTTCCCATTAGGACTTAATCAAACACCAGTGTATCTATCCCTGTTTGCACTAGGATTTTGCAAAGACTCTCACTTGTCTATTGAAAAAAAAAAGTCTTGTGACTTTTATTCCTTTTGTGTGCTTCCTCTGCTTGACTGTACTGAGCTCTGCCTGTTGATCCTGTTTTTGTCCCTGAATGTAGCTTTTTCTTTAACAGCTTGCTTGCCTGGTATTTTCACATTGAATTGTATACTGGTTCAAAGTCTTAATTGTAGTAGCTTGTTGTCTGGTCTTGAGCCCTGGACCATACCGGTGGTCAACCTCGCTTCACTTCTTTTGCTAATAAAGAAATCCAAAACATATACCCTGCTTTCCAGAGAAGTGTTTTACATCTTGTCTGCCCCTGGAAAGAAAGACTTGTATCTATTTCAGTCATCACCTTCCTTCAATATTATATTAATTTTAAGAATATTAAATTTTGTAACTCCTTCAAATATCCAAACACCTTGTAAACTCCTTAGCATTAGGTAACTTCTTGTTATTGCAACATCAGAGGTGTGGTAATAAAATGCTGTATTAAATCCTTTGTGCATATGTGTAAAAATGGCTCTCTTTTGAAAACAGAAAATTAGTTATTGGGAAACCATAGTAAATCATGTCAGCAAGAAAAAAATGGAAAATGTTTTCCAGTTTTTCAAATAGTAAAAGTCTCTACCAACAGTTCTGATGTGTTTGAAAATTTGGCCAAACATAGCATGCACACGGTAGCTTTGTTCAAGAATCAGGGTTGAGAACATTTCATGGGGTACAAATTCTTCTTTGAGATTTGAAAGACTTTTTAGCACTGGTGATATCCAGCATGAGCATGAATGGAATGGACTTCTTAATAGGCTTGAAATTTGCATTCACTTTCTAATGATCATCTATCCTCTGGCCAGCCATTACTTCACACTTGTCATGATCAAAAATATGGCATGCATTCTTTTCCCCAAGCATGAAACAATAGAGCCATCATGTGGTAGAACCAGGGGCTCTTTTTTCCTGGTTCTTCTCCATACAGAAAGTGCCTTGACATACTCGTCTAATCCCAGTACAAATAGTATTTAGAATATTAACTGTTAAAATGTTAGTTGCATTTTTCTTTTTCTGGACAATTCATTTATGCCATATGTTCTCTCTTTCTTTCATTAACGGTAACTTGTTTATGAAGCAGGCTCCGGTTTTCATATCCCTCCTGACTGGAGGTACAACATTACTGTTTCTTAACAGTATTGTATTGCCATATGTCACAGTAAATAAAAATGAATGGTCATTCATTTGGCATTCATTTAGTTTGGCAGTTTAGTATGGCACTCTCAACCCAGGTTCACATAACTAGACACGAGGCCAAACCAGTTAATCTAAGACTACTGGTAGACAACACATTTTGTTTCAGAAGGTTTATTTCTTTCTGGATACTTTCTTCTATTGATTCCAAATGTTTTCATATTTGCTTGGTGACTCTGGCTTATTACTTTAATGCTCTGCACTGTTAAATAGCAAATAGTAAAAACTTTGATGCCCCTAATGGAAAGATGAGAGTCAATTTTCTTCCTTGTAACATCTGCCATCTTTGCAATAATACATTCTCAATTTCCTAATTCAAGGGATCTTTCCTGTCATTTGTTTATGTTATTCTTTTTTTCACTGGTTGGGGCCAAATCAAGAGCCAACAGAATAAACTGGACTGGAATTGTTTATTAACTGGGAAAAACTTTAATTTAACGGATCCATGATTCCACTCTTGCTAATAAAAATGAGAAAAAATAGTTCTGAATACTGCAGCTTATTAATAATTACGCTCCTTGTGTAATTAATGAGAAAATTAACTTTGTCTGTGCAGAGTCTTTCAAAATGTTAAAAGCCACTTTGAAAATTAAATGTTTTTGCACCAAAGAACCAACAAATGAGCATGCTTTCACCCCAGGAGTTCAAGTGAAAATATTCATGGAACATTAGGCAGAAACAATTGATCAAAAAAGCCTAATTAACGTACGTGCTTTACATATATTCCTTTCCGCATCAATTAATAATGGCAATTAACATATTTGTTTTATTTTCTCAAATGAAACAGAGACTATCAAATATTACAGGCATACCTCATTAGTAACCCACAGCCCAGAGCATCCCATGCATTTTTAAAGGGTACATTTCACAATAACCATTGTCTTCATAAGCCTTTTATTGCCTCCCATTGGTTGTGCAGTGGATTGTAATGACTGAAATGAATTCTGTCGTGTTTTTAGATTGCAAGTTTATATAACCCTATGAAACGCGAGAAAGAGGGATGCGTTAGTTGACCTGTCAGAGGGCAATGGCTCATTATTCTTATTTTAATACAAATGTCAGCATATGTGGAGATGGTATTTCACTTATCTTTCATTTGATATACATTTGATATTACGATTCATTTGATATGCAGGAAGGTTTAAAGAATGCATGTCTAGAGAGCCTTTAAGACCTTTGTTTTTTGGTAAAGGAGAATTCTAATAAAATTTGTAATGTCATTACTGTTTTTCATATAAAACATCTAAATGAAAACATAATTTTTAGCTGATTGTACAAGTTTTTGCTTTTTATTTTTACTTTTCACTTTTTTATTTTGTTTTACTATACATTAATACATATATAATTTGTTTAGTACTTAGTCGCCAAATGCATATAAAATAATTTTTGATTGCAGAAATCATCCAACATATTCTACAAAAATACAGCCTAACTGATACATGCTCCTGGCACAAATATAATAATGCTTAAAAAATACAGTGTCTTATAGTCGGTGTGCATAAAAGTATTAACTCTGTCTTAGATTTTTTTTTTTTAAGTGTGTTTCTGTGGATTTAAATGTGCATTCTGTGCATGTATATGTGTGTATAAGTGTAAGTGCAACTTACTAAACTAATTTTGAAAGACTTATTATATGAAATACAACAGTGTTATCCTAGTTTGTCCAAATTTAGCTACTAATCTATAAACCAAAGAACTACCCTCACTTACGTTTAGCAAATAGAAGGCATGTGGACTGATCAATAAGCCTAATAACATAATATATATACAGAATGAATGAACCAAGACCTGTCCCCTTGGAGACAACAATTGTAAGGTTGTCAGGTGTTTAACTATCACCAGGATACCTTTATTTTATTTTTTTATTTTTTTTCAGAGTAGGAATTTGCAGTTAGAAAACTCCAGGATAATATTACAATTTGCGGACATGCTGGCTACAAATTGCAAAAGTTTAAAATACAAGCTCATGTTAGAATTAAAAAGATGTATGCTTAAAATCCAATCCCAACCTAAGATTGGGCATAAAATGAATTCTCCCCAAAATTAAACTGGACTTGATTCATTTCTTGATTAATTTCTGAAACAGGCAATAACAGCAGACATACAATTTAGGAGGTTGTTTGGCATATATATATATAAAGTAGCACAGAGCATGTAATTCTAAGAAATGTAAGTTTGTCTGCCTAAAATTAATAGATAAGAAAATAAATGCTAGAGGAAGTTGAGGAGCTTTACAAAGTGATTAACTTTTTAATACAAATTTGGTGATTAAATATCTTGATATTTAACAGTTGATATTTCCTTTAGGTCAGAGCAAGATGGAAAAACACTTGACTTTAACAACAACTTAACAACTTCACTGTTATTTAAAAACTGCACTGCTGTTGCTATACTGAAGCATATATATATATATTAGATATATAAATTAGATATATAAATTTAGATATATAAATTCCCCCACTAACCCCCTATCCCCCCAGGCAGTCTTTTTCCTTTAAGCCTGGGTCCTCTGGAAGCTTGAGGGTCCTGTGTTGCTGTTTCCAGGACTGCACTCTTCTGGACAGAAATCTCTGATGATGTTCCTGGGATCTGCTGGAACCACTCTCCCAGTTTGGGGGTCACATCCCCTAGTGTTCCAATTACCATGGGAACCAAAGTTGCCTTCACCCTCCACATCTTTTCTAGCTCTTCTTTCAGTCTTTTGTATTTCTCGACCTTTTTGTGTTCCTTGATGTTGCTATCACTTGGGATTGCCACATCTATCACTATGGCCCTCTTCTGCTGCTGTGTCTGGTTGGTTAGCCATTACCATCTTTTCTGTCTGTATCTGGAAGTCCCACAGGACCTTAACATGCTCATTTTACACCACCATCCATAGTTGTGTGTATGTGTGTGTGGAGAGAGAGAACGTGTGTGGAGAGACTTGAAGATGGCACTTCACAGACACTCACTATCCGGTCTAACGAGGCTCGAGAGGATCTACTCTAAAGAACAGGATAAACATCCTAAATCCATGTGTGTATAGCTTATAGAGAACATTTGCAGGTGTAAATTCTGCCAGAAGTGAGATTTTGGTTTTTAATTCATTTTTGAAAGTCTAAATATATGTTTTCACTTTGGCTTTATGTGTGATTATTGTAGATTTTAAAATGTCAGTTCTATGCAATTAAAAATTAATCCACGACACTGCAAAATGTGCAACATTTTGTCTGAATATATGAGAGAGAGAGAGAGAGAGAGAGAGAGAGAGAGAGAGAGAGAGAGAGAGAGAGAGAGAGAGAGAGAGTGTGTGTAAAAATTCAGTGTAGTACAAGGTTTCCAGGCCATTTTCATTCTGTTTTCCTGGAAACCTTGTGAATTTTCTACTACCTCTACATCCTTAACTTCAGTAGCCTGCAGTAACTCCCTGGAATGTTATATGTTGTGGGGTTATAGCAACTTGGGCTTTGAGAGAAGCACAGCAGGGAGTCCCAGGAGGCCATGCGCCTCTCGGTTCACCTTTAGCAACTCAAATATTAGGTAAGGTGTTGGCCACACAAGAGGCCTAATAGACGTTGGAGTGCCCACTGCTGAAAAGCAGGCTAATGCTTTTATCCAAAGTAACTTACAATTATGACTGAGTACAACTTGAGCAACTGAGGGTTAAGAGTCTTCCTCAGGGGCCCAACAGTGGCAACTTGGCAGTGGTAGGTCTTGAACCAACAGCAGCCTTCTGATTACAAATCAAGTACCTTAAACACTAAGCCACCACTGCCCTAAAACATTGTACTCTAAAGACAGTGGCCAGCATACTTTTCCTAAGTCTGTAACACTGCAGATAAGACACACCGGACAATGTGGGCATCGATCCCACTACTTCTCACATGCTAAGCAAGCACTCTACCACTTGAGCTAATTCCCCTTGGAGTTAATTCCCATGGGCCACTGGAGCTGGCCAAGAAGGTAGGCAGACTGGGGGTTGGGCTGTGGACAAGACATGGCGTGAACAATACATGCCCACATGCTTTGATCAAGCTGCCTAATTGGTCCTTTCATGCTAGATATTTTAGTGGCTGTATTAATAATTGTACATGTAGCACATCTAGAGTGGTTGCAGACTAAAGTAACATAGTATCTCACTCTTAACAAGAGTCTTTAATGTTTTTGTCTCAGCTGTAGGAGATTCATGGAGGGATATGGACTGTGCATGATCCTGGAGGATTTTGAAGTGTTTAAGTATAATAATAACGACTTTTATGTGTAGGATGATAAGTGAGCACAAAAGGACTACTTGTCTTCATAGTATATTGTTTATAAGCCACTACATCCATTCTTTGTTATTATTCAACACTTGGTAAGAAAAATACACAAGCTAAGTCATCATATATGACTTCCTCAGAAAGCAGTTATTAAAACATTTTCATACTTTTCTGTAGGAAGTCTTTATTTTTATTGCAAGTGCATTTAAGTTTTAATAGCTCTGAGTAAACAGTGGAGTCTTTGCAGGCCTTGGAATGTGCAAGCACTGGAATATTCTTGCTAAAAGAGTCCATAGGTTTATAATAGATTAGTAATAGATTAGCAGTATTTGAACAAGACTTCTTCATGGTCTGGGTGAAACTTGGAGAAGGAAGAAATAAACAATTGGAGCTCTCCAAATGTGCATGTACCAGTAGCAAAAAAATCAACAATGTATCTCACAAATACTAATGGCACACTTCCAGTATGTTGCTTAAAAATGTTTCTCAACAAATCCAGCAAAGAGGTTTGCACAGGATAATCCAATGCTAGTACCCATACTAATTCCTCTTATTTGTGAGTAGTACTTGGAGTCAAAGGTGAATCAGGGGGTGGTCTTGAAAAAATAGATTTATTTGATACAAAGCTATTGTCCTGAATTCAAAAGGCTAATAATGTGATTTGGCAAGAAACATATGCCATAGAGCTAATGGACAGCACCACTTTTCAATGTACACTTCCAATTATTTTTTCTTTCTGTGAATGTTTATGAATCTTTTGCTCCTTAAATTGCTTTTGCTCCTTAAATTGCTTTTACATTTTTAAGGGTGGGTCATAGAAGAAGGAACTGGCCTAATGCTACACATTAAGGGTCTTTTGTCAGGTTTAACTCAGTTGGACAAGTCTTCGGTTTCTTAAGTCTACTCACTACATGAACAACACGAAATTAACACAAAGTATGCTTGTAAGTTATGAACAATACATTTGTAGTTGATAGACAATTGATTAATCTGTAAACAAGAATTTATGAAAGCTACAGCTAATGGCAGTTGCACAAAGTACCACTGGCCACAACTGGCAACTAAGAAGAAAGGATTCTGAATCCAAATTATTGTTTGTTTGCCTGTGAGTTGGAACAAACTTGCTTGCTTGGGGGTTGGTAAATGATGGATGGAATTATGTTTTCAGCTTTGCCAGTATTCCATAGAATATGATTTCTGTGCGTTGCTGCAGATTTCAGCAGAGCAATATAGTCTACAAAAGGTAAATTCCAGTCGAGAATATTGATGGCACAGCTTTTCATTTAAACTTCTCAGATTTTCCAACTCCCACCAGGACTGAATCCAACAAAGTGAAGAGTGATGTAATTCATTTTTAAAATTATCATTCATAACACTTGGCAATGTATATATATATATATATATATATATATATATATATATGTTTGGGTTTTTTTTTGTGTGTGTACTTTTGTGTAAATAGCTACTAAATTAGTTTGCATATTATTACATATGTCCACTGCTATGTGTTGTAAATATGGGCAGTGGTAGATCAGTGGTTAAGGTGCTTCAGTTCATTTTTAATTTTTCTTTGTTTTATAATGTATCTCTTGATGTCTTGAGGGCCGAGACAATACGACTCTTTTTTTTTTCTTTTTTCTTTTTTTGCTGCAGGACAGAGAAATGAGTGGAGGCCTTGGATTGGCAGGTCACTTTATTTTTGTATTTATTTATTTTACTGCTTTTAGGAAGAAACAAAATGCAGCACTAAACAGCCACATACATCACATCAAAGTTCATGACAGGAGGAACTGTTTTTTGATAACAAAAGATATCATAAAGGGCAGTGGTAGTTGGGCAGTACTAGACTAGACTGGCAATCAGAAGGTACTGGACTAGTAACCAGAAGGTTGCCAAGCTGCCCCTGTTGGGCACCTGAGCAAGGCCCTTAACCCTCAGTTGCTCAAGTTGTGTTCAGTCAAAATTGTAAGTTACTTCAGATAAAAGTGTCAGCTAAATGCTGTAAACGTAAATAAAATGTATTTGGCTCAAGTCAGTTGCAAAGACATTTTAAAATAAAGGATATGATTGAATTCTTATCATTAACATTTTCTACATTTGTATTTAAATTTTGATACTTCATATTTTGCTGTTAGATATTGAACATAAACACTTTTGGAACAAAGTAAACCTGTATGGACATTGAAGTGCTAGCTACACAAAATGCCTATTGCAATAGTAAAACTATGATATTACACAACTTATTTGCTTTGATCCTTCCAGTTTCCAAAATGATACGTTATTACGGTACCGATCATAAATATTAACGACTAGCCGGTTAGCTGCATATCATTATTCAGCTGCTACTACCAGTTCTCATGTCACTTTATGAGTTAGTCTATACAAGCAACACATCTCATAGAATCAACATGTTGCAGCAATTTAGGTTTTAAAGTATTTAAAGGACAATCAGAATCAAGCATTGGTACTGGTCTTGCTTTGCATCTTTTTTATCTTAATTTTTATGCAGGGCGATTGCAATCTTTTTATCATGAATTTCAATAAAATACCTTGTACAGCAACTCATGTAATTATAAACAGAATCAGATGCTTTCACAAGGACAAACAGTAGAGGGCACACTGCGTTTTGCTGGGCGGAAATAACCGCAACCAAACGTCACAGCACAACGGTATTCTAAGCTCGCCCTTTGTTGCCCGACGTGATCGTCCATTTTACCAAGTGGGAATCATACAGGGTGCAGTACTTCAGGTTAAGTGCCAATAACTGACTAGTTTTCTGTTGTCTGCGGCAGCGTTCCTAGATAATCGTGGTAGTCAACTCACGTTTCCTCGTTTTCAAAAGAATTTAGCTATAACGGTTTTCTAATCTGCCAGACATGTCTCGGGACCGATTCAGAAATCGCGGAGGATTCCAGCAACGAGGCCGAGGTGGCGGTGGAGCAGGAATGCGAGGTGGAATGGGAAATCCAAATTTTCGAAGTCAAAACAGTCAACTGCATAACTTTCAAAACCGTGGACCCCAGATGAGTACTGCTTTTAAGCCCACTCAGGTAAATCAACCAAACCAAGGCACACCGCAGAAGCTAGAAGGAGCTAACGTTACTGCAAAGCCCGAAGTTAAGTCGCCACCACAGCAAGGCCCTGGCCTTCCACAGAACAAGGGCCCTGTACAACAGCAACAGCAGCAGCAGCAACAACCGCAGCAGCAGCAGCAACAACCGCAGCAGCAGCAACAACCGCAGCAGCAGCAACAACCGCAGCAGCAACAACAACCGCAGCAGCAGCAACAACAGCAGCAACAACAACAACCGCAGCAACAACAGCAGCAAATTGTTAGCTCGGGTCCGCCGAAGATGCAGTCGCCGCCACCAAAAAATGTTAATGTAAAGCAGGAATCTACAACCCCACAGAATCAACCCAGAAAAAATCAACAAAAACCAGGAATTGGAAACGGCCAAAAACCAACCTCTTCAACAATCAGTGAAGCCAAATTACCACAGGTCGAACGCGTGGCCATGTTACAGCCCCAGGTAAGACGAACAGTTTTTAACATGTATTTTAATCTTAAACCTGGTTGAGATATCAAGAATTATGACAGCTCAGTAACGTTATCCGAATTGGCTTTGTTATGAAAATAAGCTCTGAGTCGGCCTTCTACGCAATATAATGTGCAGCCATTTTGTTGTCCACAGCAGCCTATCCACGCTTGCTAGCTAACAAGTAGGCAACGTTAGCTATCGATATAACGTTAGCTAGAAAATATGATATTCAGGCGAATTGTATAGCTAGTAGTTTTTCCACATAAGATGTCTGTTTGTTTGTTTATTCTTAGCCTGTGTTTTGAAGTAAGATCAATGCCTGGTCGTTTCCATAGAAGCATAATTTTGCCTCGCGATCTTTTTTCATCCCTCCATTTTGCGTGCATCTTCACTAGTTAACCTAACGCTAGGTTAGCTAGCTCTAACTGCCTAGCCAGTAATCTAACCTAGCAAGATGTAATTGCTAATAATAATACTGGCTCTGCTTTGTTTATATAGAACGTATAATGGGTTTTTTGTGTGTAGTGCATCATTTCAAACATTTTCAATTGTCTTTATTCGACATCACCGATTTGTTGTCTGTACTACATAAAACCTAATCAACATTGGTACTTTTGTTCGGACTACGTACTAGCTAGTTCCCGCAGGCTAAAGTTGCAGTCCATGTTTTAATTCAGGAATTGAAGGCTACGTTGTCCTTGCTGCGCAAGCCTGGTGAGAAAACGTACACTCAACGATGCAGGTTGTTTATTGGCAATCTGCCCAATGATATCACTGAAGACGAATTCAGAAAGTTGTTTGCAAAGTATGGGGAGCCTAGCGAGATATTCATCAATCAAGGCAAGGGCTTTGGTTTCATCAGACTGGTAAGGCTCCCTCTTAATCTTTACTTGTATAAGTAGGTTCCAAGGTTTCAAACTAAGAGAAGCTAAAATGAATGCAATTATTTTCTTCAGGAGTCACGGGCTTTAGCAGAGATAGCAAAAGCTGAACTGGATGATGTACCCATGAAAGGCAGGCCACTTCGAGTTCGCTTTGCTACCCACTCTGCTGCACTGTCTGTGCGCAACCTGTCCCCCTTTGTCTCTAATGAGCTTCTCGAGGAGGCGTTCTCTCAGTTTGGACTGGTCGAGAGGGCAGTGGTCATTGTAGATGACCGTGGCCGCTCGACTGGAAAAGGCATTGTTGAGTTTGCTACCAAACCTGCAGCACGAAAGGCGCTTGATCGCTGTAATGATGGCGTGTTCCTGCTCACATCGTAAGATTCCTTAAATCCTGCATTAGTGTTTTTAATACTAAAATTAATACATGCTACCTTTCTATACATGTTGATTTGTTTTAATTCTCACGTCCAGCAGATCACCACGTCCAATTGTTGTGGAGCTGCTGGAGCAGTATGATGATGAAGATGGTCTGCCAGAGAAACTTGCTCAGAAGAACCCAAATTATCAAAAGTGAGTGAATGTAAATGTATCTCTTTCTTTTTCTTTTTTTGTTCTGTTAGAATATTATATGCCATGGCTTCAAATACCTTTAAAAATCACACTTGGGCTGATTTACTTGTATAAGTACCATTTCACTGCGAGTTATACTGTGTATGACTATGTATGTATGTTGAACTTGATTTGGTGTGACATCTTAGTTCTTTGGTCAGTGTTGAGTGAATGAATTTTGGTAAACAGAAGGACAACAGTTTCTGCCTTTTGCACATTTGGTGGAATTATGAAGTGTTTTGCAGACTTACCTAGAGTTTGTTTTACTGTATGTTTGTGTTCTTGATTTATAGAGAGAGGGAGCAGCCTCCACGTTTTGCTCGACCTGGCACCTTTGAGTTTGAATACTCTCAGCGATGGAAGTCCCTTGATGAAATGGAAAAACAGCAGAGGCAGCAAGTGGAGAAGAACATCCGTGAGGCCCGTGAGAAGCTAGAGGCAGAGATGGAGGATGCCTATCACGAGCATCAAGCTAATATGCTTCGACAGGGCAAGTATTTAGCTGTGTTAGAGCTTGGTTTTGGACATTAATGCTAATATGCAAATCATGATTTCCTTGTTTTTCGCAGATCTTCTTAGGCGGCAAGAAGAACTGCGTCGCATGGAAGAGATGCATAATCAAGAAATGCAAAAACGCAAAGAGATGCAGCTTAGGTAAATCTGAAATCACTTACCACATTTTACATTTTTTCCTTCTGTTCTTTTTTTTTTTTTTTTTTAAGAATGTATCGCTAGATGTCTTGAGGACCGACACTATATGACTCTTGCCAATAGCCAGAATACTGAATAGTAATTTGTAATATTTTGTCCGGAAGGCAAGAAGAGGAACGCCGTAGACGGGAGGAGGAAATGATGCGGCAGAGAGAAATGGAGGAGCAGATGAGGCGCAAACGTGAGGAGTCCTATAGGATGGCTGGCTTCATGGACAATGTAGGTGCCATACTTACAAGACCTGTTACATTTATTTAGGTATTTTTTCTCGCTTCCTTCATTGTATTTGGAAATGTCAGATCCATGTTTCTTTGTTTTACACTGACTTTCCGAATTACTCAGTTCTACCTTTTTGTGTAGAGGGACAGAGAGATGAGGATGAATCCTGGTGGAGGCCTTGGATTGGCAGGTCAGTTTGTTTGTTTGTTTGTTTTGTACGCTGCTATAAGCAGTTGTAGTTGCATCAGTTGTTTTGATGCTAAATGCTTCAGTTCTTTTGTCAATTTTTTAAATAAATAAAGGTATGCTTATGTTTTTGGTTGATTGTCCATATTTATGTTCAGTTGAAAACTGTTTACAGCATACTGTTTAGTGTTTTTTAATGAACCGCTACATATTACAAAATGTGTAAGTCATATGAAGCCCAAAGACATGACGTTTTCTGTTTTATTAGATATGCCTTTTGGCTCACCAAACCAAAAGTTTCAGTTGGCTGGAATGAACTTTGATGGTCATCAGGGAATGGCTGGACCAGCACCAGGGGGCATGGTGCCCAACGAAATGGTAACGTATCCCATGGTGGCACTGAGCAAGTGGTAGAGTGTGTTGAGTGATGCTTGATGTGACTGTTGGGCAAGTTTGGCCTTGAGAATTGAGAGGATTTGATTGCTCATCTCCTGAGATCGTTTATAGATTGGATTGTAAAGTTGCACTGAGGTGTTTTGTTCAGAGTGGGTTATTCCGTAACCTGTTGTTGGATAGTATCTTTGTTCCATATCCTTGGTGCATAGGCTAGTCTTGGGCTAATGTGTGCCCCCCCCCCCCCACCTCCCATCCATCATGCTCAGCCTCCACACCTTTTATTTATGTCCTGTCTGAAGTGAAGACAGACATTGTTTTATTTGCAGATATGGCAGTCTTAGAATTTTTGTAACTATTTCCCAAAAAAAAACTCAACTCTTGTTGGACCTTATAACAAAATGCATACTTGTACTTGGGAAAATGTTGGCATACTTGTAATGACTGGTTCATGATTGTTGCCTCTTGTATGAGGTTGGCAAACCATTTAATAGTTCTTTTTGTAATTGAGGCACTACGGGGATTTAGTGCACAGAAGTGAAATTTGATTCATTTTAGTTTTTTCCTCTTCCCATGTAATTTGAGAGAGTAATATTTTATAGTTTAAGTTTTTGGATGAGCTGAGCTTTTGGATGAGCTGATTTGTTTGCAGTCCTTTTGGAGATAATGTTGGTTACAGATGGTTTCAGACCCTGCATTTTAAATTCACACTGGCTTAGTACTTTGGCTTTTATTTACATTTCTAAATCTCTAAATTACTAGAGATGTCAATTATTCTGACTATTTAAAAATCTATTTCTTTATTTGCTTGTTTGTAGTCTAAGAAAATTAGTTGGAATTCTTGGGGTAGGTATTAGCTTTAGTTTATGTTGTCTATACATTTTAATACAGTTGCTATTAGACCTCAGTTATGTTTATCACCACCTTGAATACCCAGGGAACATTTTTTAAAATATTAACATGTTTGTATGACACTATCGGAGAACTAGTCTGGACACGGTCCTAGTATTCCAGTAAGCACACTTGATTCAAATTCACAACCTTTTACTATACTCAACCTGAGCTCAATTTAATGTCAAAAGGAGTGAGAATCAGAGCAACCATATATTTACAGACCTTGTGATGCAAATAATTCTGAAGTTCAGGTGGCTGATAAATCTCTCTAACGGGTGCTGAGAGAACATTGTGTTTTTGTTTTCATTCTGAATGAAAATTAAACTAGGTTTAGACACATGGACATAAATATTGATGCACAATGAAAAAATGACCGCATTTACTACAAAATAACTTGCCTTAGCACTGACTGCCTTTGAATTTCCTTTTAGTTAATGTCTGTGTAACACGTGTTTTTAATATATTTAGAATTAACATTGTGTTACATAAGATACCCAGATTTATGCAAGACTGTATGATGTATATCAGTATGTGAAGCAGTATGTGAAGCACCCCAAAGACACTAATTCTAAACATTTGCTAAAGATTTTGCTTGCTAAATAGCTTTCACTCACTAGATATATTGCTCAGATCTCAACAGGATGAGAAAGTGAGAGGTTTGTGAGAAGCGAGTTTTCTGATTGAGAGTAATCCTAAAGTTCTGACAAAATAAACATTTACTGGACATTGTGTGCTGAGAAGCGCAGGACTAACTAGAAAGAAAACAGATTTAGGTTCCCTTGGTCTTCAACAAATGACAAAAATTTAGCTGTCTAGTACTGAGCATAGTGAATTTTCAACATGTGCATAAACTCAGCCCAGCCTATATGGTAAAAGCTGTTGGCATAACCATGTTGAAGTTAATATTGCCAAAACAGAATACACAGTCCTAGCGTTTATAGTAGGGTTGGAAAAAATTCAGAAGTGATGAATGGCAATTACAACATGTACAGAGTTCTGCTTATTTTTTTTGTAAACTTTATTATCCAGTCATTTGACCTGCAATGTTTTAATGAAAATCCATGCCATTTTGGTGAATTATTGTGGTCCTGAGAACATACTGTTATTTTCTAAGTCTTAGGCTCTGGTTAGAGTATGACTAAAGCAGCTTGTTAATCACAAGCAGTTTTCATACTCTATATATCTGCACAGGGATGCAGATTCCAAAAACTAAGCTTTCAAGAGGATACCCTGAAACATTAGGTCATGCAAGTTCAGCATATAATAAACCTAGTCAGTGCTGTTTCTGCATAGTTTACTTTTTTTGATTGCCTCAGATGACAATAGCTGTAAAATCCATTTGTAGCATTTCAGTGTTTTAACCTGACATCAAGGCTTTACAATTATGCCATATTTTGTCCTATTAGAATTTTTTCATTCATATTATAGAAAAGGGTGTTCATAGTAAAATCAGTTCATTTTGCCAGTGTGCATATAATAATAGTAATAATAGTAATATTGTATTTGCATGTACTCAGAACATAAATCTTGTTTTGAAAATGTCAGGAGAATCTCCCACAATTCTCTAATAGCACATACATGTACCTTGTGGTGAGAAAAAGGCAGTACATATTTTTTTCCAACCTGAAGGAAATTGTATTTCAAATATAGTAATGTTTGCCACTGTAACGAAGTAATTAAACAAAAAAATTGTTGAACTTTTAGTAGGCCAAAATAAAGAATATGGCTTCATTAGTTTGTTACTTACCAGCCGCTACAAGAGCAAAGTGGGTTGTTGCGGTGTCATGGTTCGGGTTTGGTACAGTGTTTGCGTGAATGGTGGCTTCACTATTGACTTTCTCAAAATGCCGAAAACACATTTGTCATCTATTTCTGTCTACTCGGTAACTGTAGTTTTTTTTTCTTGCATCATTGGTTCTCATCCTTTTTGTATCCAGTAACGTGGGTTGGAGGGGGTTCATGCACCCCTGCCTCTGGATTTCCCCAAATCACACTGCATCAATCTCCTTTACCTTCACAGGCACTCAGACAGCATGGCAACCCCTTTGGCTGAGTAATCCACTACATAAATGTTACATTGGTATTGCTCCTACAAGTTCTAGCATGTTGAGCTTCATCATTTTTGATGGCTGTTTAGCATACAGGAGAACATGGCATTGCTCTCCATAATTATCCAAAATGAACAAAAATAGCTGCACACAACTGTTCTAGACAGACTTTAGGTAGATGTGCTTTTCCTCAGTCTTTTCAGCATATTACAAAAAATATGGTAAATATTGACAAAATTGATAGTTCTTATCAAAATATGATAAATGATAGTAGACATGGGCTGATATACTTTTCCACAGTTTGCCTGTGACCCATTAAAAATTCTCACCACTCCCAGTTTTGTGAACCAGTTTGAAAAGTCTTAAGCATCATAACCTACACCTCTCAGAGAAGCACTGAATAATTTAAATCTCAGATTTGCTTGTAAATTCTTAATTGGAAATTATCTTAAGTCCATGCAACCCAAGTGCTAACTGTATAAACAGCACAAGTCAAATTACAGCCATAGGCTATTTGGTGCATTTAGCTAGACCTATTCATGTCCTAATGTTCTGGCACAATTTATAGCTGTTTGGCCAATCAGTAGCTATTTTGACATTAATTTATAAGCACACAATATAAAATGTCATTCTTCATGTTCTCAGTTGAGTGCAGGACATAGTTTAATTATGCTGTGAAGTTGGTATGGTAAGTTTCAGACCATAACATCCGTAAAAATTGCTTTTACCTACCCCCTTTACACCTAACTCCTATAGTGACTAGGTTAGTTTTAGTAATAATTATTAAAAAGAAGCACATCAACTTGAGCTTCAAATAAGCTGTCTCTTCATTAGATCAATTAAAAGCAGTGCATACTCATTTAATTATTTTAAATTTTTTAAATTAAGTAATCCTCCAAAAATGGTAAAGGAAATGTCAGTAGATAACATGGATGTCCATTAAAGGAATTCCAACTGTTAAGATTCCCCTACCAAAGTTTAGTAGTTGTCACTGTTTAGCAAAATTTCACCGAGCTCTCTTCACTGTAGTACACACTTCTTTAAAGGATTTCTTGACCAATTGTGAGACTAAATGAAATTTATACTTGGCTATGATTATCTTTGCCAAAATTAAAGAATGTTATATTGTGCATTCCCAGGTTTAAAACTGAGTTTGCATCAGAACTGTCATTTGCATGCTTACCTCTAACTTGCATTCACTGCTTTGGTTAAAATTTGAAATGTCCGTCAGAAAACACGGGCTACGTTCACATTACCAGGCTAAAGTTTTTCAAATCTGATTTTTTTGCCTTAATGTGAGGCAATTCTAATTTTTCCCACAGCTGTGTGGACATAGAATACCATTATTTTCCAATCAGATTTGAATCAGTTTGTATGTAGTCCTATATCAAATGCATATCCAATTCATGCACTTAACACTGTCACCAGCCAGCATCAGCAGTGATGACAGTCAGTGGGAAAACAGAAAAAGCCACTAGCATGTCCATTTTGTCTGATTTAATACCACGAGTTGTCTCACAAATATGATATATTGGTGTTGGTGATTGATGTGCACACACGTGCCATTTCGGAGGGCAGATGTGTTCCCATTACAGACACATACAGATCACTTGCAAAAATGAATGTTGACTGTCAAGATAGGCAAATTGGATTCAAGCAAAAATCCTTATTGAATAATGAGGCTTGTAATGTGAACGTAACCTCTAACAGTACTGATTTATAATTGTGTAGAAACATTTGACTTTAATGGGGTTATGTTCACTTCTAGTAGTTGACTTCTGAGTTTTCTTTATTAGCATATTTTCCACCCTAGCTGTGTACTGCTCAAATGCAACAGCCTTGGCAGGATGTGTGCTGGGTAAAAACTATTGTTCATGGGAGAATGTGGCCAAGGGTGAACTCACCCAATTATCTGTGCTGGTTGGATGGCTTTTATAGCTTGGTGTAAATACTTTAAATGGCAAAATATAACCTTACTTGGGTGATTTCCCTTTATGAAAGCCATGTAAGAACTTCACCAGTTCAAACAGTGAGTTTTATTTTATCAAAATAAGGAAGTCAGTTTTTCACTTCACTCATGTGTTTTCTATACTGTATGCTAGTAAGCTTATCAACAGTAACTGTTCTTACATAATTGCATTGTCAGGGTTATGTAAGGCTTTGAGTTTTACAGAATATTTTAAGTGATTTAAATGTGACTGGCCTATATGTTTGGGGCCTTGGAATTGCATCACAACTGGATGCATTTTAAAATAGTCATAAAACGGCACTTGAGGGCAAAATGCAATCATACGTTTCATATTTGAGCTGCACTATGCAAAGCTCAAATGCCAAAACCTGATTTTGACTTCAGTGTATTTTAAATAAAAGCTGCAGATAAAATAAAAGCTGCAGCCATGGCAGCCTTTTAAATTATATAAGAAGCAAAACTGTCAACTACACTTTTTTTCTGATGCAGATACCTTCCATTGGCCTTTTAAGATTAGTGCCCTAGAATGGATTAGATCAGGAAAAAAATAATATATATTTATTTAATATTGTAAAGCTGTTCTGCCATCTGATTCAAAGTGGCTGTATAATGTTGGGTTAAACAGTTTGCTGCCTTCATGTGGTTGCTTTAGTTCCGCCTTTGCTGAATATTATAGTAGTATTTTGCTAACAAATACATTACCCTCTCTTCCTTTTTCTATGTTACCTGTGGCACCTGTGGATCTGCGTATTGGAACTGTTTCATCGAATGTTTCCCTTGGATCCCCACTTTAATGCACTTGGCTCAAAATATGAACTTATGGAACTTATGGCTATGTTGTCCTCAATCCCTGCCCATGGACACAAACAAAACCCACATTTCCTCTGCCAAATGCTTTACATCGTATGAAAACTGGTCTCTCTAGCGCAATGAGCGTTTCCCTCAAGGTGGCCCTGGAGGTCCAAGGGGCATGGGTCCTGGCAGTTCAGGATTTGGCAGGGTCCGTGAGGAGTTCGAAGGACCTGCCAAAAAGCCACGCTTCTGATCTGGCACTTTTATATAGCAGAGTTTGTGTCGATTCCCAGGGGTTCTGGGGTCTCAATGTATTTAAGTTTAAAATATTTCTTTGCAGTTTAGCCTAAAGACCGATCTTTTCTGTGGCAACATTTTTTTTTCTCGTAATTTTGTGTATTGAAAGTAGATTGAAGTAGTGAGCATCTTAGCAGGAGTGAACTCTTGTTCAGCATATCCCATGTAATCTCCATTCCTACTTATCATGCAATGTTACTTGTTATGGTTAATCTTGTAAGTTGTTCTGATATTTCTATGGCTGTGTTCTGTGCCACTCAACATTTTGAAGTAATCCATGTAAATTTACAATAAAGACTACAATTGGTTCTTCGAACTCCATATAAGTATTTTTGGCACAGTGTTTGACTCAATCCTAAAAATTATCCAGGTTCATTTGAGGAAGCCTTGCTTCCAAGTCTTAAGGGTGCATGGGGTGTAGAGAGAAATTAATCCACATTTAATTTGATCTGGCATGAATGTTTTAGAGAGGACATGTTATTGAGACATTTTTTTGGAGTAACTCCTTTTGATGGAATCCATTTTCTTTGTTTTTTTTTTGTTTTTTTTTTAATGTTGCATTGGCATTTTACAAAATTGCCTTTGCTATGTTGACATTAGTTCACCAGCATGGCATTCATGTCACTTAGACACTCCTGTATATGGCTTCAAGATAATTTAAGGGAAGATATTAGGTTGATTTTTTTTTTTTTTTTTAATTTGTTTATTTATTTATTTATTTATAGATTTATTTATTTATTTTACATTTTTTAACTACACAATTGAAAATGGATTCCAAATTGCAGTAGGTAAGTTTGAAGGAAGTTAAAGGTATCAGTGATTCTAATTCCCTTTTTCTTATCCCTCCCTAACTTTTTATAACTAAGTATGGGAAATATGTGTCGTGTAACACACCGACTGTCTTGTTCAATTGGCTTTAACTAACATGAAGAGAAATTTTCTAGACACAAAGTTTAAAAATATGTATGGATTACATATGGGTGGTTTAATTCAGAATGTTATAATAATGATGGCACAGTATGATCCATGTGAAGTGGAATACCTGGGGGGCAGTTGTCCATCCAAAGTTAACTAACAGGAATTTGAAGTACTTTAAGATTTTTTTCATTTTTTGGCACCAGGACGGTGGAGATTGGATCAGTACCATCAACTCCATTGTAAAATTGTGCTACCTTCAGACTTTCCAGAGGTCAGAACTACTGGAATCAGGGCTAGCTTTAACATTTAATGTGGCAACCAGTATAACATTGGTCCTATGACAGAAGGCTTGCATTAGAGGTCTGTTTCACTTGAATAGCTTGAGCTAAATAATTCCTGAAGAAAATATAGCATTGCTATTGTGTGTTGTGTTGGTCTTTTGTATATCTTTTCCTTTAACAGGTCACGCTTCTCAAGTTGCTTGGACATCGGAACTTTGTGTTGGATTTTACCTAAACACCCTTGATCAACAATGTTGTGCCTTGATTAGCAGTAGTGATAAAATTCCAGAAAGGTGTTCTCCATAAGTGGCTTGCTTCCAGAACTATCATAAAGTTTGCATACACTTTTGGGAGAATCTCAGTACTGAGGAAAGCAGGTTTTTACAAAGCTTGAAAGTAAACTGTCAACAGATTACTTGCATTTCTAAAGTATGCTTCTAAATTTAGAATATTGACACATGGATATAACAAGCTGTCTGTTATTTTTCATTCTAGGCAGCAGTGCAAACTATTATGTGCCATTAGTTAAATATGTAAAGTTTGTCATAGTAGTGGAACATTAATACTAAAAATGCTCCTTAACCAAATTGAGGAGCACATCTAGCATTCTAACCACAAGCTAGTTATTATACTAACATTTTTGGTTGCGAACATTCAGCAAATACTTTTAGGGTTCCTTCAGAGATTAATTTAATTCCGTGGTTTTGGAAAATAATTGACCACTATACCTTATTTGTTCTTTGCTAGATTTATTTATTTTAAATATAGCTTGATTATTTGTTGGCAGTTTTTGCAGGGCTAGGTGTATTATGCAGGATTTGCTCCCTTTGACCTGCAGTAAAATATTAATTTGCTTTATAATTTTTCTTCACTAGTGTCATTTTGACAGTAGAGCTTATTATATGAAGAGCTTATTACTGTCATTAATTTAGAGCTGGTATTCTAAATGCAGACATTATAAAATATCTTAAATTAACACAAAATTAGATTTAAGAATAATCTTATTTTGATGGGTGATTTCCCTGAATTACCTCTGTGCAATGTCACAATATTTTAAACCTATATTCAATTCTATTGGTTATTCAGTAATTCATTTTGAAGCCAATTTCTGATGTTCAGAAGGTGATGCCAACATGCTGGCATTAATTTGCACTAGAGGAGGGGGGAAAGTGAGACAATTCCAAGACTGTATGAAAACAAAATAACATTAAAGAAATTTTGATTATACAAACTGTTTTTGAATTGGTGGTGGAGCATTGAGAATTTTGCCTGTAACAAGCTGATGATTTATAATTGGAACATGTGTCTACTACTACCGAGTAGGTGGATAACATGTCGAAGAGAAAACGTTGAAGTATCTTGGAGAAATTTTTCCACTTGTTGACCCAATTGGGGATGATGTAATATTGTGGAAGGTACAACAAAGCTAATGTTACTACTTTTGTGAAGGTTTTGTGCATGTTTTCTCTAACATGCCTAACCTCTAATGCAATGATTCACAATGAAAAAGATAATTAACCAATTCCTGCAGGGGAGACAAATCCTGTAGTGTAATGTTAGCTAGCATTGGTAATTCAACCCTTGTTGTCTGTACTCAGTTTAACAAAATTTACACACAACTTCTTTTTTGATGTCTGATTAGTTTATGAAGGAGTTAAAGGATATCATGTCTAAGATTTGGCTAAGTATATTGCCTCAAACGTTGGTTCGCAAACAATGCGATTTAGGAGCACCCACCAGCTTGGTTCTTGCAATCAACATAGATTTAATAAATGTTAAAAACTGCCTCTTTTTCAGCTGTTGGAATGGATACATTAGACAACTCATGCTTACTGTTTTGATTCAACATCTGATTCTCAGTAACTGCGTTTATGGTGCAACACAGTCGTTCATGCTGAAGCAGAAATTCGAATATGGTAGTGCCCTTCTTCAGTACAAAATGTCAGTAACATATGTCTGAAACCCATGAGCACCATCTATTTTTTTCTCCCTTTGATTCAACTTGAAACAGTTGGCGCTGACCATTGACTATTCCTGAACAATAGACTGACTGATTTTGTTTTTTGCCCGGCTGACCACAATTGCAACAATGGTTGACACATTGGAGGAAGCCTGTTTTGAAACCATGCCCGTCCTTACAACGATACTCCAATAGGTTACAATAATTTACAGTGGACCTTTTTGGACAAATTTACCATAGACTTTTTTTTGTCTTTTGGCAATGCCATGAATAACAGCTGCACTGCAGAAAACTGACCTCTGTACCTGCAGAACATTTTAGTAAACTGCTGCAAAGTGCAACTGTAAATCTTTACATGCTGCATCAACATTTATTTGTGGGGTGTATGAAAATCTTCATTATACTGTCAGTATTGTGAACATGAATGCAAAAGCTACATCAGCTGTAAAGAAAAGCGAAGCACATTGTGAAAGAAAGGAGGAAAATACTTAGCCTTTGCAGGATAGTTTGACTTTTAAATAAGCAGTTAATGATCAAGATTTACATGCCGTAGGCCTTTAAAAATGGATGCAGCTCCTTGAGCACTGTTGCAGATCTAATTTCTGCACACACAGATCTATACTCAGAAACAACAAACAGCTGACAGACCTTTTGTATATACCATTAAACTTGCCCGTAATTTTATCAGAATAGACAAAACATTCTCGTGACTTAAGACTTGCGTATTTGTAGTCACCATCAGAAAGAGTAGTCAACAGAATAATAATAATAATAATGTAATCAATCAATAATTTAAAAATTATAATTTGTATGCAACCAGTATGATGAATGTAATCCCCAGCAATGTAGGACAGAATAAAAATTATTTGACAAGTTGGCAACAGTTCCTGTAAATTCATATATCCATCGAATTACACCATCATGTACATGGTGTAATTTGATCAATATGATTTTTCTTCCCTTTTCTTTTTTTTTTTATCCCTAACAGCTCAGCTTGATGGTTCTCATTCATTATTTCACTCTGCTTTTTTTAATATTAGAAATACCGCAACCATTTGTGTTTTTGCCAGATACATAGTGCTATTAATTGAACATTATGAGCTTTCTGTTATCAAGGCTCTATGTGAAGTAAAATTTTCTTTAAATGATGCTGGGCATTATTAAATGTAAGCTCTAATTACTGACATCAATATTTAAACTGCAATTCTGACACATGTTTTGCATAATCTACTTCACAAGCAAATAAATAAAAGGTGTAATTTATGCCACTGTTTCACCTAGTAAAACCCAGATCAGGGTTGGACCCAGATCAGGTGACCCTGTGTAGTTTATAGTTTAAATACAAGGCTTAAGTGACACACATTATGTCCTGTCACTGTAAAAATTTGAGATTTATTGGTTCAGTAGTTGGTGAAATGTGTGTATTCTGGAGGGAAGCGTACAACGACAGTCGCAGCAGCGTTCAAGTCACCAATGGTACTGTTGACAATGGACAGTTGTAAACGATGATCAAATGTAAGTACTTTTGCTTTTCCAGAAGTTTATTCAAGCTAACAATTTTACATTTCAGACTATGCATGTTGGAATTATTTTTTTGTTTGTTTTTGTTTGTTTGTTTGTTTTTGCTTCAATATTGTTAGCAGCTATGGTTCTGACATGAGAAACATGAAAGAACTTCACCACTGACCACAGAGCTTGCACCATATATTTTTAAATAATAGGCTCTTTCACAGAATTCATGGTGTTCATTTAATTCATTTGAATTCACATCTATTACTTCAGGATTACCTTCACAGTCTTAATAAAGACTGCTGTGATGTTTTCATATTTGGCCATCAACTGTGGGATTTTTGTTAATTTGTTTATTTGTTTTTGTGGGGATTTTTGTTTTATTTTTCTACTTTATTAGTTTATCTACCTGGTCATATTATATAGGATTCATCAGCATTCATCAGTTAAAGGACATAGATTATCCATAAACATAATCTTTTACCTTCAAAATACAATGGGCCTCATGCAAGAACCATTGGTATGAACATTAAAACAAATTTTTGGATTGCACGTTCAAGTCATCTTAGCCAGTTTTCTCTTACTTAGAATATTTTCTTAGACACAAACAAATTAATGCTGTAAACTGCGTGGACTATATCCTGAAATTTGAGTTTGAGTAATTAAAACCTGATGTTTTCCCTTGGCAGTCTAAACCAGGAACATTCATCTGCTAAGACTTTGTGGGCTATTATGAGACACATGGTTTTGTATTAAAATGCATTTTATTTAATAGTTCTTTATATTGACATTGAGAATCTCTGTCCATCTTCCCTACCCATGCCTATGATGTATGACACTCTTGTTAGGCTTTCCTTTGGTCCCTTCTTGTTTGTCATGTACCACCTTGCTTTGTCATGGTGTTTAAATTAAAATTAATCATCTTTATATCTCTAATCGCATGGACCTTAAGTGACCGCATAAGCAATACAAGTTGTTGGTTCTCGTTCTTTGGAATCAGCAGCTCTTAATTCTGCTATTAATATTTACTGAGCAGTATGAATTACTGATCTCTAAAGGCAAGAATATTAGCTTTTTACCCTCATACAGCATTTTATGAATGACTCCTCTGAACAAATGGGGCAGAACACTTAAGATGTTTTTCAGCTGTCAAAAAAAAGGCCAAAGTGATTCATAATTTTTATCAATGTGCACCTTTCTATGAGCAGATCATATACAGAAATTACCAGTGTTTGCTGAATCGGACATGAAATGTCTGACACCATGCAAACAAAAAAAAGAATTTTAGTAGTCCGTGTACAAAAATGTTCTTGCATAAGGTCCAATGACTTTTGCTCAACCCTATATATAGGCTCATGTCACCAAGGTTGAAATGTCAGGGAAAGAACTATAACTAGTATTGCCGCATTGAACGATCCAGTTATATCCAATTGGATAAACTCAAGTTCCGCCATTTATCATGTCCCACCTGAATATCCTGTCTCTCCTTGAAAATATCGTGTCACGGTAAGAAAAATACATTTCATCATTTCTGTTTTATGTTGTCTTGAAGACAGCTCCCTATTGCTTTCAGCAAGACACAACCTGTAATGAGCAAACTGCAAAATGCTAGTTTTCTTTGAGACACACAGACTTACAGCTACAGTTGTATACCGTGGCCTGGAATACAATGTGTAAGATGGTATTGGTGTGTACAGTTTACTGAAAGCCATCTTCCATGATAGATCAGTTCTGATGATGGTAACCCTAGTCTACATTCTGGGTATGCGTGTATGTGTCCAGTACTAAATATTGTTTGCTGATAATAACTGGGCATGCCATATTTTCTGGGATCAATTCCAAACCTATTTATTGGAAGAAAAGGTGAAAATTATTATTTTTATTTACTTAATGTGTAGAGTGTACAAGTTTATAATGTAAAGAGTTTAACTGTATAAAGATTTGATTCAAATCACAATTGTCATTCCTAGTTAACTGCAAGCAGTCAGGCCAGGCTGTTAACTTCATTTCCATTGAGTTTTCCTATCATTCTGGCTAGATATTTATTATTTTTAATTTATTTAGTTCAGTTACACATACAATATCACAAAGCAGCTTTTCAGAAATTTGTGTACTGAGCACAGTGTGAGAATGGAAATATAAGTAAGCATGCCAGGAGTGACTGTGGCAACAAAAACCACCAAGATGGCCTGAGGACTAAAGCTTGAGAGGAGTCAGTCTCAAAAGGTGAACACTCACTAGGTGGCACCAGCTTAAGGAATTTTGATATGAAACATGTGTATTGGTATGGAAAATATAGAACTAATCTGAGGAACTCTCAAAAAGCAATGGATACATCAATATCAATCAAAAGGGGGCTTCCACTAATCAGCATACGGTCCTACAAAAGTCCCCTTTCGCTTGTCAACCAGGGGTGTGCTGCAGCATAATAACCTGGTAGATATTAATTAACTTGAGTGGCTTTGGCACACATGCTGTTTTAGCAAAATGTTAAGGGCTAGTCTATTATAGTTGTAGCATAGGTTCTTGAAAGCTTACTGGGAAAAACAGCAGAGTAATAAAAGTATTCTCTGCTGCGTTTGGTTTTACAGAACATTATTTTGCATTATATACATATTTCTAGTTAAGGTATCTTGAATTTCTGAACATGTTAAAATGTTCACCTTGCTGCATTTTAGTTTGTTGAGCTCTCAGTTCCAGCTACAAAGCCTAACCAAACAGTAGCTGTGATTCCTAATTTGGAATTTAACACCATTTAGCAATGAGATATCTGCATTCATAGTTTGCCTCTTGATGATCTTATCAGACATGTTTGATTGTGACACTTTATACACCCTGGAATGCATAAAGTGCATCAGTTGAGGTTTGCTTAATTGGTGAGCCCCACTTTTCCATCGCTTCAAATTGCTCATTCAAGTTAAACTTGAATGTGTGTTCATGTTAATGCTACTATCTGAGAAACTTAATATATTTCAAAGCTGCAAAACACCTTATGTAATTTATTCGTTACTGTATTTATGCATGACATGCCTTTAGTGCTTACATCACAGTTCCCACTACATTCTTTCCAGAAAAATTCAATGTTATATATATTCCCTTAATGACACCCTAAGACCATAGTTTATTAAACAGATAAATTGGCTGTTTGGAATATTTGTTTGGGTTTCTTTAAGCTTTGCAATCGGTCCCCATCCATCATCTTTTGTAAACTTTTCGTGGACACAAAATTATTAAATAAATCCTTATCTATTGAAATAAGTGTGTAGGTTGTTGAAACGGCCAATCATTAACATGGAACAAAAGCCACACGCTTGGATTCCTTATTATAAATTTTCTATAAACGTGCTAAAACAAATTGGCTAATGGCTTGGTGACCCAAAGGTTCTAGAGATAAACCCAACTTAACTCACTGACATTTTTATTGAAGCTTACCTAGCCAATTAGCATCCATATAATCACAACAATTTTATCTGAAATACCTTTCATATTATTTAAAATTATGAGCATACAGAATGCATTATGCATTCTTGTATGAAAACCATGCTGTTAAAACCACCATTAGGTGGCAATGAACATGAGGGATCATTTCATACATCTGTACAGCTGATTTCCAAGACTGTTTAAACTTGACTGCAAGCTTGACGACAAACTCGTCCAAGAGAATCTCGCCCTTGCCCGTTCTGAAGACTCGATCCATCTTTGAGGAGCGCGTGTCTCTGTGTTTGTAATGTGTATGGAGTGGATGTTGGTGCTGTAGCTAAGCAGTAGCGGCCAGTATCCAGCTTGTCCCGCTCCACAGTTGTGACTCCAGCAGTTGGTTACAGTGAGGATGGGTAGTTCTGCAGATCAGTGGACAGTTGAGCCTGGACTTGTTTACATCAAGAGGTTTGCTTGCATATCGTCAGAGAAGGTAAGTGAACATGTCTTTCGTTCAATGATGACAAAACATGCAGGGCTGCTTTCGCTCCCTGATACACCATATATGTTGATGTTTACTGGGGCTCTGGCATCACACTTCTGTAAATGGATTCACAGTGCAGAATTTGTCTATTTTTGTTGCGGACTAGAGAACATTTTACATTCCTCTGTGGACCACTGGTCTGCAATTGTCCATTTTTCTTGTACTGCAACAGAAGTGCTCTGTAAACAGATGCTAAACTTTTTGTGGATGACGGGGATGGGTTGGTATTGTGTGGACTTGTTTGAAAGTAAAGTGCAAAAGCCTTAGAAAAGCTTATCACAATATCATTGAAATATTTCCTGCAAACGTTTTTTGGGGGTGGGGGGAACAGAATTGAGTGTGTTGTAAATGTAAAGTCTTGGTTTAGATTCATTTTTCAGGGTATTGTTCATGGAGGTGTTCTAAACATGTGTATGACTTCAGCTTTTATGGACCCTTTATGTGCCATAAAGCTGTCTCAACATCTATAATAAAGATTTTGTAGCCCTTTTATTTCCTACCTATCATTGCACATAAGTGCACTTAACATATCAGACTCAGTGAGCCATAATGTGTATTAATATCATTGCATTCTGAAGTACATATTAATGGCTATTGTGTTCTAAAATTCTTATTTTCTCTTGTGCAGTTGAAACGCCAAGGGTTGCTGGCCTTAGCTTTAAAAGATAGTTTGCTCTGTTGTGTAACTTTTGATATTCTTATAGAGGATACTGAAAAAACATGAGTTGTGAAGATGAAGTAGTGGTTCCTTTTCATCTTAAGTAATCTAGGAATCTAAGTTAATTTTGTATTGGCATGTCAATGAAAATGAAGAACTTTCTCAAGGTAGTGAGCTTGCACTGTACAGTTACAATAATGAACCGAACCTTTGCCTTTCTGTGGAAACAGGATAAACTTCAGGCTGGCAAAATTAGGTCAGGCTGGCTGGGGTTGGGGTCTCATTCCTGGATATTTCTGTGGTGGAAACCTATGTGTTATACTAAAGCTGAAATTGTGCATATATAATATGCAAATAGAAAATGAATCATATAAAAAATATAAAGTAAACAAAACATTTTAAATGTCAAGTTTACAATATCATTCCCCAGACAACAAATTAACATTAATTTTTCTACTTTTGTATACATGTTGAAAATGGGGACCCATTTAATCAAATACAAATTTTGTATTTTTTTTACCCATTACCTCAGGCATCACTGTGAATCTGTTTTAGATGCTTTCAACTCCTAACTGTGATGAGTCTCTTAATATTCCTCAGCTAATGCAGTAGAGTTTTTAGTAGCTTTTTTGTTTGGTAAATTATTAATTGTGCATTTATCAATCTACTGGGCAAACTTGAAATATGGTCTCTTCTGTCCTACTGTAATAGAATCTAGGTTAAATGGTAGCTTGACCCTGAAACCAACTAGTTTTGTTTCAGTCAACAAACTATTACCATCATGTCAGTAACTCTTTGACAGTTCCTTTTGCTGGTTGGCTGCATTGTATGGTTTCATTGTGACTTTCTTGTGTGAGAACCCATTCATCATAAAAACCCACAACATAGCATTCAGTAGTTGCCTTATGCATTTTACTATATACATCTTGGTGTAAAATGTGCCTGAACCTGAAAGACAAGTTTTTGGTGCTTTTGTGTCTGTGTTGAAGGTGGTGCCTGGAGCATTTGAAGTACTTGACGAGTGTCATAATTGTCCAGGGGTGGGTTGGTGTGTGTGTGTGTGTGTGTGTGTGTGTGTGTGTGTGTCTGTTTATCTGCACTGTGATCCATTTTTTTTCATTCTCCCAGTCTCTGACTGCGGTTAGTTGGCTTGGCTTTACTTAATCTTCTGGGAGTGTGATGCCAGAATTCCCCCCTTTACCTAATGGCTGTCTGCGGAGCGGCAGACTTTTCTGCAACTCTTCAGGATCCTACACTCCTAGATACCCAGCATTGGAAACGAGGTGATATTGTCTACATAGAGATAAGCGTCATGACGTGGCTTTTAATGGACTATCCATTGAGCATCTTAGCTTCATTCTCAATTTCTTTTTAGGACTTGATGGACTTGAGAACATTTTTTGTATTTATTTAACCAGCACACACTAGACATTCAAAATGTGACTTGTCTCCATATGTAACTATGCACACATTCAACTCACTTCTTGAATGATTGAATGTAGATGTCAGTCAGGGTGCAGCTGTGGACTTTTTTACAAGTCTTTGTTTTATTTTTAAAGGGTCCAACTGGAATAACTGCTTGTCTGTTGTTTACCATTTAATTCCACTATTTATTGACAGTGTTTCCCCCCCCAGATTGGGCCCCATCTTTATCTGCATTAGCCTAGTCAGTCATCAGTCAGTAGGAAATCAGAGGACCATGTGTGCATTTAGTTTTTGCTTTGTTGCTCACTGTCTGTCTCTCTCACTGCAGGAACCTCAAGTGATTGAGGGAGGCTGAGTGACATCTTTTGAAATATGGTAAGTAACAAACTAAAATTGATGTCCTTTCTTTTAAAGCAGTCACAGAGCTCAAGCCCATATAAAACCTGAAAAGTATATTTAAAAAAAAAAAGTCATAATCTAAACTGTTAATGTTCATATCCCTGCCATATGCATGTGGTTGACAACTTACAATGACTGAAAGATGAGCACAGTGAATTCTTGGTTTTTATCTGAAGCAAGTGTGGCTTTTTTTTTTGAGACTGTATTGGATGATCTCAAGATGTGTTTTAATAATAAAGCAACATTTTCTGCTCGAACCTAGCCCATCGAATAAATTTGCAGTCGATGCATGGATACCCCTTTTAGGCCTTAAAGACATAATATGGAACAAGACAGCAACAGACTGCAGGTCAGTAGATGAATGGTTTCCTTACTGTTGTTTCAAATTCAGGTTTATTTGTCGTGTGCACAGGGTTACAGTTGTACACTGACATTCTTGCACATATAGGCAGAGGTCAATTAGTTGGGTGCATTGTGCAAATATAAAAGTAATAACGCAGACACCAGCAAATAATAAATGAACATAATAATATTAATACAGTAAAGAATATGACACTGTGCAATGATCAAACGTTCATAGTAAACACCAAATATTTTGCAGTGACTCTTAAGTTGCTATAGTAGTAGGTTACTAGACATGGCAGATTGCTGAAATAGTACCCCTCATGGTATAATTAACTTGAAATGTCCTAGTATTTTAGCCTAAGCTGGATTTAGAGCCTTGCTCAGGGGCCAAACAGTAGCAACTTGGCAGTACTGGGGCTTCAACTGGTAACCTTCTGAGTACTAGTGGAGTGCCTTTACCACCTACCTTTGTTACTACTCAATTTTAAAAATTACTACTCAATTTTAAAAAAGTATGAAATCATCCCAAAAATAGCCAACCACTGCATCCTTAAATATGTTGCATCAAATGTTTACTTATACAGATTGTTAACCCATGGATTGTGTTTTGTTTTTCCTTTTTAGGTCCAGTGTCAAAGCTCATCAGGCAGTTGGAGTATACAGATGCATGTGTGTGACCACAAAACCTGAGCACTTGAACAGAATGGCTCTTTTGTGGATATTTTACTTTTTTACAATCATCTGGGTGTGGGGGTTTTATTGTTTGTTTGTTTTTTGTTTTTGTTTGTTTGCATACTATTGTGTGGTTTTTGCTTAATTACGTGAACATCTCAATCTCAAAGTTGAAGCTTTCATTTAGTTCCCTAAAGGCAGACAAAGAAAAACATGTACTTACGAAATTGTGTTCCCATCTCGAAACCAACATTTTAAGTCTATCAAGTTGTAATGTAACACAGACAGGCCTATCTGGCTCTTGAGAGCATCTGGAATCAGGTCTATAGCCAAGTAAATTCAGCAGTATGTTTTCTGCATCACTGTTGTTGCTCACTGACTTGGTCATCAGTTTTGTCACTGATACAGCATAGAGGCCAGGAACCTGTACACTGATAGCACTGATGATTTTGAATCTGATAGGTGTTTGACCTGCATTGTTCAATGGCTAGCTGTAGAGCTTCTATAATACTCACTTTTTTCTTTATTCACTGGTATATGAAATAAATAAAACTGAAATGTTTCATACATTTGTATTAATTTCTTTAACATTTTGCTTGCTTACAATTCTAGAGGTAAATGTCTTAGTACCTATGAAAAATGTCTTGGCGACATCTAAATATACATCTTGTATGAGTATGAGAGCACTGACTCAATTGCGCAGCTTAACATAAATGTGAACTTGCCATGGTCATACAAGTCATCTTACATATAAATCTAAAAGCAGATTAGCTTGCTGGCAGTCTTAATAGACCACTCCATCAAATTGAGCTTCGTCCAGAGGTTTGCTTCAAAAAATAAACCAAGACGGTTCATGTGTGTGTTTAGAAAACCTTATTTACCTTCCTCACCTAAAAGATTCAAAGATTCATTCATTTTGTGATATGGATGTAGCTTATGCACACTGAAAATTTAGGATTTCATGAATTAAAAGGTAATATTTTTCAAGAAAAGGTACATTTGGAAGTGGTCACACAACTGTAATGAACTGTTGTAACGAGTGCCAGAGGGTGCGGAACAGGAGCGCAGGCTCCCTCGACTTTGTGAAACATTTAATAACATAAAAGACAATAATGGCACTCATACATAAACACACGACGCTAACAATAAAGACCAACATTAACACAGGCTAGACAAACATGGATACTAACATTGTACTCAGATGCTAATAAACAATGACCAACATTGAGGCACGCACTGACAGGGGATTAAATAGACTGACAAACACTTAAGGATAAACCCTGTACAGCTGTGTGTCATCACGGGGGTGTGGCTACAAACAAGTAAACCCCCCTGCACGCAGCATCGTAATTTGTTGTGGGAGGTTGTTCTCAAAGGTCTATGAAACTATAATAAAAAAGTCTAAAAAGTTATGTCTGTGACATCTGGCTGCCCAGTGGTTGTAAGCTGACCTGGGGAAGCAGGAAAAGGAGATGGTAGAGTTGCGAAGCATGTGACCAATGGACTGACTTTTGCATCTTTCATGAAGATGTCATTAGTCATTTATGGCTATTGTTGGACATGTGCATCTCTAAAGGGGAGCACAGTCTTTCTGACAGCAGTGTTTAGACATGAGTGGAGCCAGAGGCTCTTTTAAAATGAGCTCTGCTGAGCTGAAGCAGCAGCAAGCAATTCAGAGAAGTTGTGCCCTGAGTCGAACATATCTGCTCTCCAGCTCCATGATTCCTCTGCCCAGTGGCCCAAGTATCGGGGAAGGTCTGAAATTTCCATCACTTCCTACATATCACTGGACTTCCATGGTGCCACTCAGGTAAGCCAGTACCTAGTGCTTAAAAATATATGAAATCAAAAATAATGTAACAATATTTGAAAAAACTTACTTAAGATGAATATGGTCAAACAATCGAGCAAATGAAAGATTTATTTATTTATTTTGGAGATTATAAAGAATTATTGTTTCCTACTTTTCTACTTTTACTTATAGTAAGAGGTTATCATTGCATATTAGAGGCAGCCTTATCTACCCTTGAAACCAATCGATTATACTGGCTCAAGGTCAGACTAAACAGTGACTTTCACTAAAACCCAACAATTCAGCTTCACATTTGTTACCCAGTAACTGACCACAAAGCCTTCAGATTTCTGCACTTCTGTTTCCAATAGGTTGAGTATATATTATTTGTGTACATCATTTATTTGAAAGTATATAAGAATTTGCAACAATCGTGTTTTATGATTGTAAAGCACACCTCTTTTGTTAGTGGTATTTTGTATTTGTACGTGTCCCAGTTGTTTGCAAATAGTGTGCAGTATAGTGACATAAAATAGTGCAGTATGCTACCAAAATAGAAGATGGAGAAATCATTAAAATGTTAATATCAAATATACAGAATTTGCATATTTCTTTCCATAGGATTTTCAGGTAAATACATTGTATGCTATTTCACTCTCCAGGTTCTGTCAGCTCTTCTGTCAAAACTATTGCCAGTTTATGTAACACATATACATTATTTTAGTTTTCTTTGTCTCTTAGTCCTCTTTTGTCCTTTGAAAACCCCCAGCATCACAGAGGCCTCCATTTTCACCCCAGGCCAACAGGTGTTGTTTCAGGAATTTTCCCAAAATCGCCCTTCTCCTTGGAAGCACAACTCATCTCTTCCTCTTTGCAAGTCTTTTAAAAACACTGAAGAGCCATCAGAGATCCAACATACTATTTATACTCACTTTTCACACCCTCTGAGACCCATTCCAAAGAAAGGTCAGCCCATTGCTCCAACTCAGAGACTTACTATTGGACAATGTGATGGACTGCAACCTTTGGTGAAGCGGCACTGCCAGCTTCCACATGAGGAGACTTTATCTGTCAGAGGGACACACTGTCTTCCCAGCCGGCCTTTATCCACCACAGCCACACCAGCAGCTCGAATACAGCTACACATCTTTTTACCTGTTGAGGGGACTGAAGAGGAAGAAGATGGAGACAGTAAATCAGCTGATGACGATTTTATGGATGACACAGACAACAAAGCCACCAAGCTTTGGCACCAACAAAGGGAAAGGAAGACACCTCAGCCTCAGCAATAAATCCACATAATGGCCTAAGTCAATTTTACATGCCATGGCTTTTCCACTGTGTTATTCCCCAGCTATCTATTTCATAAATAAAGATGAACTGAGTCATTTGATGAGCATTGATAAGAGCTCTGGCTCAGTTAACCAGATTAAATACGTTTTTCTTTGCATGTCTAATCGAAATCTTTATTTTTTATAAAATGTAATGTGTGTGTGTGTGTATATAATTTTCTATGATAACGTCAGAAAAAGAGGTCAGAGATGTGTCATTCAAACAAAGACAGGTACTGTGTATCAGTTGTCTTGGACAAACTGAAGCACTGAACGATACGAGTATAAATGATAAGTAATAATACAAATAGTCTAATTTATTTTATTAATCATTTTAAATTTGTCATATTGTGGCTAACTGGACACAAAAAATGTAATTACAATAACCGTAATTAGCAAATATTTATATTATACTGCGTAATGCACGATTTATTGCCTACCAGTAAAAGAAAGATCAGCTCAAGATAGCCATCAGATTACTAAAGGTATATTCACACATTAGTAAATAGAATAAAGCGTACAAACGTAATGAAAGCGAACAGCTTTTATTTAGTATCATCTCATACGTTAAGCACACTTCAGAGCATAAGCGTCGCTAGGACATTTTTATATTCGGGACTCGAGCCTCCAATTGTTTGACCCCATAGACTATATATAAGATCCCCATGCTTGCTTCACGGTGAAGACAGTTTGCATTATATCATGTTTAGTTAGCCAGCTCAGGATACGACATCATAACGGTTGGTTCACGTTCACTAACAATAAACGGTCATTTTAGACAAGTTAGCTAACTATGTATATATGAACTGATTTGTTTGTCCTTCTGTAACCTGAAACGTGTAAAATCTTCAAAACATCCTCTTTCGTAAGAAAGCATTTATGTCCATGTCGTCTATTTTCTATCTCGTTCTTAGTGAAGACGGGGTCTAAAGGAATGGGTCCTGGTCCGGGGGATATTCTAACTTTTAAAGTGAGTAGTGCCAGTGCGCTACTAAAGTGCTGAATCGGTGGCGGGGTTTAAGGGCCACCTCTAACGCCTCTGCACCTGAGAATGTGATAGCTATGTTTCTTTGGTCTATGTTAATTATATTCTTCATAACCTTTAATTTTTAAATAGAAAGCAACATTTGATTAGGATAAATTCTACTTGAGCGCGCAAATCTTGCAGGGAGGAATTCCCGTTTCAGCCAGCAGGGGGCAGTTGTTGCAGCAGCCCACACGTTTTCCTGCCGTGGGAGTGTACAGCGTGCGGAAGTGATTTAGCTAGCGGGAGTTAGCCAGCTAGCTGTCTATATATTTAGATTACACGCGATGCATATGTTTAATCTTATTTTTGTTACACTGCTGAACAATAATATCTTGCAACACTTGTGCATGGGCCATCTTGTGTGACCGATCGTTAGTTGTGGGGTCTGCGTGTTCTTGGGTAAGTAGAGTATTTCAAATGGTTGGACTGTTGACTAGCTAGCCTCAGATTGTAAACAACACGCGGAGCAGCTACCTACCCTAGCTACCTTCCCCAGCTGCGCTTATGCTGTTAGCGAGTCTGCACCAGATTTTGAGTCTCGATGTTGGCTAGCTATTTAGGAGACTGCCATGATGCCCGATGCTGTAGTTATCTCCATGCAGTTGTGCTCCATTTGCGAGCTAACATGTACGTCTGTGCATGCAACTAATTTGACGGCGGTAGCTCAACAATTCTCTCTACTACAACCTCATTGCCCTGCGTCCTGATCTACTAGCAAAAGCCAGAACGATCTCAAAAACACAATAGAATACATATTCACTTTAATTGCAAGGTAGAGTAAATACGTGCTCAGGTTGATTTGCAGACAATGGATGTTTAAGGTGTAAACGTTTCCTGGATATCTCTTATTTATCCTGCAAAATAAACAGTAATATAGCAAGGGTAACTAGCTACCACACAGCCGGCCAGCGAACGGACTAGCTTAGCTAGATAGCTAACTTAGTTCATATGTTTCGCTGCTCGTTAGCTTTTTATTCACGTCTGTTACACAAGAGATTTGTTTAAAGTTGTGCAGAAACGAAATCATTAATCAAGGGTGTAGCTAAAATGTTTTCTTATTCGGAACACCAAGCCAGAGTACACTGCGACATTGTTAATTGGGTAGAAAATTGAAAAAACGGGATGTTCAAATGAGTACCTGCCATGATGTGTGTTTGATGATGTGTTTCAGACTTTTAGGAGATGTCTGACTCCCTTAAGTCTCCAGAAGAGGCAGGCACACTGATGGAAACCACCTTACAAGTGGCGGGGAATTCTGTTGACCAGCGCACTGGGGATTCAATAAATTCCATTAATGGCATGTTGAATACACAAGGCTCTCCTATCCAAGTGAACACAGATAGGCCATGCACTACACAGACAGCAGTGGTAGAACCTGCATGTAATGAGAATCTGATGGAAGATAATCAGAATGAGGAGAGGGTGGAGGAGGTGAGCCAACCAGACTTCAGACATCTAGAGGGCCAACAGTTGGACAACAAGAAAAGTGGTAATGAATTGGAGAAGATAAAAGAAGTAGATAGGGAAATTAAAGTAACTGTGGAACAGAAAGAACATCAGAGGAGTCAGGAAGAGGCAGGTGGAACACTTGGAAGTGAGGAGACAACGCAGGAAGACAAAGACATCAAGCAAAGAGATGATATGGAAAGTGAACAGCAACAGAGCGTGTCTAAAGACCCCAAAAACACAACAGAGCAGCAACAGAGTAGTGGTCAGGAGGAGGAAGAGGAGAAGCAAACTGATATGATGGAGAATCAAAATTTGACCTTCAAGCAGAAGGCAGACAAGGAATTAGAGAAGGAAAACACTGAACGTATTCAAGAGGATGGCAAATTTAGTGTGGGCCATAATAAGGAGGAAGACCAAGAGCTAAAGGATGGTGTGGAAAAAGAAAGATGTAAAGATAGTCAGAATGAGAAAAAGGAGAAGCATCCAGAAGAAATGAGGGATAAAGATTTGACAAGTAGGCAAGAGCTAGAGAGAGAATTGGACAAGGAAAGCACTGGGCGAAATCAGGAGGACACAAATCCAGAGGAGATGATGTGTAAGGAAGGAGACGGTGAGGAGGAGAAAGATGGGGCCCTGGGCTTAGTTTTTCCACTGGAAGCAGAAAGAGGTTCAGAGGAAGAAAAGAGTGAGCAGGAGCAGAACATTCCAAAAAAGGTGGATGGAGAACAACCAGAGAACCAGACAGAAAATGTGAAGCATGAAACGGAGAAGGACACATCAGAGCAGCATGAGAAGATGGAGAAAGAGGAGGACAATGAAGTGGAAAACATGGAAATGGAGGAGAAGTCAGAGGAAGATGAGTCCCCAGCAGAAGGCATAGAACAGGAAGAGCAGGAAGAAAAAAAACATGCTTGTTTAGAGGCGACTGTTATTAGTACAATGGAGGACCTACAAAGTGAGAGCTCTGCTGAAACTCCAATGGATATAGACCAAACAGAAGAAAAGATGCAGGTAGATGATGTGCAGCATTCTGAAAGCTGGCTAAACATTGGTGAGTGTGGACTAATTATTTTAATCTAGTATAGTGTGAATGTGAGCAGTGTTATTCTCTTTTCCAAAAGACATCAATCAATGTTAAACTTCGTAATGAATAAATTGGTATTTATTAGAAAGATGATCAGGCTTTCAAATGTCATTGAATAATGGCATTACTTGCAGCAACTTTTTACAAAAAAATGAGTTTAGCATCCATAGAAATTCCCTTTCTGGTTTTCATGTGATTTAGTGATTTGTTGTTTTTTTTTTTCTTCATTTTTTTAGTTTCTGTCAAAGATAAAGATGAAAGCCCCTTTGAGGAAACAAGAACTGAGTTGGAGCCCACCAACAGCAAAGATCAGGCTTCTAAAGACTTACCCCAAAACCTTTTATCTGACGGATCAGACAGAACAGGTAAGAAAAAAAGACAAATGCCTCACTTTTCATGTACTTTGAAAGTGCACACATTTGTTGAGAAACTAACTGTGCTGAGCTGTAACGGAACACATTGCAAAATTGTTTAACCAGCAGAAAATCAGACATCTCAGGAGTCAAAGGATGGGCTGACAGACCTGCCTGTACAGAAGGTGAGCGCAGGCCGCATAAGCTTTTTAATGCGTGAGTCCAGCAATAATACATGTTTGCACTCATGTGTTTCATAATTAAACATTCAAACCACAGGCAGTGCTTCGAGTTCAGCCTGTGGCTGAGGCTGAGAAGAAAACGGCCATTCCCATCTCTGGTTCACCTCCAGTGAAGATCAAAGATGAGCCTATGGATGAGGAATATGAGAAAGCTCTTGCACCTCATGCTCCTGCAGGGCGGGTCAAGGATGAACCAGACATGAATGAAGTGAGTGCCACGTTATCCTTTCCCACTGACATTAGTACTAGTAATGTGACGTTGTAGGCAAATATGTAGTATGAATTATGTGTAATATATAATTCCATGAGGTTTCTTTGTTTGTTTTTTCTCAAAGGAATATCAGTGCAGTAAGAGGAAAAGTAATTTCTTAATTAAATGCTACTCTTAATGTACATTATTTACTGACACATTCCAAATGGGATTCAAGTTCTATTACATCTCCTGGGAAAATGCACTGCCTTTCATTTGCTGACATATTTGTAATTGGATTGCAGGAATTTACACAGAAGTCTTCAGATGAGATTAAGATCAGTGCGGTGTTCTCCGTTGGGGGAAACTCTACACCTATAGGTGCGAAAATGAGAAGCAGTCATTTCCAGCTCATGTATCATTGGAATGTTTGTCATTTCAGGCTTGCCATCCCCTTTGGCTGTTGCATGCTCTCTGTTTCACAGGGTCCAGCACAGGGTCCACCACAGGCTCCGTAGGCTTGGCTCATTCAGCAAAGGCGTCCCCCAACTCGTCATCTGCTGTCCCCTCCTGCACCCCTGCCAGCCCTCTGTGTGTGGTATGCTCAGGCTGTAAGAAAGTTCTCCTGAAGGGCCAGACAGCATTCCAGCGAAAGGGCTGCCCCCAGCTCTACTGCTCAACACACTGCCTCTGCAGCAGTACCGCCACCCAACTAGTGGTCAAGCCCAAGAAAATCTGTCATTACTGCCTCAAGTGAGTGTCCTCAGTGCGGCAGGTATTTATTGAAGGCTAATCTGTAGAATAAATGCAGTGTTTATAACAAGTAATAACACCCTGTCTAAAATGGTGAAGTGTAGAATTTGATCCATCAAGCTCCAGTTTAAGATTTAAGATGTAATGGTTTCATTTGGTTTATTTTCTGTTAATTACTTAATTTGTTGAAAAACATGGAAACAATAGTATATTATTTCAAATCGGTGTCAAGGCCAATCAATCTGTTTTTGTAAACCATATTGCTGCAGGGAATGTAAGGAGCATATGAATTTCATACCCAAATCTTTTGCTAAATATATATTTGTTTATTTAGATTAGGACTAATTAGTGTTTGTCTATTGCTGGAATTAGCTCTGTACAGATTTATGCCTTTAATTCCTGTTCATCAATGGTGTTTACAGAAAAAATATTTTTAAATAGTAGCCTTTCAGTATAAATGGATACTTCTCCAAAAAAATTGGGTAACCTTTTTCAGTGGTAAGTTTTTAATTAATTATTAATCTGACTGTGACTTCTTCACTGTTCATGCTGCCTACACAGGGAGATTTCCAACCCAAAGGATGTGATCATTGCCCCAGTGGATTCAGCAGGGGCAGTGAAGGACTTCTGTAGTCAGAAGTGCCTCAGTGCATTTAACTACAAGCGGGACGGCGCCAACTCCGTGCTTGCCACCGACCAGAAAAGTACCAAATGCAGCATGTGCCCAAAGACCTGCACTGTAAGTGCACTCTGGATCAAGTGTAGGATACGTGCCAGTACCAAAAGTCTCTGTGCTGATGCCGGTAGTGGAATGTGCTGGAGAGGGAGCGGCTTCCCTAAGTCTTGTGTAACGAGTCCTCTGTCTCCTTTCCTAGATGCGACACGAGGTTAACTTCATGGGCGGTGTCCATAAGCTGTGCAGTGACACCTGCTTCAACCAATTCAGGGCCTTCAATAAGCTGACTATGAACTGCTGCGTCCACTGCGGAGGCTACTGTTACAGTGGAGATGGGCAGTGTCCCACTATGCTGATAGAGAGCGCTGTAAAAAAGTTTTGTAGTCAGAATTGCGTCATGTTCTTTAAAAAGGTAAACCTGCTTCCTTGGTGCACAGGTACAGTTAGCATCTAGCCAGAGAGTGCAAATAGCAGTGCATATAGAGCAATTATACAAAATTTTGCAATATACAATATTTTGCAGAAGTACACAAAGCTAGTCCCTTGCACAATGTGCCGAGCTTATCGCTCCATGGTGGAGATGGTGGAGAACACAAACAAGGAAGGCAGCAGGGAGCTCTTCTGTTCTTCTGCATGTGTGACTGCACACAAAGTGCAGACAGTCAGCTCTTCAGGTAACATAGCCATGTGCATGGCTGTCCCAGACTGGGTCTTTTTTCAAATAATTTGTAATGTCTACAGCATTGGGTATTTGAATGGATGAAGAGATTACATTCTATATTGGATAGTAGATGATAATGCAGCTTCTTTAGCAGATGTATATTTTACTTTATATATTTGCTTTATTTATGTTGTGAAGATTTAGACAGATTGCAGCTTTCCTTTCAGTGTTGGCTTTTGTTATTTCTCTGTCTATTTCTCTGTCTGTCTTTCTCTCTCTCTCTCTCTCTCTCTCTCTCTCTCTCTCTCTCTCTCTCTCTCTCTCTCTCTCCTTCACACACATTAAGGTACTGCACTGGAATGCAACAACTGTAAGCAAATTCAAGTGCCTCAGTACCACCTGGCCATGTCTGATGGCACCATCCGCAACTTCTGCTGCTTCTCCTGTGTTGTGTCATTTCAGGTAGCGCAAAAGGACGAGCCTTTTTTTTGTTTTGTTTTTGGTCACCACAGCATTCAGAGTAACCCCTGCACTTAATGTGTAAGCTCTGTGCATCACTTTCTTCATGTTGCTCTTTGTCCCGCTCTTGCTTTAGGATTCTTTCAATAAGTCAAACTCTCAAAACCAGCTGAATGTGGCACCTTCGCTCAGCGGGGCTTCACCTGCGCCAAAGCTGGTCCCCACCAAACCCATCTCTGTGGATTCCAAAGCCTCTGGGGTCCTCCGCATCCCAGCAGTGACCAAAATCCCCTGTGCCCAGTGCCAGCGTTCCTTCTTCCGCAAGCCGGAGCTGCTGGATTTTAAGGTTCCTCCCTTCCAACCCTGTGCACTGCCACTGGCCACATGCACAATGCTGTGTCTGGGGTTTATTGTTGTTTTTGTAGCTTTGTTTTGTTGTTGCTTTGTTTTTTTACACTCCGAAAGAGTTTTCTAGAAACTTGTGGATGAAGAATGCTCTGAATTGCCTGATGTTCTCATCATGGATTTAATTGCCTGCTTTGCGTTCTATATGATCTCACAGGGAAAGATGTATGCGTTCTGTGACAAGGCATGTATTGACGAGTTCAGAAGGACCAACTACATTATGGCACAGTGTGTATACTGCAAAATTGACAAGGTGGTGAAGGAGGTGAAAAGGATCAACAATGTGGACTGCTCTTTCTGCAGTGAAGGTAAGCCCCTCTCGCTCAATATTAGTGCTTCTGTAGAACATAACTCAGTAGACTACCACCCATTTCTTCGCATGGTGCCAACCAGCCTCAGGGCATAAGTGTCTGCTGCTTCGCAGGTTGCAAGCTTCTCTACAAGCATGACCTGGCCAAACGCTGGGGGAAGCAGCACTGTCGCAGCTGCCTGTACTGCAGCGGCACCTCCCAGACTGTTGTGACCAGTGTTTTTGGAGGCAAAAAGGAGGAGTTTTGTGGGAATGAATGTTTGTCACAGTACACGCTGCTGTTCTGTGAGGTAATGCCTGAAAATGATTTTGTTTGTACTCATTTTTTTCTTTCCTTTTAAATAACAGTCCACTATGTATATTGGTAAGCTCATTTGCATAAACTTTTATGTTCCACACTTTAAATGCGCTGGACAGGTAGCTAAGTGCAGCATGTGCAAGCGTACCAGACAGATGCTTGAGTCTGTGAAGTGGCTCGGCGAAATCAAGCACTTCTGCAACCTCCAGTGTCTCATGTACTTCTGCAGCGTTCAAGGCAATGCAGCAGCACCTGTCAACCTCACCCCCAAGACTCCGCTCACGCAGGGTAAGACCAAGGAAAGCCTTATTGGTAGCTGGCCTGTCACCAAGTGGCTGCCCTCAGTCTTTGCCCTCTGCCTCACCCTCCCCTGTCTCAATCTCCGTAGGGCCAGTGCCCATAGCACCTGTGGCCTCTCCTGCAGCCCCCAACAGCATGGCAGCTCATACACCACAGGGAGGGAAAGATGCCACACCTGTCATTGCCAATGTCATATCATTATCCAGCGCCACCAATGGACAGCCTCCTGTGATGGGATGTGCTGCCTTGCAAGGTACTTTCTCTTCCTCTAGGGGCTTCTGCCAACAGCTGCATCAGCACTAGCAAGTCTTTCCCTTTCGGGCACTTCTTATAAGATCTTGCCTTTGTGTTTTAGGAACCATCCCTGCTGGTGTAAAGGTCATGGGTCATGTAAGTGTGCACAGTGTGACCATCTGAGTGAATGTTCAAGTTTAAAGATGCTGAGAATTTGAATGGTGGCTGTTTACTTTGGTTTTTGCTGCTTTGTGCTGTGACTTGTGCCTTAGTTGGATTGTAATGATTGTATGCTGAAATTGCCAGTGCCCTGAGCAAAGAGGTTCTACAAATGTGCTATGATTTTGATGAGGGGGTGAGTTGTTTCTGAGCAGTATTCTGTGCTTTTTATAGGCTAGCACTCAGACAGATGCTGTAAAACCTCCTTCAGCTCCTCCCCCCAGAATACTCAAGAACAAAGCTTTGCTCTGTAAACCCCTGAATCAGAACAAGGGCACATCCTGCAAGCCCAATTCATCTGATATTACCACACAAACAGGTACTGATCATATCACTTAAAATAACACATGCTTAGCTCACAGTACTCATGCTTGTGTGTGCTTTGTGCGTGCACGTGTGTTTGTCCACAGATGAAGCCCAACCAAAAGTGATAGTGTTACCCTTACCTGTGCCAGTGTTTGTGCCTGTACCTATGCAGCTCTACACACAGTACACGCCAGTTGGGATGGGACTTCCTCTACCGGTGAGCTGTCGATATCTGCTCTCTGGACTTTTTTTGCACATTCAGATACAATGTGGATGCTCATCTCCATCTATGGAGTGCCTACCAATGCCAGCTAAGGTGTATTGTCGCTCTTTGTCTGTGTCCTTGTAGGTGCCGGTGCCGATGTTCCTCCCCACGACTCTGGACAGCGCTGAGCAAATTGTGGAGACCATTCAGAAGATCAAGGAGAAAATCCCAGACAACCCGTTGGAGGCCGACCTGATCATGATGGCCGAGATGGTGGCAGAGGACAGTGAAAAAGAACAAGCTGTCTCCCGTGGAGGTGAACACAAAGGGGGTGGCAGGGATCTGGAAAAAGATGACAGATGCCTCTGCGGTAGTGTTGCCATGCAGCTAGTGGTCAAGCCTGCACTCACGAAAAGCTGTCACTGGTCAGATGACTTTCCTCAAAATATTGCAAGTATTGGATGTACTTTGCTCTATAGGGGCAATGCTGATAATAAATAATAACATTGCTTTGTAATAACACTGTCTAATGTGGTCAATTGTACAGTTTTGCTTAATCAAACTACATTTCAAGGCATGTTTTGTTTTGGTTTGTATTCTGATAATTCCTTAATTTTGGAAAAGTTTGGAAACAATAGTTATTTCAATTGAGTCTGATGTTTTATAGGTCATCTAAATGCTGTAAATTGAAGCATTTTATACCCAAATGTTTTAAATAGCATATGTATTTATTTGTTATTTTCAAGATTGTTAAACTGTAACCACTCAAATATCTGGATGACGGTACCGAATATTAATTTGGCAGTTGTGAAGTCTGCAAATGGGCTGTCACAGATTGTGAAGTCTTCAGTGATGCATGTCATTTATTTGCTTGGGTTATGTCTAATGTGACTAATGCAGAACTCTTGTTCCTCAGACCAAAATGATAACTTCATTGAAGATTTTGATTTGGAAGCCTTGTCCAGTCATCTCAGCTGGGAGGAAGACAGTGTCTCCAGTGCCACTAGAGGGGGTCGTGCCTCGGAGTGTGAAAAAGCACCCCAGTCCAAGCAGTCCCCCGCCCTCACCGCACAAGAGTCACATATGGACCTAGAGGCTGACTTCCCAGTTGGTAAGAGCATCTGTTCTCACTCCTCACCTATGGCAAAGCATGCAGCCATTGAGGTATATTCCCTGAGCTCTAAACAGATTGCTCATGATTGACCTTGTAATTGGCAGAGTGCTTTGAGCTTTTAGAGCAGCAGTCCAAAAAGGAGAAGTCCCAAGCAAATACCCGACTCAGACCACGCAGGAGAGGCCGCGATGGCTTCCCCCAGAAGAAACGAGTATGAATGTCCTTCGCCAAGCGCTCAAACGCTCTTAGATATTATCCCCGCAAGCAGCAATAACTTAGTCCACTAATTCCTGTAACACACAGACCTTTTAAACTGATCTAGTGGTGATATGTATAGAGTTTATTTTTCCCAATTGAGTTGCTTGACTGTGAGAAACCAGAGTCTGATGTCTGACCACAGGCCCGCAAGCGTGAAGTAACCCCGGCATCAGATATGGCTGGTCTTCCCAACATCTCCAAGCTGCACAAAGAGTATGGTATCCAGACATGGAAGAGCTGGATACGCTGGAGGAACAGCCAACCCAACTTGGAGATGCCCAAGTTGGGCTGTAAGTCTCTAAATTCTAAACTCTAAGTTTTTAGCCCTACAGTCTCACTGCACGGGTGCATTCTACAATTCATTAATTTGTATTTCACCACTTAGTGTTGTACCTTTTATAGTTAGAGCCCTATCAAATTCACAGACCATGAAATCAGCCTTTTCTCCATGAAATATCAAATTTTACATGAAGTGCAGATAAATTAGTGAAACAATATTGGATACATGCCTTATCTGGACAGCACACAATTAGATGTCAAAGCTCATCACTTTTTTTTTTTTTTGGCCTGTTGCTATTAAGACGAGTCAAATGAGAACATTGCATGGAGGATGTCCTAAAATGTAACATTAGAGACTACCCTACTAGTTACTACCCTTTAATAAAGTCTGGGAAATGCAGCATTTGTCTTTTAAAATTGATTAAATCCATAATTCTTTAGAAATGAGGTCTGTGAAATGAACCATTTTTTCCCATGAATTTAGTAGGTCCCTAATTATAATTGTACCAAGTGTGAATTTATTTAACAGCCAATGCTGTTTTGAGTTATGTAATTTAAAACCTGGCTATGTAATGCTCGCACTTACTCTGGTTTGTTGAACCAGCTCGCAGCATGACGCTAAAAGAGGACCTGCTTCAGTGTAGCACAGCTGAGCTGAGCTACGGTCTCTGCAAGTTCATCAGTGAAGCTCGCCGTCCTAACGGAGAAACATACAGTCCAGACAGCATATATTATCTCTGTTTAGGCATCCAGCAGGTAGGAACCGCATGCTTGCAGCTGCTTTACCAGAATATGAGGCAGCATGCATATCTGAGATGGTTATTTCCAATCTTTTGGTACAGCACCTATTTGAAAATAGCAGAATGGAGAACATTTTTGCTGACCTATTCTACGCTAAATTCAGCCAAAGCATAACCAGCATTCTCAAAGACTGGAAACCCACTATACTGCCAAGTGGTGAGAAATTTGTTTCATTCATTTTTGTTCAGCAATCCAGTATAAAGTTTTTATTGTTAAGCTCAATGAACTCTTAAATATGGTTTGTATTTATCTTTTTATATTCAGTGTTTACGGATTATCACTACTTAAACATGAATTAACCCTTTTGTGTCTGTGTGCACGCGGGCGTGTAGGCTACGTGCACTCTCGAGTGGAGGAGGAGTACCTATGGGAGTGTAAGCAGCTGGGCGCCTTCTCCCCCAGCGTGCTGCTCAACACGCTGCTGTTCTTCTGCACCAAGCACTTTTGCTTCCGCACCTTGGCGCAACACCGCCGCCTCTCCTTTGCCCACGTCATGCGCTGCACACGTACCCACAATGGAGCTAAGGTGGCCTGCCTCCGCTTCTACCCACCCGTGCCTAAAGAAGGCAAAAGTGCCCGTGAGTGCTTCGTCCTCCTCTTTTTTTATCTTGACTTATCATCTTTCTGCTTCTACTAGTCTTGATCGCCAAGGTCATGGATTTCTCACTTTACATGAAAACCCAAAAAATCATCAACCAGATGCAGTGACATCCATTATAAACAAAACTATATAAAGTCGTCTTGCCTTGGAAGAAAAGAATCTGCCTTTAGTGAGTGTGGTGCTCTTGTTGTACACATTAACCCCTGAGTGCGTCATGTTTTCTAGCTGTTCCAGACTCAGATGGAGTCCCAGCCAAGAGGAAGAGGGGGGATGAGGAACAGGCGGAGGAGGACGATGTGGTGCTGGAAATGCAGGAGAATGCAGAGAACCCTCTTCGCTGCCCTGTGAGGCTCTATGAGTTCTACCTCTCCAAATGGTAGGCCTATGGCACTGTTGGTTTGTTATGCATGCAGTGACTGGTTCCCATTGGAAGCCATTTATGGCAAGAGTGTCCAGTCTTTTCTGCAAAGGACTAATGTGGCAGTGGGTTTTCATTCTAACAAAAAAGAGAGACCGATTTGTTATTTTCATTTATTCTGCTGGTCTTGGTATTCAGCGAGTTGATCATGAGTGCTCATATTTTCTTGTCCCTTGTGGAAAAGATTGGACACCCCAGGTCTGTAATTTTGTGCTTGACTTTTTGCCAAACCTGCTGTTTGCTTGACATAATGTGAGTTTGAACTAACATGGGGATGTTTTCGTCGCTGCCTTCAGCTCAGCCACAGTGAAGCAGCGCATCAACGTGTTCTACCTGCGTCCTGAGCGCTCCTGCGTGCCCAACAGTCCGCTGTGGTTTTCTTCAATGGCGCTGGATGACGAGGGGCTGGACAGCATGCTCACACGCATCCTCACCGTACGAGAGCTGCACCTGGAGACAGAGAAATCCTCTGTGGCATTCGACTCAGACAATCCTTCCAATTCTGACTGAAGAGCCCATGGACACCCATGTGTCTGGGATTCATACACTTTCAAGAACTTAAACAGGAAATTAGTGGAGAAACTAACCAGCAGGAGATATTGTGGGGCCCCCGGTAATGGTTCTAATTATAATACACAGTCACTCAATGGGTGCATCCTGCTGGGTGGGAAATGGAGAACCCAGAATGCATTATGATGTCAGATGACAGAACTGACTGGACTGAATAGAACAGAATATTGGACTCAGACAGTTGGACCCAAATACCTTAGCGCACAACCCTTTTATCAGACTGTTTTTGTAAATCACTTTGCTGTGTGTATTGCTCAGTTTTCCTTTTATGTTCTCATAGCTGTAGCATAGAACTTCTTGAGATAAAAAAAAGGTTTGTAAAGAAGGTCAAAAAAATAACTACAAAAACACAACAGCTGCTGACTAGTATCTTTTCCATTACACATTTGTGTAAACTATTTCCTATCATGATTTATTCACTTCCCATGTTTTTCTGTAACACTAAAGGAAGTAGTACTTGTTGGTTTCAAACGTGTGCCATTTTTTTCTGAAGGTGTTCAACGAATGTTTGGAATGGCAATTGTGAAAATCTGACCATTGCACTGCATCAAGTTAAAGTGCATTGACCTCATGATGAGATATTCATTTGACCCAATGTTGTTATTAATTCTTCTTCTTTTTTTTTCTTTTTTTTTATATATAAAAAGCTTTTGTGAATCACAAAAAATCAATTGTGATGCATTTTACTCGTTCATATACTGAATAAGATTGTACAAACGCATGCAGTTTTTACTTCTTTACATACAAGATACCAGTTTTAAATGGTTGAGAAGCAGCACTGGACAGAAAGGAAGGAAAAACTGAAATACTAATAGTTTTCCCCATTCTTCTCATGGTTTAAGCACTGGCTGAGCTATGGCCATTTTCTTTGTTCCATAGTGCAAGCACAAAGTTATATTAACTGCCTTTTATTGGTGTGCGATATAGTTTCACACGTTATTTTTGAATGATTTGGCATAGAAAACATGCATGCTGATCTCTAGCCAGCTGGCTCCTGGCTTCAATTGTCTGGTTCTTTTGGCACATTTCTGCAGTGCAGATTTAGTAATAAAATAAGAAATGACTTAAACACCCCCCCACCCCCCATCGTGAAGTGGTGTGTTGTCCATCCAAACCCACTGAGTTAAATTCTGTTCAACGGTCAGATAAAAACAGAACTTTTCTTAATTGTAATTAAGAACTTCTTAATTATACTCCAATTTTGATATTAATAATTTCATCAAGAATTGCTTTAAGTAATACATTGCTTCACAATATACATACAAAATAAACATGCAATTTATTCTAGATGATCTCTAGTTTGACGTTCTAGTCGGTCTCTCGGTAGCACTTACATGCTGTGAAACTCAGTCCTCTGGACATGTTAAAAAGGAATTCAAGAGAACAGAATGACATGTATTTGTCTTTTGTTTTTGCAATGTAGCAAGCAATAGTAACATCACTCACCATGGTAATAGTTGGGTTTTTTGGGGGGGGGGGTTTTTGTTTGTTTTTACTATTCAAACAGTTTGAAAAATGTTTGAAAGAATCAAAACAAACCAACAAAAATTATTTTATCAAAATTATTTTATCATAATCTGAATATTATTACGTATTGTGCAGCTGTCAATTCATGTATACTTAGGTATAGGTATAAGGTAAGGTATAAGGTAAAGTGTAAAAGTGTTAGTTACATTGCAAGGAAATGCTGCATATTTAACTGGAAAATAAGATGTTTTTTCTATCTGATTTTCGCCCAGATCAGTGATAGGCTGAGGGGCCTCTTGAGGCTCTCTGTCCTCTCTGATCTATGTTCATCTTGTACAACAGTGTAGACAGATGCTTGGCACAAAAAAAAATGCAGAAATTATTAGACAATTAATAAACAAACATTAGTAAAACAATGTATTATGTAATATACAGTATTATGTAAAAGAAGTTGTATACTCACTAGCTTTTCACTTAGAGCTAAGATCAATGCCTGCTCCCAAGAGTCACTAGCATCCACAAGGCACAGCATAAATATGTCCTAGCAAAGGATAACAGAATAATTACAAAATGATATCTAATGCAGTGTTGCAGTACGCTTTGATAAACATTTCTTTAAATAGAAATCATAAACCTGCATTTGTGTCTTATCTTACTGCTAGTTAGCATTTTATTAATTTTAGTAAATAAGATTTAAGCCTTTGATCTGTCTGCAATATGTTCAATTACATAAGTGCAAAATATTTCAAAATATAGCAATAACAACAACAAAAATTATATTTACTAAGAATTTGGATTGTTACTTTTAGTAAAATCACTCTTTATAAACTTTACCTTTGAGCAGATAACCATCACTTATGTCTGTGAGTACTGGAACCAAGACAAAAACTTTCTTATTTTACTATCCATATAAAACTGCAGAGAGTGACACCACAATTTTTATGATCAAAAGGATAATCTTAAATTTTTAGGCCCCTTCCCCATCCAGCTGGTGTACAGCCTTTGGATGTTGGGCCTTCGGTAGAGTGCACCATGCATTGTGAGGAATTTCTTCGTCTTGACTTCAGCAGCTTGAAACTCGTGTCCTATCCAGTTTATAGTGGCTGCAGGGTATCTGCTGACTGGCAGGGCATATGTGTTTATGGCTTTGGTCTTATTATTCCCATTCATATGGCTTTTGAGGGTCTGCTTTACCCTATGGAAATACTTGGATGTTGCTATTGCTCTTATTTCTGCCTCATGGTTTCTGTGTGACTGGAGTATCCCCAGGTATTTGTAGCTGTCCTCCAGGTTTGCTATGGTCTTGTGATAGTCCAAATCGCTCAATCTTGATCGCTTTTTTGTTTTTATGTGCAAATGACATTGCAATGTTCTTACTATGGATCTTAGATGGATCAGGGAGTCAATGTCCCTTTCTGTCTTGGTGTACAACCAAGTGATCTATGTAAAGGAGGTGGCTGATGATGGTCTCACTCATGAATCTGTGCCAATACCCACTTTTATTGATTATCTGGCTAACACGATTCAAGCCTAAGCAGAATAACAGTGGGAACAGTGTATCTCTTTGGCATGAACTATACTCATGATCACCCAGGAAATTGTCTTTGAGTTGGCTTCTATTATTGTCCTCTGGTCCTCATTGAGTTCTTGGTGAAGGTCCTTATGATATTAGTGACTTGGACCTGGATTACAAGTATCCAGGTGTGTGGCATTAAGCCATATACATATTATAGTTTTAGGCAATGCTTAAGTTGGTCTGCATGGTCAGCTCTTCATATCAATAGGTGGTGCTTTGAGCCTTTAGTTTTGGACACTGAAGGTTGTGTATGCCTTGTATTTTGTAGCCTAAGGTTTCAAGCGTGGCAAATATAGAAGGTTTCCAAAGAAACAGGATGTTTTGGACTTTCCTTCCTCAGCTGTGCAAGAAAAGTGGTTCTGAATTTCCACAAGGTGAAACTAGTTATCATCATCATCATCATCATCATCATCATCATCATTATTATACATTATTATCATCATAAAGTACACCTGTCTATCTTATATTTCAAGTCAATCACTGAAACGTGAGTAATCCATAAAATTATGGTTTTACATATTAATAATAATACTCAGGGGGCTATTTTGAAAAGGTATTGAAGGTTTTGGTTATTCCATGCAAATCCATCCATCCATCCCAGTTTGTGTTTGCACTAAAAAATGACTTTAATTTTGAAAAGAATTAGCAGGCTCATTTACAATTTCTGAATTCACACTGATCCACTTTCGAGCATGGCACGATTCTGGCATAAGCTCTGACAGTTATTTATTTATTTTTCTTATTCTACTCTAGGCAATGGCAAGCTTTGGAGCAGTAGTATTTACTTCTTAGTACCAATCTATTGCAGCTCTGAGTTGTCTGATCACGATTTGACCATGGAGGAAGTGGAAACAGCGGAAGAATTGTTGGTGAAACAACATCGCAAGGAAAAGAAAGACCTGCAAGGTTATGTAGTTTGGCGGCTTATTGTATGTGATGCAGAATAAAAGCTTTGGCTAGTGTATTTTTTTTAATTGATATTGTCACACAAAACCAATACCCTCTGGAGCCTGGTCGTTCTTTTCGCATTATTTTTATGATCAAAATTGCAAAGGCTCTGCTATTGAATTAACAATCCGTGCTTGACTTCCTAACCTAGCTAACAAGCTATTTAGCTCTACTTACTGTTCAGACAGCTAACAGCTTTGACTTGATTTTTGGGATGCTGTATTTGAATTAAGGTACACTAATGTGGCTTGTATCGCCCCCTTTTAGCTAAAATACAGAGTATGAAAAATGCTGTACCTAAAAATGACAAGAAAAGGAGGAAGCAGCTAACTGAAGACATTGCTAAATTAGAAGCCGAGCTCAATCAAAAACACGAGAACGAACTCCAACACCTTCAGAATTCTAACGCTGCAGACAAGGTAATATATGGTCATTTATATGAATTTGAAAGGCTTAAATTGACTTATCCCCCAGAATGCCCTCTTGTGTTTTCAGACAGGATTTAATGTTTTGGACATGATACAAGAATTGTTTCGTTGATTATATCAAGGTTGATGAGGTTGCGGATGCGGTCGATTCCATGAATCTGGCTGGTCGAGAGGAAACGGAGGTTAAACAGGGCCGAATATCTAAGGCACAGAAGAGACGAGTGAGTGGAAAGAAAATACGTTGTACTCTTCCGCTATAATTAGTTGAAACCATACTTTGTGTCCCAACTCTCAAAATATCACTATCTTTAAAAAGTTTCTGACTGTCTTGAGACCCTTTTAGCTCTGGCTGTCATGCTGTTAAAAATGTCCAGGACAAGAAGGCTGCCCAGGAGAGGGAGAGAGAGAATCGCATTGCGGAGGCCGAGGTAGAGAACCTGTCAGGCTCTAGGCACCAGGAGGATCTAAAACTGAGGAAAAAGCTGGCAGAGATGCACTTGCAGATCCGAGAGATCTGCTCAGATGGCCACTGCATGTATCGCGCTGTGGAGCACCAGCTGATGGATCGCAGCGGATCCCTCGGGATCAGGGAGCTCCGTGCTCAAACAGCCCAGTATATGCGGAACCACTCAGATGACTTCCTGCCCTTCCTCACCAACCCCAACACCGGAAACATGTGCACTGCAGGTGAGCAGTAGATTGTTTCCCACTACACATTGAACATCTGTTGAGTGAATGAATTATGTTGGCATCAAATAATCAAGAATAATTTCTGGGCTGAGTGTCTGCTTAAACAGGTGTGATGTGTAAAAACATTTATTTTTAAAAATGCAGATGAATTTGAAAAGTACTGCAATGATGTTGCAGAAACAGCTGCTTGGGGTGGACAATTAGAGGTAATGACGGCTTAGCTAGGACTTCTGATTGCTAAAGCTATGTAATTGCATTCATTGGTATGTGTGTGTGTATATAGATTTGCACTTTTTAAAGGTATATACCTGACACCATTATGTAAATTATTTGGTATAAGATATTTTAGCATCATTTGTTAGTATTCATTTGTTATATACAGATTTGAAAAAAAAATTTAATCATCTTTTTTTTTTTTCCAATGCAGTTAAGAGCTCTTACACATGTCCTCCAGTTACCAATAGAGGTTATTCAAGCTGATTCACCTACTATTACTATTGGTGAAGAATATGCTAAACCACCAGTAATGCTCATGTAACTATTTTCAAAATTATCATTATAATGTATATTTTCTCATATATATGGTGTAAACACTGACACAATGTTTAACTTTTCTACTGTTCTTTCAGTTATATGAGACATGCATATGGACTGGGGGAGCACTACAATTCTGTGCAAACACTGAGAGATACTGCAAGTGAAGATCAAGAGTGAATTAATGACAATTAGTGACACAAATTCTGCAAATTTGTCTATACTGTACATTGTCTTACTTTTAGACAGTGGCAAAAAACAAAAACTTTCAGATAATGAACACACAAATACTAAATCAGCAATGAGACTTGGAGGGGAAGAAGTAGTGATGAGTGTCAACAGTTTTCAGCAATATATATCATAATTATTGTTATAATATTCTCAGCATATTGTAATTATAGCCAAGTACCTGCCAGCTTTCTTGGCGTAGGAGGCTACATAGTAACAGTGATATTGTATTAAAGTAAAAATAACTTTTTAATAATTACGTGTTACTCTTGGTTGTTCCTTTTGGTGCGAGTTTTATTATTTTTGGCGCCTCTAGGGGGCAGTGTGGTCAGATTATTTTGGAAAATATCGTAGTGTTTCTATGGAAACATTGATAAAAAGCTTTCTTGAGGCAGTTAGTCTGTTTTAATGGCAAACGAGTTAATAGTACGGGCATTGAAAGCCAACGCTAAGAAAATTAATTTAAGCTCCAGAAACATAGATACGCTTCCTAAATCGTTTTCAAGGTTAACGTGGGTTTTGGCTCTACAATTAAACAACAACTCTCTTGCGAGTTTGCCTCCTGAATTGCAGTCTCTACGACAAGTAGGTTAAAAATCCATATTCTACCATTCGTTGAATGTCATCGCTTGCTGTAACCTTATATTTGGCTGTTTGCTACTTTAGTTGGCAGAACTTAATCTGGGGAATAATGATTTTGAGGACATTCCAGCAGTGCTAAAGCGTCTGAACAGTCTGAAAAAACTATATTTGTTTGGAAATAAAATTTCCAGTTTGCATCCAGATATTTTAGGTAAGATGGGCAATATAACTGAAAAAATGAATATGCATAGTCTGTTCATTCACCATTTGATCATTTGAAATTGGAAGTATTTATTTATATCAGAAGGCCTACCAAACCTAAGGGTCCTTAACCTGAATCACAACAAAATCTCACACATTCCTTCAGAAATACAGAGGTAATTTTTTTTAGTTTGCTATTTAGCATTTGTTTGGACCTAACTGTGTAACTACAATACAAAATGCCAGTGTCTTCACACAAACCATATCCCTGAATATTTTGATTTACAGACTTTGTAATTTGGAAATTATCAGTCTTTCGGATAATCAGTTGAAAGAGATTCCTGCAGAATTGGGATTGCTTAAGAAGTTGACTGAGATCAATTTGAACAATAACAAGCTGACAGAAATACCTCAGCAGCTGTATAATTTAACGCAATTGAGGAAATTGCACTTAGCAAGGAACAACCTTACAGACCTACCAGAGGTGGGTTGCACGTTAGTCTCTTCTACACAGTAAATAACACAGTGAACATTATTGTAAGAACATTATACATTGGTGCATAGTAGGTTGTTTCAAATACTGCAATGAATCAGAACAACTTAAGCTTTTCCAAAGGGTGTCCATGGACTGAAAAATTTGAAGATCTTAGATGTTGCTGGTAACCAACTATCAATGTTTCCAACTGGTGTAAGTCATTGTCAAAGTATGATGGTCACAGTCATAAATATAACGATAAAGTGCTCCAGCAGTTAAAGTACCAATTACATCTCTCAGTTCCAGTTTCTTGCCTTAGAGGTGTTGCTCTTTGAGGCAAACAACTTGGTTAAGCTTGAGCTTTTGGAGTCTACTCAAGAGCTGGAGGTTCTTTCATTAAAGGTAAGACACTTAAATGATAACTTTGCATATCATGTGGGCCTCCACACTGCCTTGGCACAGTACATATGCACCTGTTTATATAGTGTGGAGTTTATTAGCAAAACATTATGCTCAGGTTGCACTAGTGACTGTTTTCTGGTTAGGAGCACGCTGCCAGGCTTGTCCTGAAGGAAAACTTGAATAAGTTGTCAGTGGTGTCCCGGGCTCTGCCCCTTTACCCGGCCCTGCAGAGCATGCTCTCGCGCTGGAGCAGTTGTGCCCTGTGCCTCCAGCCCTTTCTCACCACCTGGGTGGAGTGTGTGCAGTTCATCAACCTCCAGAAGGTACACAACTGACCCTCTCTCACTCTAACCTCTAACTTGGCCATCTGTTCTTGGCCAGTAGCATGATTTTGGTGTTGTGCATGCAGAAGGACTGTAGCCACCTAAAAAGGTCTTTTTAAGGGCACTGATTTTTCTGCCTTGTTGAACTGTCATATGTTTACACAATAGCTGATATGTATTAAGTTGCTGTCCTCTCTCTTTGCTAGGATATGGGAATAAAAAGATCACAAAATATTCCAGTTCGAGTCCTGTTATGCTCATACTCCTGCTTCAACAAGAGTGGACACTCTTACTATGGGGTTGCTAAAATCTAACCATTACAATGATGTGCTTTCTTGCTCTTTTCTTTATAATTTTTGTAATGGTTTCTGTCTTTCTACAGTGGTTATCACAGTGCTTTTGCTGATTTTACCATTCAAACAAAAAATATTGCTAATGTTTTTGACATTCAGTTTGCTTATATATCACCAGATGGCAGTATTTTATCAGTGATTGGCTTCATAGTTTAAATGTGCTGTTAGTGAGTCAGTGGATCCATTTATATAATGCAACATTTTATTGGAAAAAAATGTTAATAATGGTATTATTTCCTTTTTACTGTCATCAAGGTTGCAAATGATTTGACTCTTAGAAGTATATTTAATAAACCATTTATTGTAGGTTTTTGTCACTAAATAAGTATATTACTGTGATCCATTTGTTTAATCACAAGTATTATGTTAGTAGTGTGTGTTTCATAGTGAAAGTGCACATTTAGTACAAAAGACATTCTATAGGAGCTTCTGTCAACATGTGTATTTTACCTGTAGACAGACTGGCTTGATGCTCTTTTGATCACAATAAACTCTATCCTTTCTCTCAGCTGAGGCCAATGGCATCTGTTCAAACCTGAGCAAAAACTTCATTTCTCTGAGTTAATTTCCCATGCAGGCCTTTCGAGTTGGGCATGATGAATAATGCAGCAGGTTTAATTGCAAAGCCAGAAACGAATGACTTTGGACTGGTTAACAGCAGGGGAACCATACATCTCTGCAAACTGAATGAAAAATCAGTTTAGAAGGGGGAAAAAGGCAAGGAGAAAAAATGCTAATTGATGAATAATTAATGATTGAGCTACAGGGCATAATTGTGACATTTTGTTTCAATCAATTTAGAAGTACAGGGAAAAGTGCACTTAGGAAACTAATCGCAGCTGTGAGGATGTCCGGTGAAAAAGCCATGAGGTCCAGTCATTTATTATAAGGCCTACAATCAAATTCTGCAGCTATTCTGGAACAAAGTTATATGGGCAAAGTTAATTCCACAAAACCCCCATTAAGGCAGACTCTCTTGGATAATGTTTTATATTTAAAACTTTTATCTTTTTGTTTATAGTAATTTGTAATCTGTTGTACATTATATCAAACCTCCCTCCCTCCACCAACATTCTACATTCTACTTTTTTCACAAATCATTGAAACAACATTGGCAGATGCAATGTGAATAGTAGTATAGGTCCACAGTTAGAGATCCACCTAGTAGGGACACTGACATGTGATAGAATTGATTCAGCTCAAAGCTCACAATTACCATGATCAGCGTCACTGCTGTGGAACTTTGTGACAAATAACTGGTCATTTGACCTGTGGTCAGAAACCACCAGGATGAAGTAAACAGTCCTTTGCAAATTATAGTAATGCCTGGCAAGAGATGAGTAACGTATGTATGTATGTATGTATGTATGTATGTATGTATGTATGTATGGATGGATGGATGGATCAATCGATCGAGAGAGAGAGATGTATTCAAAAGGTTTTGGACAGAGGTCCTTCATTCGCTGTGCATGCTTCTGAATTAGTTGGAGGAGCCAGTTTATATATGAAAAAGTAGATGTTTAAATCATAACATTCATTCCATGGGGTTCTAAAGTTCCAAGAGTGTAGATGAGTTTTTTTCTTTGAGTTTCCTAATTTCATTGCTGCCATAGCAACAAATGCAAAGATAGGTAATTAATGCAGTGTCCACTATTATTAAAATGCCTTGCCAATGGAAACAACAACTCCTTAATTCTGATGGTCCAAATCAGTAATCAGCTTTATATTGGAGAAACCAAGAGATCAAATCAATCAGGAAGCCTTCTCTTGGTTTCTTCAATGTAAAGCTTGCATCTCTTGCAAGTAATACACTAGACGACTCCTGCAGTGATGCATGAGGAGGAATGGGTGATGACAACTGATTTTTTTGTGCCAGTTATTTTGGTGTCTGTGTTAATAAATGTAAATGTAGCACATCTAGAGCGGTTGCAGGCTACAGTACCACAGCCATTATCTGAATGGTCATTTATCTCACTCTTGACAAGCATGTCTTTGATGCTTTTGTCTCATCTGCAGGAGATTAGTGGAGGATGCTTAAAAAAGGATGTGGTCTCTGCATCCTCCTGGAGGATTCTGAAGTGTTTAAGTATAATATCAGGCATTGTTTTATTTGTAGGATGATAAGTCGGGATCGGAAATTTTAAACAACAGCAGATTGTTTAGAGGTCATTGCATCCATTCTCTGAACAAGTTAAACAGAAGCAAAGGCATCATCTATGACTTACTTAGGAAACCCACAATTCTTTTCTGGTGCTTTTCTGGTGGAAGTCTTCATTCTTACTGCAAATACGTTTAAGTCTAGTTTTTACAGGCCCTGGGATGTGAAGAATTGTACGGCAAATAGGAAAGAGAGTTTGTAGGTTTATAATTGATGGTGGTATTTAAACAAGAATTAGCAAACTTCACTGAAACATCCCAAAAGATTATCTTCATGCCAGGATGTTCTATACTCCATGTATGTACAATATGGGTGTAACCCATGTAGAAATGAACAGTTGATCTTCTAATGTGTATGTAGTAATACCAAAAATGTCATCAGTGTATCTCAGAAATTGTAAGGGTATAGTATATTGCTCAAAAATGTTTTCCAATGAATCCTACAAAGTTGTTTGCATAGGATGATCCTATTTTAGTACCTGTACTAACTTCTCATGTTTGTGAGTAGTACTTGGAGTCAAAGGTGAATCAGTTCAGAGTTAAGCACAAGTTTCAGTGGGAATATTTTTCTCAGGTCTTTCATCAAGCAAATGTTTTAAAGCTCTCAAACCATCTTTGAGGGTCACATTTCCACTACTCCAGAGTCCAGTGGAAGCATGCTTTATACCACTCCATCCAATGCTTTGCGTTTGGTGATGTAATTCTTGCATGCTTACTGCTCGGCCACGTAAACCCATGAAGGTCCTGCTGCTGCGTTTTTGTGCTGATGGTAATGCTAGAGGAGTTTGGAATGCTGCAGTTATTTAGTCAGTAGAGCTTTGGTGACTTTTACACACTATGTACCTCAGCACTTGGTGACCCTACTCTGTAACTTTACATGGTCTGCCACTTTGTGGTGGAGTTCCTGTGGTTCCTAAACACTTCAACTTTTCAAAACCACTCACAGTTGATCATAATATATCTAGGAGGGAACAAATTTCATAAACTGATTAAATTAATCAGTGTTTTATTAAAATCAAGCACCTAGATATGCTAGATAAGGGTTTGAGTGTGGTAATGTAATAGGATGCCACTGTAATATGGTGTGTGTATGTGTGTGTGTGTGTGTGTTTAAATGATGCTAAATGGACATTAATGGGCTCAAGATAATATCCCCCACACCTAATCTCTCTCTCTCTCTCTCTCTCTCTCTCTCTCTCTCATATATATATATATATATATATATATATATATATATATATATATATATATATATATATATATATATATATATATATATGTGTGTGTGTGTGTGTGTGTGTGTGTGTGTGTGTGTGTGTGTGTGTGTGTGTGTGTGTGCGTGTGTGTGTGTGTGTGTGCGTGTGCGTGTGTGTGTGTACCACTGTTGCTCACCAGGTACATCCAGTGGCATAAGTTTAATTTAAAAAGTTCAGATTACTTCAATTTTGTTTTCATACATCAGTGTCCTGGGGATATTGCAAGAGTGCCTAGTGCCTATGATCCTTCATTTGAGGACATTTGCAGCACCTTCCTGAAGACTTTGATTGTGCTTTGATTGACATTAATGACAATGTAGAGAAGCTGTCATGGGAGGGAATATTGCACAGAAGGAAAAAACTCTCCAACTAGAACTATGGAGAGCAATGCATTGATACATTCAGAACATGCATGCCATATGTTAATTAGGAAATCTGCACTGGTATAATTACTGAATGCGATTATAGCCTATGGTGGGTATCTCTTCGCTTCCTTGTGGGGAAAGCACAAAATGAGAAAGTAGCTGTGCATACATTTTAATTTACTAAACTCAAAATGGGCAGCGTGATGTCAATTTCACTCAGGATGATCTATTAGAAGGCTCTGCTACCTCATTACATCCCTTTTGTAAGACTATTTAGGCTCCTATTGACCTCACATACTTGCAGGAGCCTGTGACATCCACAGGCAAGAGAGGAGGTTTCAGTTCCATAATTCACAAAAATTATTGCTAATAGCTTTCATTAGTAGGGGCTCAGGGACATGTGAGAATCGTTATGTGTTCATCCTAGTCTTACTGGGCAGAAATGTTTTTTTATTGGAGTGGGGGTTTTGGCCTTTTCCAAATGTAAACCTAGAGGCAACTTCTGTATAGGTGGTCAACTAGAGGTTAGCATTGTTAATCTAAAAAAGGAAAATGATGGATGTTTAGTGAGAACATAGGGACAAAACAAGGAAAAATGCCTGACCATTTAATATATGAGATACAGTAGCCCTGTGTTTTTGTTTTTTTCTCTCCACAGGCCATCAGGAGTAAATTTGTCAAGCTATGTAATGCAAGACAAATGTAATCTGAATGTCATTGCTTCATAATTATTGCCTAAGGCATTGAGAAAGAACTCTGATAAACCCATGCTGATACCTCACGCACTGTGTCCTTGACAACTGAGGAGAGCACAGGGCTTTACCCAATCAGAGGCCAAGCTTTGAAGGTGTGCAGAAAGCTTACTGTAACTGTCTGCTTTCTACATTTTAGCGTGCTTGTTTTTCTGTGATTTCATAAATATACCAGATAATATTTAGATAATACTTAATTTAGTAGATGGCTGTACATCTACTACATGTGTACAGCATGAAACACTTTGTTCTTTATTATTATTTATTCAAATAGCCCATTTTGAAAGATTTCTTAATCTGGTTATAAGATAAACAAAATGTGAAAAATTTGAAAGGACATGTTTACAACATTATTTCTGGCAAGTTTTTGTTCATTATTTTCTGTTTATGACTTCATTTTCTCAGTGCATCACTTTACTAATCCAAACTGACATTTTGAGGCTTGATCTGAGATGAAGCCTCCTTGTTGAGCAGAAGCACTGTAAATGACCTGAGCTGACTTCAGGAACAAATTACACTCTCCAAGTCCATGTAGAGTGGGTATATTAAAATGAGTATCATTGATTGTTGTATTAAAGGCCTGTGTCTGAGAGGGAGAAAAATAGCTACTCAGTGTCATGCAGAGAATCCCTGTCAAACTGCGAGGAGCACTCTCCAATCAGGGTAATCTATTGTCTCGCATCTTAAGCTGAATGAAGGATCTCCTATTGAGCTGCTGGCAAGGCCCCACAGCACTGTCAGCGTGACGGCTGCACAATCAATTCCCTTCGCCTCTGCTCCTCGTGGGAGCCCAGGCTGCCACTAGAGGCCACTGTGCTTCTCTGATAAACCTCCCAGCAATGGGCTCTGAAGTCAAATACACATGACTAGAATACCTCTAACTGCACAAGACGAAATGTCTGAAGATGAAAGTCAAAATGCTGTCAGAGCTGCTGTGAAAAATTGGAATGATAATGAGTGTCTATTTGACATTTATCACTGCTAGCACAAAAGGGATTAGAGCCCCAGTCAGTAATTGTGGAAAATGCCTCATGGATGGTAAACATTCTGCCTATTCTGTTTTCATTAAGTGCTGTCTCATTGCTTTTTTTCATTTATAAGCCTCAGTTCTTGCAGTAGGTTTGTCTGATGACTGTTTTAAGGTGTAAAAATATGAATGCTTCTTGTTTGGAATCTCATACTGTGTTTGCACAAAGGAAGTATAAATCTTGATCTTTGATGCAAAAATCAATTTTATTGCATTTGTGTATCTAAGATATTGTGTAAAAATACAGGCTTCCAAACCATTCCTCATGTTTATAACCATTTTGTATTCAAGGTAATGAAAACGAACATGCTCATTTTGAAAAAGGTTTTCAGTAATCCAGGTCATTGAATTGCCCACTAGTAGTAATTCAAGATTATACCATATCCATTTTTCTTGCTTTACTACTCTTAACTGTACATGTGTGATTTTACATATTTAACATGTCCAGCTGTAGTGGAGATATAAACCTTTGTTTCTTTGTGTCTTGGCTCAGAACCAATGAAAATAAATGTAGGGATGGTAAAGCTCAGGGCTTTAGAGGTGAGTGCCATTACTGCCCTTCTGCTCATTACTGGAGTACAGAGAGAACAGAAAACCACATGTGGACCCTGAGTGCATTTTGACAGTTTTGGGTCATTCTTCTTTTTCCAACTACAAAAACACCCCATGTTGTTAAGAGCAAGAAAACAGTGAAGAAGCAAAAACTTCAAAGAACAAATAAGCTTTAATCTTGTGTTGTGCTCTTCGAAGGTTTCTAGCCTTGGTAATTACTGGGAACCATCTACAGGGAATGATAAACAAGGTTTTCTTCCTTTGAAAGGGCTGTTTTCAGTAAACCCGCAAAACTGGATTTAAAGAGCTGTTTATGGTTTGAAGCAAACCAGAAGATGTATCAACCAAAGACTGAATTCTTTGATACCACATTACTACTAAATAATACCAAATTACTAGTAGTAAATAAATAAACAGCTTTTGTTATGCAAATAAGTAGTTTTTGATATTTCTTTTTTGGGTGGTGAAGTACAGATTTCTTATTTTCTTGTATCATATTTTCCTTCTTAGTTTAATATGCGAGATGTGTGCTTTCAGAAAGGAATGCTAAAGCAAACAGGAATGCCAAACAAACAAACAAAACAAATGAGCGATTAAATACATAAGCTAGCAGTTTACATTTGTGCTTGGTATATATTTATGTGTATATGCCTTTTCTCATTTCATGTCCACCTATGGCACTGACTACTGCGGAGGAATCCTTAAACAGTGATCATGAGTGTGGCCTCTGCATGCTCCATCATTATTGGGTTGGGTTAGATGGCAGCATATACCCATGTGATGCATCCTGGCCTGTGGGGGAACATGCTCAGTGAGGGGGAGGCAGCTGAAAGTAGCACATCCCAGGTAGAGGCATCTGGATGCAAGGTTTTTCAGGAACATGTTATCACCTGTGGCATCTTACTGCCACTACCCAACAGCTGTCTCATGCAGAGTGGGAGGAAGAATGTCCTTGAATGCAAACATTACTATTGTTAAACTATCTGTCTCTCTATACCAGAATTAATACCTTATTACATTTATGACTGACTCTATAGTAGTTTTATCTCTTATAAACATTTTGGATTAGTCTTTATGATGTTGGAAAACATTGAAAGATCTGTTATAAGAAACGATTTTAGGTTCTTTATTAGGAGCATATCATTCACTGTCAGCTGTCCATGTTAATTATTCAAAATACATAATCAAAATTGCACTTAATTAGCAGCCAAACATTGATCCACTCATAGCATGGATATGTATAATTGTTGGTTTAATTGTTTAAATTATTATTTTGTTCATTTTGTCCTTAGATATCTCAGTAGGGAGGCTCCAGGCATTCTAGCAGGTGTGTGACTGAGGAACGCCCTCTAGTGGCTGGTACTGGGAAGCATGGTGCCCATGTGTGCTGGAACTTGGCCAGCCTAATTGGAGCACCTGGCTTAAGTTAGCCCTCTCAACTCACCTGCCTCTTCTGCATCCTCTGAATGAAAATCAAATCCCAATTATCAGGAGGGTCGCTGCTATTGGAAGAATCAGGTTTTGCTGCTGTGTTTTGGTTTAAGAGTGAGACCAGATATAAGGATTCTGATTCCTAAACAGCTTGGCACAGTAACTCAATACTCCTTAAGCAGCCTGTATCCCTGCACATTCCCTGTTGAAATGGTAGTCATGAAAGTCTGGAATCTTTTTCCTTAGTATCCTTCTGCTGTAGATTGTCAGTTTTAATTTTTTTATTTTTTTTATTAGTGAACATAGAAAATCATTTATATGTTTCTTGTTTCTGGGTTGACATGCCAAGGTTATGAACCTTGTGAGATTCCTGAAATCAATCAAACCAAAAAAAACAACACCCCCCCAACAAAACAAACAAGCAAACAAACAAACAAACAAACCCATCAAAAACCAAATGGTAATCTTTCAGCTTTGACAACCCCTTAATGTAATGAAAATTCTGAGCTGGACCAGCCTCCTTTCACTCTGAAGTTATTTTCTATAGCTGTAATGATTTGTCTGTGTTTTTATGCTAATTATAGGCTTTGTTTTAAATGCTTCCACTAGCTTTCTCACATCCTGGAAGAAGTGCAGGAGCACTGAGAACACTGAGAACTAGAAGTGCATCCAGAGCCATTTCCTCAGACCCTCTCCTACTCACACATCCAATCTCAATCACCTGATACCACCCATATTTACAAATTGTCTGGCTCTTCCACTGTATTTATTCAACACTGTAAGGGAACCGACATATTTCACTTGATTCCCGTTTAATTACACAGGTGCTAAATACATATTTACAGATGGTCTCTGTCTCTTTGAGAAAGTAGAATTCAGGGTGTGGAAGTGGAGAGCTGTTGCCTTTTCTGGGCTGACAATAGAACAAGGTTGAGTACGAAAGTATGGTGGAGCAATCTGATGTGGAGTCCGTTCTCCCTTGATGCCACTCCTCTGCAGAGGATGGACATGGACATCTGCACTACTTCCAGGATGGTGACCTGTTTTTTTCCACAAATAGTCCTCTGATGTTAAGATTATGTAAAGAGTGTGCAAAGGTTAGGAAGAAAATGCAAAGAATAGAATGAAAATTGTGTTCTGTAACTGCAATAAGTAATCAGTAGAGAGCAATCTAATATATAATCTATAATATAGAAAGAACCCTCTCTCACTACAATACAATACAACCAGAGAGAATTAAGAGCATGTTCCTCTCCAAAAAGTCAGTGATATGCCCTGGAGACAAGAATGTTTTTGTTGTTATTATTGTTGTTGTTGGGCTGTTTTTTTTTGGGGGGGGGGGGGGGGTTGAGCAAATTTCCTCTGACTTGGCAATACAGTTTAGTTGTATGTGAAAAAAACCTCAAATATATTATCTTCTACAACTTCTACAACTCATCATTTAATATAGTGCATTTGTGTATACCAGAACAGTTTTATAAATCACTGACTTCCTTTCCCTTTGAGGAAAAAGCTAATGTGACTATAGAAAGACCCAGAAAATAAGACCCTAAGGCACTGAACATCCTAGATCATTAAAATCGGTGGTTGTCTCACTTATACTCAGTTACATCAGTTACGACCTCATTCAATCAGGCAGTGGTGTTGTTTTACAAATGAAGAGAGAAGCCAAACTCTTCTGCTGCCTTTATGGGTTGAGCTGGACACCAGTTCTCACAAGACCAATCACAAGTTTGTTCAGTTGAGGTGCTGACTCTTGATATGAGACATTCTCATTTATACATTTTATCTTCTGATTAATGTGACAAACTAGATTTTTTTTCCCCAGGTGCATCTTTTCAGGTCGTGGAGGATGATGTTATTCCTCTGACACTTTGAGGGTGAATAAGAAAGCACTGTGGTCTGAGGTACAACCTTTGTCTCAGGACATTAGATGCAAAGCTGCAGATATTAAATTCATTGTGTTTGTGGGTATGAATAGGCAGATGATGTGCTAACCTTGACAAGCCTTGCTTCTGGTCTTTCAGTGAAGCTGAATTGGTTAATATGCTTTGGGAGGGAACAAAGCATGGATATGTGTTTCAGTGTGATTCCGAAGCATCTGGCAAGCCTTCATGTGATTCTGGTGTGATGATAAAGGTGCATTTTAAATATCAGCAATAAACACTTCAGAAATGCTGGTGACAAACCATTTTCACATTTCATGCATGTTATCTACAGATTGTCATTCCAGTAGGGATTACTTTTATCATGCTGTACATATGTCATTTAGATAAGTGGTTTATTTGCTCTATGAAACAATATAATTTCCCAAGACAAAACTTTGACAGAATGAAATATGATTTTGTGGACTGAAATGGACTCATTTGAAAATGTAGGAGGTATTTAAAGTAAGCAGCAGCATGAACCAAGGTTGTGTTTCCATTCCTCTTACCTCCAGAGAGCCCCTGCCGATAACTCCTCCCCCTCTCCTCCCTGGTGCCCTGGGAGAGATGGATCACACGTCTGTCTCCTGGGCCCATGTCCAGGTGTGGAACAGCTGGGAAAGACCGTAGTGGGGGACAGCAGGGAGGACTGGAGGAGGGAGGCACTCTGCAGGAGCTATAAATTGTACCGGAGCTCTGGGTACTTAACACCGCCACATCTCCGCGCTGATATTAATCATACACGGGTGCTCAGGTGTGTCCTGCCACTCCTCTGGCCATCAGCTGCACTTATTCACCTCCTCCCTGCCCCTCTCCTTCTCTCTCTCTCTCTCTCTCTCCTACTCTCCTTCCATAATTCTGCTGTGGAGAGGAGCACAGGGCAGACCTGGCTGAATCCTGCTGATTTATGACCTCTCTCAGGTCATTTATTTGGTGGGATGAGAGCTACATCACTTGTCTCTCCACATGAAATTTCTCTCTTCGTGCACCCTCTTAGTAGAATCATGGGCTCCATGTCCTGGAATATGGAAGATCTAAAAGAGGCTTTTTTTACTGAATATCTGAATAGGATGAATATCCCCATTTTTTCATGTGGATAAAAAGTTACTGTTCAGGTCTTCATTGAAAAATCTAAACTGTATATAAATCTTAACGTGATTCTTTGCTTATGATCCATGCAGTTAAGCCTATTTTGATAGCAATGCATACTGCATAAAGCCTCAGAATGATGGAGAGTGTGCAGCCCCCCTCTGTGATTAATGCTAGATTGCTTTTGGTTCTGAGACTTGTGTGGTTTTAGATTTTAAACACACTGGGTCTCAAACAGGCCTGTGATGAGAGGAAATGTAATTGTTTTCTGCCTGTTTTAGAGGCACAAGGAACCACATAAACCATAGGATTGTCATGTCTCACAAGAAGGAGAGATCAAGTCAGGTTTCTGTTCAGTAAGAGTGACATCATTCTATCTCCATGGAGAAGGTATTCCGTTTACAGTCGACAAGCTTGAAGGTTCAGATGCAAGGCCAAAGGTTCTCTGCATGTTAAACCTTTACTGTACATTGCGCACACTCTCGTAAATACACACTCTCGTTGCATTTGAGTCAGCAAGAGCAGCGCCCGCTTGTGCGTGGCACGTGCTGTGCATCTGAGAAGGGGGCAATTCTCGCAAAGCATCAATCACGCCTTAAACACACAGTGGGTACCATGCGGCCTACTCCTCACTCAGCTCTCACCAGCCATCAATCAACCCAGGCATCCAGGCCCACGAACTGTGCACACATTGGCACAGTTCACATGAGCTTCTGGGAGAGCCCAAATGGGCCCAAACCAGATTGGAGGAGAGAGATGTGATTCCCCCCACTGCTACTGAAACTCTGTAAGGACAAGCCCCTGATTGCAGGAAAGATATTTTAGTTCATATAGGATTTTGCTTCAAAACTGCTTTCTCTTCTCAAAAAAGCTTTAGCTCAGCACTTAAGATCATACCTGAATGAGAAACAGATACATGAAGTCTTTCAGTCAGGGTTTAGGCCTAATCAGAGTACAGAGACAGCACTGATTAAAGTAGTTAATGACCTGTTGTTGGCTTCTGACCAGGGTTATGTCTCTGCTTATATTGCTTGATTTGAATGCAGTATTTGACACTATAGATCACAACATTTTACTAGATAGACTTGAAACTGTTGTTGGGATTAGAGGAATAACCCTTTATATAAACACTGTGCTAGTTTCCACTGCTACACTGATGATACTGAGTTATATGTCTCATACAAAGCAGAGGACATATATCATCTTAGTATTATTGAGGAATGCATAAAGCACATCAGACACTAAATGTTGAGAAACATTCTCTCACTTAATCTTGACAAAGCAGAGGTGCTTCTATTAGGCCCAGAGACAGCTAGATCCTCACTCTCTAATTACTCAGTGAGCCTCAAAGTTCACAGTTAAAGATCATGGAGTGATTATGGATCCCAGTCTCTTGTTTGAAACTCAAGTAAATAATATTTCTATGACCATTTTTCTCCAACTCAGGAACATTGCAAAGATTAGGAACATACTCTCCTCACATGATGCAGAAAAGCTAGTCTGTGCTTTTATCACTTAAAGATTGGACTACTGTAATGCCTTACTATCTGGCTGTACCACTAAGTGCCTAAACAAGATCCAGCTAGTTCAAAATGCAGCAGCCAGTGTTCTTACAAGAACTAGAAAATGTCATCACATTGGCTCTCAGTAAAATTTTATATTGATTATAAAATACTTATAATGACCGACAAAGCACTGAATGGTCTTGCCCCACAGTACCTTAGAGAACTCCTAGTGCATTGCGACCCACCATGTTTGCTTAAGGTACAGACTCATTACAAGTACCAAGAATATGAAAATCTACCTCAGGGGCCACAGTTTTTTCCTATAAAGTTCCCAAACTATGGAATTACTTTGCTGTAAATGGTTAAGACTCAGACACAGTGTCAATATTTAAGGCTAGGCTGAAAACCTGTACAGTCAGGTATTTTATTAACTACTTCCCATCTTAAGTAAAGGTATAGATCTGGGGGTCTATGGACATTTAGAGTTATGGTAAACTGGGATGTTATGATGCTGTCACTTCACTTCATTTTTACCTCTCAAGTTTGTTGACTGAGATTGGCAGAGTACTGATATTCCAGGGTGCCTGATATTCCTGTGGTTCCATCTGGCTCTATCCTTTTATCTATACTGTCATAGATGGACCTGCTAGAGTCCATCTTTGCACATTATAGTTCCCTAATTTACACACCCTCATACCTGGACATGCCTAATAATCTATTCTCTCTTTCTGCCGAAGTACACCTACACCTGATGTCATGATGTTACTGAACCTCAACCCGTCTCAGCTGCCATGCCTACTCCCACCACCCCCTGATGTCCCCTGCTGTGGCCCACCACACCTCCACCCCAGCAAACTACTTCTCCATTGCTCTTGATGGACATTCTCTTGCAGGATGGGTTTCGGACACTCGCACACTATCGGGACCAGACTAGGACTTTTAGAAAACCGGACTAGACATTAATAGCTTATTTTTTGCATTTTATTTTATTTATTTTTTCTCTTTCACTATGTATTCTGCTCCATATTGCTTACATTGTTACTATTGTAGTGTCCGTTGTCAACCAGAGGAGGATGGGCCCCCCCCTTTGAGTCTTGGTTCCTCTCAAGGTTTCTTTCTCATGCTCTAGTTTTTCCTTGCCACTGTTGCCCTTGGCTTGCTCACTGGGGGCTTGGAATTGGACATTTGTAAAGCTGCTTTGTGACAACGGCTGTTGTAAAAAGTGCTTTATAAATAAATTTGACTTTACTCTTCAGGAAATGTATTTGATAATAAAATAAGTAAATGAAGAAATGCTGTTGACTTAGAAAAAAAGGGCAATATTTTATAAACTGGAAGTTTGCAATAATGCACAGTTTTATAATGTATGCTCCAGGACTGCATGTAATGTATCCTATATTTTTAATTGCAGTTTTACATGAGGTTTAATTTCACTTATTTACATATCTGTGAAAGCAGCGCATCAGCTACTGCCAACAGCCTTAGTGGATTACATGTTTCTACAGTGCAACAATGCCCAGAGGACAGGAGTATGAGAAAGGAGTCATTCTTTTTCACAGTATAAATCTAGGCTTGAGTTCTGCTGGCCACTAGAGATAAAGAGCTGCTCTCTGTTTCTTTTTTCCTCCATGCCCTGTTCATCTGCAGGGCTGCATGAGACCATTAGCTGACATTTAAGCAAAGCTTTTGTCCTTGCCAAGCAGACACACTATCTCCCTTCTTTTTGTCCACCCCCCCTCCTCCTCCACTGTCTGTCTTGCTCTCTTGTGTGGCCTACATCCATTCTGAACAGCTCTGTCTGGGATGATGGAGCACTAGCCACGTGCATCATTCAGGTCCTGTGCAGAGGTACTGCCTCACTTCCTTAATAATGTCATTTTAGCTGAACGGTATTAACAGATTACCCAGGCCCAGGGCAGCGCAGCATGTGCTGGAGAAAGATAACCTTGTGTTCCGTAATTTAATAGGAAATGTTTTCTCCATAGCGCTGCTTTTCCCACCACCTCATTGGAGTAGTACAGGCGCAGACTCTGCCCCCCTTATCCCTCTGTGGCTGGGGGCAGTGGGGAGGGGGTGAGGGCACATTACACGATAGTGAGTTCCTCAAGATTTCCGAATGAGGTGTTACGAATCACTCCGCATCTTGTCCATGGACAGGGAAATATAAACAGGCTTAGCTTCCATAGATTTAATACCTCAAACATTGCTCCAGTGCACATCAAAGAGGCACTCTCACTTAACTCCCAGAGGGAGGATGGGTTTTTTTCCCTCTCCCATTTCTCTCCTCTGCCGAAGGTCTACAGTAATGTTCCTGGCCACATATCTGGTTCAGTGAAATTCCATGACATAGGTTGATTTAGTAGGGAGGTGGGGGATGTAAACCATTCAGAGGCAAAACCTTTATGGAGTTTAATCCTGCATTCCATCCCTAGAAGCTGAATTTATATCCTGCGTTAGCTATCATCACATTGGAGGATTGCTCTTCTCCCTCTGTGAGCCTTCCTATCACTCCCGCGCACTTGCACACGCAAGCCTTGCAGCTTTATCTCATCTCACACAGTGTGTGCTGGCCGTGCCCCAGTGCTCCAGGCTACTTTACTAATAACGCATTTCTTATCAGGCACTGCGCACCTCTGCCTGTGATCAAAGACCCAATTAATGGAGCGGGGAAAAGGTGAAGCATTCAAATAATGGAGACAGCTGTTTTTCTCTGTTTGAGAAAATCCATTTGTATTGTTATCGGGGGAGAGCAGTTCTCCAGACTGTGCTTATTTCAGACCTTGTCTATTTTGGTGGTTAAAAAAAAGGCTGAGAAAAAAAGAGGTCATAATGTGACTAGATGGTGAAAGGCAGAAATATCTCAGTGCTTGAACTCATTTCAAGCTTTATCAACTCCAAAGTGGTATTAGAGTAAGATAAGCAGTTGATGTGGTTTACAATAGGTTTCTTTTTTATGAACAGGCCTATCTAAAGGCTTTTTGTGATTCTTTCTGAAGGACTGTAAGGTTGAGCGATTTTGAAATATGAGGGTTGTAGCGGTGTCCAGACTGTATCGACATCTGACGTTCACAAAGCCCTGCACCAGGCCTTGCCTAATTGCCATGTTAAATGTGTTTTCCTCTCAGTGATGTTGCCTTTGAGAGGAAATAGGGCTGATGACCGGGCATATTAAAATTTCACACGTTACATAAAACATGAAGGGGAAATGGAATTAAATGACAATTTTAGATCTAGCCCTTCCTTTCTAATAGCCTGCTCTCAGGGAGGATACTTGCGGTTAATTACCCAAGGCCATTATGAGAGGCAGGCCAAAGGCTGCAGTGGCTGTTATGACCATCCACAGAGGATATACATTTGTTCATTATTGGTAGGTTAAAGTTTAAATGCAGTAATATTACAGTAAAGTATGGATTACAAATGGGAGGGGTATTTAATGTCACACCTGCCTTTAATGAGCATTTCCCAGCTTCCTTTCAGTTCAAAGTTTAATGTCCTAACCTCGTCTGAGGCCAGATTGTAAATACAATGCATTCATGGTGTCTACAACGTGGGTCAGCTTTTGCTGCCTTTGCCTTATTATCACCATGACAATGGAATGCCCACCTATATTGTGATTACTGTTTCCTAGCCGACTGGACTGCAGTAACACTGCAGTGTACCATTTATTAGGCATACAATATAAACAGCTCTGCATTGAATTTGGATTCTTGGTCTTCCATGAGGAAGTGAGACAAACAGAACTCTCTAGAGCAGATATTAACATATTTATTACACAGTAGAGAGTACAACAATACCAGAATCATACTGCAAAGATTCACAGACTGACAGACCATTGATTATAGCCCCCAAAATACAAAAGAAGAAAACACAAAAGAAACAGAATAAACAAGAAACCACAGTTTTGACATAGTAGACTCAAAAGCTCAAGAATATACTGACAAAGTGTGATGAAAGAGCACACCCCCAGTGACAGTCTACCATTAACCTGTGGTTCATGTTTCAATTAAGTATTGCACAATGACTTTCATTTCAGTTTTTTTCCACATTTTAAATTTCTTCACACCCTATGTCTGCCCCTCCGCCCTTCAATAAGCCAAACGTTTATTTGCTTTACAAAAAAATACGAAAATAAAAACAATAAAAATAAAGCATGTACATCTCCCTTACAAATTGGTGAAACAGGCATGCGAAAAATCACCACCCTTTTTTCACACCTCGTGTTTAGTATGACTTAATAACATGACCCTAGACGACACTGACAAGCGGCCTAGCATTTCTTACAACAAAGGAAAAAAACAGCAGGGGAGGGGAGAGAAGGTGGGGTGTAAGGAGGAAGGGAAATATCACATTTCTCACTCGACCACTTCTTGAATTACACTGTATATCAAATGGAGTCAAAACTCTGAAATCATTTTTTTTTTTTTCACTTTAGTTTCTTACCTACAAACCAAACTCAGTGTGATCTGTATGTGTGACAAGTGTAAAGGAACATAAAAAGTTTTTTTTTTTTTTTTCAGCATATTTATTCTATTCATTAGGTTTTCTCTTTTATGAGGTCTGCATTGTTACCAAGTAGTGATATGGTTTTGCAGCTGTATGAGCTTTTAACTTTGGGTTTTAGTCCTGTTCTCATGTGCCCATTTGGTTTGACTAGACCAGTGTCTGCTCAGCAACTGGTGCTTGTAACATGCTGTCAGAGGTAGAGTGAGACTTTTTGCCACAGAGGAAAAAGGTTGTAGCAAAACAGACATATCCGAGAGGGGGGAGGGGAGAGAGCTTTCTAGATGTTCCTTAACACTTCCAAAAGTACTTAGCATGTTTTTTCAAATACACAACTACTTGAAGGCAGCTCGGCTGCCACACAGCATCTGCTATGTAAATGGGTGTCACACACCGTTTTTTTTTTTCTAGATCATTTTACCTCAGCAAGTCTAGAAAACGACAGAGAACAAGGCAGAGAGAGGAAGAGAGAAAAAGGGGAGAGTGGAGGGAGCAAGAGGAAGTGCAGAGCCAGCTCAGAGCCAGCCCTCCTCCGAGACGTTTAGCACCATGGTGTCGGGGAGAGCGTTCCCAGCGGTGCGGGAGATAAGTGCTCATTCAGTCCCCTCTTCTTTCTAAGCCAACAACGAGGTTTTAGTTTGTTTCGTTTGTTTCATGTAGGTTTAGGCATATAGTTTCAAAATTAATCAATGGTCTATTTCTATATTACATGGCTTCACTGTTTATGCACTGATACACTTTAATGTTTGGATATGTAATTTATGCATGTGTGCTGCTTATGTTGGACTTTTCCAATACCTCTTTGCCATATTACCCTTCTGGGTTGATATTCCATCCAGTTAAAGCTGATGAAGCAAAACCTTCAATGTGCACTTCAGTGTGTCTGTATATTAATACACTGCAAACATTGTTGAAGGAAAAGCAAATTAAGGGGGTTTATCGGAAGTAACGTATATGAGCCACCATTTCTATTATTGCTAATTAGCCTGGACCATGCGAAGAAACTTTCACCTCTTCCAGTGCTGGATGCAGTGCCTCTGTTCAGGCAGAGCAGGGCTGGTCTTGGCTCTAGATGGGAGAGTGGTAAAGGTTTAGAAAATGGAAAGGTTACTAAAGGTTACTGGTTTCCCCTGATGAACACATGGATAAAACAAAGAATAAGATGTGGTGCATTTTAGTGAATCTCTCTTTTTCATGTTTAAAAATTGGATAAATCAGGTTTTGGTCCTTCATGTCTGTCTTTGGCTGTCTTCCATGTTAATTCTTTTGTAATACTGTGTAACCTGGTGCTCTGCATTGTTAAAGCTGTCTGTTTACACCTCTGCATTTGGAAAGTTAGTTTCTTAATGTATGTTTTTTACATTTTTTCTTTTTTTGTATAAAACAAACAAACAACGTTCAGTAATGTGCATGCACTGTTCTTAACTATTCAAAGCAAAGTTATGACTTTTTGCTATTATGTCAGGACAAAGTAACATTACTAACAAAAGCAGGTTGTGATACTATTTTCCCTTTTTTTTTTTTTTACAGAAAATAAAAATCACAGATACATAAAGAAACACTACAGAGAAAACCTGTGACATAGGGCTTTCTACTGAGAAACTCCAACCGAAGCATGCTGAGAGCAACTCTGTGACAGTGCAAATACATTTATGTAACGCCCCATGTACAAAACATTTATGTCAGCATTCCATGTAACATGCTAGTTCTCAGAAAAGATTGGAATCAGACTGAAGCAGCGGCTCTGAGAGCTTTTGTCTTCTTTTCAAAGACAATGGGAAAAGCGTAATTTTTCTTTCTTTTTTTTTTTTTTTTTAAGAACTATCAGGGAGCTACCACAAACACTCACAAGTAGGAAAGCAGCTCAAGTTAGAATGTTATTTTGCACCAGCTATTGGGATGAGCCTAAAGTTATGTGGTTTTTAAGCATTATGCATCATCACAATTGTCCAACACATGTACAATAAATAACCATTGTAGACAGTACAAGACATAAATGGTCAACACAACGAAAGCATCAGAGGGGAAGAAAAAAAAAAAAGAACTGAAACAAGGACTGGCAGTCCAGCTAGAGCTGTGGGCAAGACAAGGTGGGTCCTGGACTGGCTCCAGGCGTGGAGGAACCCGTCTCTCAGGTACTGGTCATTTTTCAGCCCTTTGCTCCAAGCCACTGTCATGGTGAGGTTCTTACAGTTCTGCTTGTTTGCCCGATGACTTCACTGTTTTGGGGCCTAACAGCATGTGTTTGGGAGTGGAGGTCAAGGTTCATCTTTCGCTGTGGCGCTGTATGAAGTTCCCACTGTAAAGCAGCCTCGCACTGCTTTACATTCCTTTGTGAAACAGACTTATTTCTCAGACCAGTAACCTGGATAGTATCAAATGTCTTGCAGACGTTTCTGAAAAAAAACATCTGTGTTCCTTTACAATCTGCTGCGCATCCGCACACTGTGTAGAGGATCTTTAGAGTTCAATAAGCCAGCAATGTGTCCATCTTCCTCTCCAACATGCCCTGCATTTCATGGTAAGTCTATTGCCATCATTATTTTTGTCTTGCTTTCTTGGAACGCTGTCCTTTTTAATCACATATTTCTGTCTTTGTTTACAACAGCTATGAATTAATCCCTTGGTTTGTGATTTGGTAAAGTGTCTATCAATGAGGTCGACTAGTTTTATATCCCAGCTACTGGAGAAGTAACGGAGCACTGAAAACAAAACAAACAAATCAAGAACAACCAAAGAAAATCAAAGGGGAGGTCAAATGTGCTCATCCAGAGGTCTCAGCTGTCTACTCAGTTTCTTTTTCTTCTTATTTACACAAACATAAAAAAACAATGATGACAACAAATAACAATAACAACAATAATCAATAGTAGCTATAGTATCAATAAAGAATTTAAAACACTGAGAATTTAAAACAAAGAATATCTTTGCGTTTTCTATCATGGCAAGTCAATATGACCTGATATGGACCTCCAATGGGTAATCGTTCTTTTTTCTTTTGCTAGCACGATAGCTTTACCATCTTTAAGCAAGCAAGGCAGGCGAGACAGTCCTAGATGGGCTGTGAGGGCTTTGTGAGGTCACCTCCAGCTCTAGCGCGTCGTTGGCTCTATGGTGGAGGGGGTGCCAGGGGTGTCTGAGCGGGGTGTGGCGGTGGTGGGTGTGTCCGCAGGGCTACCTGCCCCGCTGCTGGGCGTGGCTGAGGAGCTGACCGTGGCCGGGGTCTCTGCCTGCTGCTGGGCCTGCAGCGTCTGGCCGCACACATGGTGGTGCTTCTCCCAGTCCTTGTGCTGGCAGAAGGAGCCACAGTAGCGCGCCGTGTTGCAGCCACTGCACGTCTCGCTCGCCTTGCGGCCGCAGTTCCAGCAACTCTGCACAGGAAGGGATATGGTTAGAGTCCCAGTGCACTTAAACAAGAGTCCTTCTATTCCAACAGCATTAGGCACACCACCGAAAACAGCAAGACAATAGGTTGATATTCAGAATGCCACTTAAACACCACCAGTTTCCTATTTCATAGAACTGTAGAGAATTCTGATTTATTTTTATTGAAGTATTAATACTTTTGAAGGTTTATGTGCAAAAAGAAGGTGGAAAAAGGGGACTCTTCCACATGGCAGGATGTAACTACAAAATGCTCCCAGAGCCCACCTATCCCCAGGCTCCTCTGTGCAATTCAACATTCTTCCCCACAGACTGATTAAATGAGTGCAACCCCAATTTGCTGAGAAATTGCACATCTATCCCAGAATCCTCCCTGACTGAATCTGTACCACCTTAAGTGTCCAAGCACCTTTTACAAGTAAGGAATGGGCAGGTCCTCCCTTGGGGGATGAACGATTATGCTGCCTCCTCTAACACCCACCTGCATGAGAAAAGATCTGGCACCCGCATTTGTCCTACTCTCTACCTTCCATCTATTTGATTTTATTTAATGCCTTTTCTAATAAACATGCTTAAAAATTATTTTAGAATAAGCCACTGAATATGTTCCTAAGGACATGATGAAAATAATGTACATCTTGTACCATGATGATGTTTATAAGAATATCTGCATTTACACCTGCTGTGAAAACATGTCCGTAAATTTAGTACCCAACTGAATGCTGAGGGGCAAGGCATAAACACTTTAAAGTATCATTAAAATATAATTTCAATCAGTTCTGCTGAATCACCGCCAGCAATAGTTAAGGATTAACTGTAGCCACAATTTAAAAACTGCTTTATAGAAAGTGCATCAAGAAGAAAAATCTAATCACAGGCTGTCTAACAGACATGCACTTAATTTAGATACAAGGTGTCAATGCACAAATTGATGACTCTCCTCATACAGCTGTTCATATGAGGGCCTCATATATTGTCCCTTCTAAATCAGGCATAAATGAACCTGGCAATGGTTTCTGCTGAGCTTAGACAACTGCTCCCTGGTGCTGGTGGAGTCTGGGTCCAGGCTAGCAATTGCTTGTATCTGGGAGAGTGAGCATGTTTACTTCGCTGGAGTCCTCCTGCTGGTTAATGACCAGGAGCGCGTCCTCCGCTGCCTGCCTTTTGGCCTCTGCCACCGTGCGCTCCATTTTGGCACGCTCTGTGCTGATCATCTCGTGGGCCTTGCGCTCTGCTTCAGCTACGGCTTTTTGCAGCTCGGACATAGCCTGCCTCTTCACCTCATTCACGGCCTCTTCTGAAACAGAGGTCACAAGGATGTGAGAGGCCGTGCTGCATGTCCTCTCTGCTAACACGGCCAAATTTAGACAGCAAGCTGGAGTAAGCCTTGCTTATCATTACAAACAAGAATATATAACACAAAATAAATAGGATTTATTCCATGCCAACCATTAAAAACAAATTCAAAATTTACATATCCTAACATTACTTATTTGTAAATGTAAATTATTTGCTTTTTGTTTGTTTTTTTACATATTGAGGATGGCAAAATAAATAAATAAAAAATAACATTAAGCATTATTATTGTGTTCTTGTATTTTTTTATTAAGTTTGTTAATGTCATTTTTGAAAATTAACTGCAGGATGTTTAATCACAGTACTGGTTTGATCCATTTTGTGATTAATTTGAAACATCCATTTTCATTTGAACATTACTGTTTGATCAAGACAAGTAAACAAGAAAAATAGGACAAGTTAATTTATTGTGCTTAGAAAAAATCACAACCTCCCAATAGTTCTGGACAAAAATGATTATATGATGTGAAGTAATATTTGATGGACAAAGCATGGAGAGGTTTTTCTTCACAGATGGACACTTTACAAATGCATTTTGTATTGTTAAACTGTTGGTAAATATTTTTGACACAGATCCATCTGAGAGGCAGAAACAAAGGATAGGTTTTTCCCTTTTCTATTGTGTTCAAGGCTGCAGCTAGTCTAATTGTATATGCAAATCAGGATATGGAAACTGGTAGGACACTGCATGGAAAGATGAATATTCATTGTCTACAGTAAAGAGCTATAGAGATTTGATCTACTCACTGATTAAACCAGACCTGGTACTTGCATAACACTCCACGATACATGATCCATCTCTATTAATCTAAAATGTGCCAAACTTTACTGGTTATAAAGTGTCTGATACAGAAGGAAAATGAACATGGGCACTGTTCATCTAAAGTGTTTGGCTGAATTTGAGTGTCATTTATGGACAAAATTGTCATGTATTAAGCTGTTATGTAGATGCCTCTTGTGTTATAGAAATAGATGGCTGTGCTCACACAGACCCTCCCCCTCAATCATAAATGTGACTGCAGTGTGACTGCAGTATGGGATTGTAAAATGGAGACCAATTTTCATCTGGATTGGACTGAATTGTTTAATGCACGGTGGTTTGGTGCATCGAGTCCTCTCTCTGATGGGCTGAGGTCATGGAAAATGAATGATGTTTCCTGATATATTTCACTGTGATTATATTCCACTGTTCAGATGGAATTTCTATCTGCAGTGGTACTATGGTGTTTTGATGGCAACGCCACGAGTTAAATTGATGTTAGAATCGTTTCCCTTTTTTAATTGAGAAAGATTAGTTAGATTGCTCTTATGAGGCCTTCAATTAGACTACACAGCAACTGCTTTAGCAGATGCCATTAAGTGATCAGAGGCCAGTGTAAACAATCTCCTATTACAATATCCATCATCCGTCATAGTTCACCCAGATCACCTACTGTTAAACAAAGTCTTTTAATCATGCTATCTATGCTTTAACGGATACTCTGCTCAAATGGGGCTGTGTTGAGAGGGGAGCCAGCCCTCAACTCCTGTGCTGCTAATAGCAGCAGTTAAGTGCACTAACACACACTGGCTGCTGGCTTTACGATCTGAGTTCTGCTCTGAGCTCTGTACGTTGCTTGTACGCCATTCCCGAGCTTGGAACACACGCTGGCACTCAAACCTGAGAACAGAACTCCAAGAGTGCAGCAGACATCTGGGAGTGCTCTAGAGTGCAGAATCGCACAAATTCAGACATCTCAGCATGGAATGGGTGTGACTGAGTGATTAACTGGCTGAAAAGGGCTCTTTATTACCAATAGGCCATGAAACAACCCCAGAAAATTCTTCAAATTTCCTCATGTTTCCATGTATGTGTGTGTGTGTGTGTGTGTGTGTGTGTGTGTGAGAGAGAGAGAGCGAGAGAGAGAGAGAGAGAAAGTGTGTGTGTGTGTGTGTGTGTGTGTGTCACCGGCTTACCTGCTTTCTTCCAGATCTCCTCGGGAACATAGCCAGATACTGGCCTGTGGAGCAGCTCCCGGTGGACCTCTGATTCAGAAAGGGGAACAGATTCTTTCATTATACACCCCACTTCAACAAACTACACAAAACATGCCTACACCTTCCCATCTCTCATGTATTTAAACAGCAGCAGGTGATCTTCTTCCTGAGCTGTGTCAGGGACCCGAGGTGTGGCGTGCATGGTATGTGTGCTGCTACCTGCGGGGGTGCTTTCCTGGCTGGCAGGGCTCTGTTGGCGGGACTGGCTGCTGCCACTGGTGCTGCTACTGGAGCTGGAGCTCTTCTTCAGGTCCTCAGCGTCACTGTAGCGACGGATCCAATAGTTGAGCTCCTCGCGGTCGGCCTCCTGGCAGCGCCTCAGCACAGTAAGCGAGCGCCGCGTTTTCTCCACCATGTCCATGATGCAGTTGAGCAGCTGTGGACAACACACACGCTGAGTATGCACACCATACAAGTCACTTATGGTAATGCTAACATATATATATATATATATTCACACACTCACATATACAGACATGTACAGTAACATGACATTTTCCATTTTCACTTTGACATGTCTGTCTCTCATTGGCTCACATTCTCTCACACCCATACACACACACACAGATACACACAGGTGCTTTGAATAGTAATAAAAAATGTTATTACTTTTCTTACATGGTCAAGGTGCTTCCACTCCTCTGCCCATTCTCTGTCTGTAAGCCTGTGATCAATGACCTCCTCCTGACGAGCACCTCCATGCATCCCTGAGAGAGAGAGAGAGAGAGAGAGAGAGAGAGAGAAAGAAGAGGGAGAGAAATAAGGGGACAGAGAGAGAGATTAGAGGAAGAAAGGACCAGGCTCATTACTATTTGTGCTGTGGCTCCCCGTTTCTTCCGCTGCCTCCGTCTGTTTCAGGGATATCAATCAGGCCCTTCATGACACTCTCCATCTCTCACACATTCAGACACACATTTCATCGCTCATCCCCCCCACCCCCAACATACACACACACACACACACACACACACACACACACATTCATTCCTCACTATCCTCTTGCAGCGCTGCCTGTGGGCACTGTCTCGCTCTTGGTGGAATTAGGCCTGCCAGGCTCAGATATATCTCATCCATACATCACCGCAGAGCAGCACCATCACATAGATTTGTATTTTTAGCACCCCTATTTGGGTGTAATTTGTCAAGCTGGTGGATATATATCCACATCTACTATTATATTACCCCTCCAATCAGCATAAAAAAGGAGCTGATGCCTGATTTAACCTCTAATAGCTGTGCTGTGCCTTCAGCGAAAGCAGCACACCAAGTGTGTGCAGGGAGCCAAGGGCTCTAGCATCTTGCCGCATCCACGGGCAGCATACCGATGGGCCGCGGGCGTTCACGATGCTCGCGGGGGTTGGGATGCCGGTATGTGTCCCTGTAGTGGTGGGCGATGGCCATGTCATCCAGGCGGTAGTGCTGCGGGGGTGGGGTTGGGTGTGGCAGGCCATTGGGCTGGTATGGCAGGCCGTTGGACGGGCTGAATCGCTGTCCCGGGCTAATGGTGCATGCTCGCTTGCTCGGGTGCTCCGTGTGCGAAGGCTCCCTCTCAAAGCCATTCTCTTTGGTCCTGCAGGAAGAGGCAGGCCAGACAGGGAGGGGGAGAAGGAAAGAGAATGCGCAGCTTTGAGCAAAACACTTTTGGAGAAGAGAGAAAACACTGGCAATGAAGATATGGTGTGCCTGTCTACATGTGCTTGTGTCAGTGTGAGTGTGTGTGTGTGTGTGTGTGTGTGTCTGTGTGTGTGTGTGTGCATGTGTGCGTGCGCGTGCACTGGTTCGAGTTGTGTTGGGAGCCCATGTGAAACAGCTTCTGCTGTAATCCAGCTTTCTGTGATTTCCTGCACTGGGAATCCTGGTGCTCTGCATGCAGAGAGCTCTTTGCTGCCGCTGTAAACGAGGGTTTGATAGCATACATCTGAAGACCTTTGAGCATATTCACTAATATGAGTCAAAGCATGGCAGATATTTGACCGTATGCTGTCTCACTGAGTCACACGTACCACAATGTCATTCATTCCTCTTATGTATTGGTGCGTGACCATGGATAAAGCATGCACACCTTCTGCCACATGTGTGTGTGTGCGGGCACGTGTGTGTGTGTGTGTGTATGTGTGTGAGTGCACGCACTTGAGCACAGGTTATGCTTGTGTGAAGGATGTGTCTGTGTTCTGAGCTCACCTATCAGTTGCCCCTATCACTGTGGTGAGGTAGTGCTCCCTCTGTTAGCACTCCAACACACTGAAGTTCCTAATGACTCGCTTTTATGGACTCCTAATGCTCATCCATATGGTCCCCAGAAGACCCATCCCCTATCACACATTCCCCCACACATACAAGATGTGCCTGCCTTCAGCCACTATCATACACTACTCTAATTAAAGACCCAAGATTCAAGATTTCTCTTGTGCAGCATGTAAAACAGTGTCCTGTTGGACCTTATTCAGATAAGAATATTCTAAAAAGAATATTCTTAAAGAATATTCTACAAGTTGTTCTACATTTCATAAAGCACTTTTTCTGCCACCTATATTTATTGTTGTTTTTTTCTATAAACATAACAGTCAACCGGGCTATGCAGAAATTCTCTTAAAAGCAAGAAAATCACATAATAATTTCCACATACATGGAAGACTCATACTTTTTTCTCTACACCTCAGACATTTCTGTTGCATCACCAGGGATTCACCGAATCTAAGCCATGCTCATTTAAATTCAAGCTTTTTTTTCTTTACTTTTCACTAATAAAGAGGCCATGCAACACAATGGAATTTTTTATTCTAATAGATGTTCTCTAACATTTCTCTTCTAAATGAAGAGAAAAGCTGCATTCTGCAAAGCTCCCTCGCCTCTGCAGACCCTTTGATATTAATCAGTATGAAGTGGCCCAATATTGTGCCTTGCAGTTTAGAACGCTGTGCGTCCCATTCAAGTTCCAATACCCCACCCCCCACCCAGCGAGGTGAGACATGCCGAGCTAAGCAGGAAGAGAAGCGCTTAGCCAGCTGGATGGCCAAGTGCACCTCATCTGTATGTGTTATCAGCCGGTCCCCCCAGACCCACCCCTCCTGCCACTAGTACACCCGCAAATATTCAGGTATTATAGGAAAAAAAACATCAAAAGAGAGGATCACGTGCTTGCTGGCCCTAGCCACAAGGACTTAAGGTGATCATCAATATCAGACACTAAACAACAATTATTTAGTTTTGTTACTAGAATCATGAAAAATTGTAAGCTTTTGGGGCAGGTATTGAGGTTGGATGCATTATTCTTTTTCACCACACTTTCCTCCCCTTCTCCAGGACACACACAGATTTGGGCTTTGGTTTCATTTATAGTGCTAAAACTGCACTGCTTACAGGCCCTCCAGCACACTGAGTAATGGCAAGTCACTCTACACCCAAATGACCTCAGACACCCCCATACAGTCACACACAAAAAACATGTGCATGCATGCACCCACACACACATACGCATGCATATACACACATACACGCGCACCCCCCCCCCCCCCCCCCCACACACACACACACACATAGAAGCGCAGTATTTCTATATTCTCCAGGTGTCCCTATCGTGGATTCTCCTCTTTTGGAAAGCCAGCTTCTGCCTCATTAAAGAGAACTGCAGAGAAACCCAATGGCGCATGAAACTGCAGTATGCAAGGAGCGGCTCACAGTACATCCCAGCAAAGACTAGCCCTGCTCATCCACACACAGCTCCTGCTGCTCTTACTATTACCATCTCAATGTGTGCCTTAAGTCCCAAAGGGGCTGTAGTCTCCTGGTCACTCAGGCATTGCACAAAACTGGCAGATTTTTTGAAACAGGAAGCCAACATCACTCACTTTATTACAGCTCTCTCCGCATTCACTCGCTGGGTGCAGGGGAGGAGGGGTGGATGAGTTGAGGGGTGGAGGAGTGCAGGGGTGGGGTGTAATGTGTTGGGGGGGGGGGGACAGTGGTTTGCGCTCACCTGTCTGGCGTCCTCCTCTTGCCATTCTCGTTGACGTCCAGCAGCAGCTCGGAGGAGTCTACGGGGGACGTGATGCTTGTGTCCAGCAGCAGTTGCTCATGCTGGGCCAGGTACTGTGCTGGGTTTTGCTTGGCCAGTCGCGCACAGTGCAGCAGTTCACGCTGCAGTAGCGGCAAGTTGGCCTGCAGGGGGAGATAGCGGTCAGCTCTCGTGCCAGGCTAAGTGAGACAAAAGGTTTTGTGGCATGACTTGCGCTTGGCTACATTCCAGTGTTTCTGCAAGCATTGTTTACCCATTACAGTGATTGTGGGGAAGCTCTTCAAGGGTAAAAAAATAAAATAAAATACTGTTGCACAACCCAAGGCCCTTTACTTTGGTACTTTCTGGCTAGGTTAGTCTCAGCTGTGACCCAAACCATGCATTAATGCTTTCAGCCTTCGCCCTGCCTGGCACAGGGGCATATAAAATCACAGTCTACATGGAAAGTGCCATCTTCAAAGCAGGTGGTTGAGGAGTGGCCAGCATTATCTCTCTCTCTCCTTCATTTCCTCCTTGTCTCTCTGGACCACTGATTGCTAGGGGGGTGTACTTTCTCCAGAAGCACATGGGTGGCTTTGCGACTTCAAAGCGTTGCAGAGGAGCATTCTTTACAGCAGATGAAAGGTTTTCATAAAACCCCAGCCAGAAACAGTGTGGGTATTATGGCAGCCAAATCAGCATGAGCTAACAGCACACGATCACCTCTATTCCTCTCCTTTCCTCGCTTTCCTTGTGATGTTTCTATTTTTTTCTTCCACTCTCCATAAGCAATCACCATTTCAGAGACATCGAGTCTTAACCCCAGAGCTGTGGACTGGACGACTCTTTGAAATGTGAGCATTGAAGGTGCTCTTAATTCCAAAGAACACTTTTCAGCTTACAGACTCTAACTGAAAATATTCTATGTAGCTTCTATTTGAAAATGTATACACTTCAGAGGCTACAGTGATGCACATTATGACAGGTGCCCCTGGTCACTGGTTGCCTGAGGTAATGCAGCGTTAACAGCTTTCCATAGTAATTACCAGTGGACAGAGATTGCCTTGACTGCAAAGACCTCAGTTGTTATTACTTGGAGGTTTATCACAATTAGTGGCAGGCCATCTTCAGTGGCTGTGCATGTAGCAAACTATGTATTCCATAATTTCACAAAAGTAACAAGACATAGGACTGGTTGTTTTTGAGTTCACCTCTCAGGGTCATTGTTCTCATTATGACACTGTAATCGATGACATATATTTAAGCTTTGCTTGAAGACAGAGCAAACACGCTACTTCAAAATGCTGCCTAATGCCTCTCTGTAGCTTTGTCCTGGTGTGATCCATTAGCACACAGCTAGTTGGAAACTCCTGAATTAACGGCAGGCCACAAAGCAGCAAGCCACATGTTTACGCAATCTTTACTTCCCTGCAGTAGTAGTGTGTGGTGGTGCACTGTATCCGTCCTGCTTCATTGTGCTAGTGTGTGGTGGTGTGCTCTCTAAGTCCTGCAGCACAGCTGGTACCACACTGGCAGGCCACTCGCGAGGGGCGCCTGCTCTCTGGCTTCTTCCCGCCTCATTCACCATGAGAACCCCCTCCCCATATGTTCCATATTCTAGCTCAGCCTAGTATCTAAGAAACAGCTATTTTGAGAAATCATACAGTAACACCATCCACACGAAGGCAGTGAGCTGGTATTGACTCCAGATTACATCATTAACACAGTGCACATTGCCCTTCCAGTAAGCACTTCTTGGCAAACCCAACGCTGAAGGGAGGGTCGTTAGATGACATTAGCCTAATGAAAAAATGCCTCTAATGCACACTGTTGCAGCTGCGCTTCTGTGCACTTATAAAAGCCCCTGTTCCCACAGCCATATGGTATTTGTCATTAAAGCCTCCTTTGAGGGAAAGCACTAAAATTAGATGAGAGAGAGAGAGAGAGAGAGAGAGAGAGAGAGAGAGAATGGCAGAGATGAGAAAAAAGAAAGAGAAAGTGTGTGAGAGACAGAGGGAGAGTGAGAACACAAGTTGCATGCTGGATAGCACCCCTCCTGACTGTGTGATACAGTAAGCATATGGCATGGAGCAGCAAGATGGTGGTGGGTAGTGTCCCACTATGTCTCTCTGCATCCATCAGCGACCAGCACAGCCCCTTACGAAACCAATGCTCCTGACTTCCAGTGGACATGATGAAATGCCTGAGACCACATCCTACTCTTCCTGTACTGAAGGGACATGGTGCCATGCCGATCTGCTGCAGCACAGCCTGTATTTCATCCACTTCCAGCAAATGTTCACTGCACTGTTAAATGTGAGAGCACGTGGCACATGTGACTGTGTGTGTGTTTGTGTGTGTAGTATAGAAATAGTGTGAAAGAGAGTGGGGGAGAGGGAGGGCTTATGGAGTGGGGAGGATGTAAAGGGTATAGTGGAGGGAGGAGCACTGGTGTGCTGTATAACAGCTGTCATGTCTAAGCAGATGAGAATGAATGAGCCCAGCTTAAGAGTGGTAAATATCACAGGACCCACACACCAGCTCATCTGCATCTTTTCACAGTCAATCTCCAGGACTGCACCAGGATATGGTGCCCCAAATGTAAACAGTGCACCTTTTAAATGTGTTATGCCCATTTTTTTAAAGTGACATCACTAATGTGCTTTAAAATCAAGCCTTGTTGCAATTCTAACTCCTTTTTGAAAGCATGATCCATTTATTTCTTTGAGCATTTCACTTTAAGTGGCCCAACATAAACAGACACCAGGCTCTCTGAGCTGTAATGAGATAAGTAGCCCAGTGACAAATGGAGTGAGACCAGGGTACAGGCTGGTGTTCTTCCAGAGGCCAGCAGCAGCTCATGTTGCTCATCTAATGGTTTCAAATGTTCATTGCCACCCCCCCCCCATAACCCCACCCCCCATCCCCCGCTCAAACATCCACCATGTGAGAAAATCGATGACTAAGCAGGGGAGTCCATCAGGCACTAGAAACAAAAAGACAAATTCCGCTGGGAGTCAAACTGTGCTGCACTGATACAATGGGCGCTCATGTGAGTTCACGTCCCTTATTTTGATATAAAATATTATCAAAAAAGAGAAATAAAATTAAGGTCTCAGTGAAGAGGAAATTCGAGGTCCTCCCGGACTCAGAGTTAGAGAAAGGGAGAGGAACTGAAAAGCGGGCTAGGAGAAGTATGTACATCTGTGCATCAGCTGCGGAGCTGTGTAAATGTTTTCCAGATCACTGGCTTGCGCAATACCTTCAGAAACGGGATGACAAAAGGTCGGAGTGGGAAGTTCGTTGCTTCTTGCAGTTTGGAGTGGAATTCCTCTATGGTCAAAGTGGAGTTCTGTAGAGATGGAGACAAGTGAGAGGCGGAGAAAAGAACAAGCATGAATACAGATGGAACGCATTATATGATAATGTTACTCATAGGAGGCAAAACTGGATCCTGCTGCAGGCTTAGCAATTTGGGCTTTCAGTGGGTTGCTGGGAAGGCTGTGGAAGATGGCAACATATAGGAACTTTTGCCTTAGTAGCTCCTTAAATGTGCAAATATTGACTGTGCATGCACACATACATACACGGCAATCCCAATGTCAGTGTTAAACCTTACACAGTAAGTTAACTGTCCCTCTAACTTCCTGCCTGTAAGATACGAGATAAGGTGCCTATCATAACATGCATGTCGCAGGCGAGTGGCTGCTTTACACGCAACGGATGGGCTGTGGTTTGATCTGTTTAATAAGGATATTGGTTCCCGCTGGTCTCTGATCTCAGCTGTGCCACCGTATATCACGCCCTCCAGCTGCTCTGCGCCTGTCTAGCGCAATGGGTGGAATAAAGGAGAGAAGCAACTAATTTCTATCTCCCACTCTTGCTGCTCTATCTCATTTTAACAGACTGGCAGAACGGTGACACTATTTTCAATTTTCAATATGTTATTTCCAAGAAGTGAGAAAAAAAAAAAAATGAAGAAGAGGGAAGAGAGAGCGAGAGGGTGCATGCTGGAGAAAACACACAGCTTTTCCCTCATTTCCCAGACCTGAATTTTGTTACATTAGGCTTACATCTGTTCGCCCAGATTGCAGCGGCCTGTTTTGACAGCCAGAAAGCCTCCTGAGCTTTTCTCCGGCTTCGCTGGCGCTAATTAAGTGTGTCACTCTTTTCAATAAGGCAGAGAGGGGAGCATATTAACGGGAGTTATGGAAGCCAAGGGGACAGGAGAAAGCCTCGGCGTGTAGACACTGTGAAAAATAAACAAACACGTGCCAAAAAAAAGGGAGCCTTCCTTCAGAGAGGCTAATTAAAGTGGCCTTGGTAAAGGCAGCAGTATTTCACTTAGTATTCCATGATGCACAGAAACACTTTCTCAGCCATGGCTGCATGTTCTTATGGCTGGATTTTAGGCAGGGTGCGGCATGTTACTGGGCCCAGCAGTAAACATCTACAACCTGTTGGATGAGGCATTGTTTTTTTTTTTCAGTGGGCTTTGGTGTATATGAGACAGGTTAAAAACAACATAAATTCCTTTCAGGTGACTGTGTTGACCGTGTTTTTTCAGTTGATTGTGTTGCCTGTGTTGCATTCTGTAAAGTTTTTACATGATTAAAGCTATAAAGCTTTGCATGATTAACACATTTAGAACAAAATGATTAAAACATTTAGAGCAGAAAGCAAAAATCTTCCATTATGATTCTGAAGGCAAAAAATTTGTACTTGATTTTGCACATATTTATAATTGATTATGATACATGATCAAATTCCTTCTCATAATCCAGCCTATTCTGTGAAAACTGTAATTTCCTTGACATATGTAGCCAAATCTGTTGTCAATGACTAATGCGAGCCCACTAACCGAGGAGCTTGATGAAATTAGCATGGTGTGTATGGACTCACCACGAGGCCGAGTACCAGTGTACGGACGCGCTCGCCTATCTCGGGTGAGATGTCATTGCCGAACTGCTGCAGCGTGGTGAGGAAGCGTTTGAGCTTGCTGAGCTGCCGAGCACCGCAGGCTGGCGGCAGCTGCTGATTGGCCAGCGAGGAGGATGAAGAAGATGAAGGGCCATTACTGAAGCCATTGGGTGGAGAGGGGGCGCCATTCAGGGCCGTGGGGGAGTGACTGGTGCCATTTGTGACTGGGGGTAAAAAATCAAAAGCCAGAGAAACAGTTAACACAAACAGGAGGGTGAATGTTGCTGGGTCATTGTCTGTATTGGATTCCTACACCAAGGTTTGTTCTGAAGAAATTCAAGGGCCTGTTTCACAGATCCAAGTTAAGTCTAGTTTTGGACTGCAGTGCCAATTGTGAATTACCATGGGAAATTCTCTTTAGCCTAAGCTTGGTCTTGCCAGCCTATTTCAGGGCCTAAGTCTAAAGCATCCCTATTACCCACACTTACAATCCTGTGTCACTCTGTGTATGTGTTTGGGATCACGGTGCTAATGGCCAACTTCCCAAACGCTCTCGCGCAACAGCCACATTTGCTTCCAATCATCCACAGCCATGTGCTCCCACACCGCACATCAGACAGCAGAAATGTAGCAGGGGGGAGAATACATGTGGTCAAATGTGCCCACTGTCATGATGCAAACCATACGCGAGGAGCGATCCAGCATGGCGTCAACGTCGCTCTAATGAGATTAGGCTGTGCGATAGGCTTGCCTGTCTGGCCTCTTTCCAGTGGCACAGAAACGAGATCCTTCAGCTGCATCTGGTACCAATTACATGGTGGTGGTGGCTGTGGTGGTGGAGTGTGTGTATGTGTGTGTGTTTGTGTGTGTAGGGGGAATCAAAGAGCTTGCTTTGTTAAACCTTCAGCATGTGTAATTAAAGTTTGCCTTTAAAAGGCAGACAAGGAGCCAAGGAGCCGGCTTGTCGCGTGCTTTTTTTCATAAGTGCTAATTGCAGAGTCCAAGTGATCTGTTTTTTAGGGATCTGGCAAGGGAGAGGGAGCGAGGGGCATGTTAGGGATGCTGAAGGTACAGCACTACTCAATTACCCTGAGTCTGGGCAGGGAGGGAGCGGCCGAACTGAGCTTTGATATGGAGCCATCCTGGCAGTCCCCTGGGTTCCCACGCATAATGCACATGCTCTTTCTCTCTCTCTCACTCTCTCTCTCACACACACACACAAACACACTGGTCAGCGCTGCTGGAGACAGCAGAGAGTTCAGCAGACTGCTACTGCACTGCCCTGCACTGCCAGGAATGTGGTGTCCAGTTCTGCTTCTAATATGTATGCTATGTATATTCTGTATGTGTGTGTGTGTGTGTGTGTGTGTGTGTGTGCGTGTATGTGTGCATGTGTGTAGTACTCACGTGCGGTGGGAGTAAAGGAGCTGGTTCTGGGAGCTCCCTGTGTGCTGGGAGGAGGAGGCATGGTAGGTGGAGTTAACCTGGACTGTGTTTTCACATCGGCAGGTGAGTCGGGCATGGCGGAGGGCTTCTCAGTACGATCTGGAGTGAAACACACAGACACACGCAGGGCTCAAGATACGGCACCCAAATCTTCATCCTCGGTGATGATAAGATTTGAGTGATGAGCCAACAATGAAGAAAGTAAAGGAGCTGAACAGAGATTGAGAGATATAGACAGAGAGAAAAAGATAAAGCAAGTTAGAGATAGATGACAAAAAAAAACAAAAAACGGAGCAGTTCTGGTGAGTCCTCTATGATCTGCAAGAAGCTGCCTTTCTCACACATCTGAGCTCCTCTAACACACACACACACACGCACACATACACACATTCCTCTATTCCTACAGGGAGCTCTGCTGTAGTAGCGCTGCTCAAATCCGAGCTCTTCTCCTGCACAAGTCCTACTCTCCCCAGAGGAGCACCACAGCAAGAGCTCACATGTGAACCTGCTTCAGGAATGGCAGACATGTGTTCACAAGCTAAAAGCTATTCACGCAGTTCATTATTGGCAGTGTCTAATCCAAATATAGGCTAGTTGTGGTACATGTGCCGAGTCAGTGTGATTGTGACCTGCAGACAATGGCAGCTATCAGCAGCACTGAATTGTATCCAAAAAGCAAACAGTGTTATCGAATGGTCTTGTGGAACATCGCACAGGAGAGCAAATGGGGAGTTGGGGTGGCCAGGGCAAAAGCAAACAAGGAGGCGTGGAGTGAGATGGGAGGACTCCATACTGCTATCTGAGGCAGGGGACACATGAGACAGCTGGAACTCGGACAGCTGGTGGTCAGGGTACAGGTTCCAGACACCAGACACGGGGTGGCCTGCCTGCCTGTCTGAAGCATCCTCGACCACAGGCGAGGCTGTGATCACGTGTGCGTGAGAACAGGCAGGGGAGGAGGGGCAATGGGTGGAGCGGGGCAGAGCGTGGGAGGAAGGCTGCAGGGAGAGAGCAGTGAGAGCCTAAGCCTGTTAGATAAGCTCACCTTTCAACATGAGAGCCCTGTGGCGAGTGCTTCAGTCATAGCGTGGTGGAGCCAGATGGCTCTAAGAAAATGGAGATGTCACACTCTGACTCGATCAGGCAGGAGTCCGTCAAAGTGACTGATTTGAAGCACTGTGCCTTATTAAAGCCATAATTCCATAATTCTATTGTCTGTTCAAACTGAAGCCTTTGTGCTAGAGGTAGAATGCTAAAGAGGAAATGAGAACACAGATGCTAAGTTTTAAGAAGACACATCTGGAATAAAGACCTCCAGACTAGATCAAATAGCGTATGACATCATAAAGTCCAGGAAATGGAAAACAATCAAGACATTCTAGTTGTACATTACAAAAATACTCCACTGATTCTTTAAAAAAAACTTGCTCTCAACACCTTATAAGTGACATTTCAGCAAAATTAATAATGTCTTTGAGCCCTTATACAGTACACAGTCATGAAGCAAACTACAAGCAGAACACTTTCAAGCTGAGGGCCCTTTAGGGGTTGGGGGTGGGGGGGTGCATGACTTAGCTTTTTCATTCCCAGAGAAAGGCTGCACCTTTTCCAACAACACACCCCTGCCAAAGTGGAGGAGATCAATTTGGTGGGAATTTCAGCCCCATGTGGCCACCATTTCCCAGGACCCGTGTGTGTGTGTGTGTGTGTGTGTGTGTGTGTGTGTGTGTGTGTGTGTGTGTGTGTGTGTGTGTGTGTGTGTGTGTGTGTGTGTGTGTGTGTGTGTGTGTGTGTGTGTGTGTATGTCTACGCTAAGCATGGTTAATCTGGCCCATACCTGGTCCTCACACAACCCCTGCTCTGCAGATAACAGACTCAAACAGATGGCCAGTCTGAGTAGTGAAAACAGACTCCCTCTACTTGTCCATTCACTCACTTATTCTGTCTCCTGTCTCCATACAATAATGAGATACCATCACTGATAAACAGGCAGCACAGTAAAAATAAACCTTTAGTACTTAACTCACTTTGTTATTGACAGAGCAATCTTTATTATCATAATGAACTGTCAAGGCAGCTGATTATCTTGGATACCATGATGTGGATTTATCCCTATGAAAGGGACTACAAGACAACAGTTTCTAATCTGAACTCTGTGCTTGTGTATCCTACACATGAATCCGGATCCAATGATCTAATTTTAGCTACATGAAAACTAGAACACAGAGCTTCTGAATGTAATTGGGGTGTGGGGGAATGTTAGATGAAGGTCGACAGGATACAGCACAGAACTTTGATTTAACATTACAATCCCAGCATGTCACCAGTCATTTACACTGAAATGTTAAAAACATGACTAGTGCTGACATTGATGAGTCACTTGAGATGCCACTATAAAAGTTTCAAATGAATACAATAAATTTATCCAGAAATACTGGAAATATTAGGAATACCAGCAGCCTGTGTGATTAATTAAAGTAAAAAGAAAGTCTCACACACTCATAAATCTTTTCATCACTGTGTAGATGTCAGAAATTATCACTGTTAAAGATGGTTCTACTATACATATCTAATTAGAGATTAACACCTAGTTTAGTAAGACAGAACTGTGGAGAATACTCTAAAAGAATTGAAACTCATCCCTGCCTTCTGTCTGACAGGAATGAAGAAGTACTTTAGTCTTTAATCCACATACATCCAACACAACATCCAAAACACATACACACACACCCACTCACACCCACCCACACCCACCCACACACACACACACACACACACACACACACACACACACACACACACACACACATGCAATCTGAACACTGAATAAGGTCCTTATGGGAAACACAGGGCTGAAGGAGAAATAAGAAAACATGGCATGAATTTAAAATTCAATATTTATATAGGCTGGAGAGGCAGGAGCATGTGGATCTATGTAACAGGCAAAAAAAAGCCATCGTCCCATGATTCAGTCAGAGTAATTCCTTTAAAACATTCACCGTTACCACCTCATCTCAGATAGCTAGAATGTAATGCAGTTGTTATAAGTGTACACATTCTTTCTGTTTCAATAGTCATCCCTGTTCCTTTCTCTTTTTGGCAGATATATCAGAATGCATCAGTACAAAATAAAATCCATGGATGTTGAAGTACTGAACAGAGGAATGTGGCGGAGGTAACTGTGCAGCATGATCTCACATCACTTCAACCAAAGACAGTGCAAAGTGCAGGCAGACAATGCAGCAGTAATGACATGACTCATCCTTAGTAGAATCTCACTGAAAACTCTGCGCCTAGCACAGGAGATGAGTTTACATACACCATCGCATCTACGGTTGGTCACACACTCCAAAAGGCCTACTGAATAACATCATTAAGAGCCTCCCACAGGCTGCTGAGGTATGCTGTACAAGAGACACAGTGCAGGTGCATGTCAATGAGAGATTTTACACAGGCTGAAAAACAAACCAGGGTGCAGTTCTACCCTCGCTCATTTCACAGGACTGACTGACACACAATGAGTTTGTTCGGCAGTTACTTCGCATTTACGAATGGGAAACCAGTGCATGAGGCACACAAATGCATACAGGGCGACCCGAGATGGATACTGTTGCAGTGAGAGGTTTAATGTACGTAAGGCCTGTGAAGGGCCTTCCATTTCCTTGTTGGCCAAGGTTCTTTCTTACTTTTCAGCATAGTGCTGGAGTTCCACAGACAGCCATTAAATGCCACTGCGAATGGAGACTCGGAAAAGTGTGCTTCTCGCATATATCATTTTCCAAGAATGGTGAGTGCCAGTCAATACTACACTCATGTAACACTGGATCCAGGGCTCTCTATTTTTTCTAGAAAGGTAAAAAAATAGTATTTCAGAACCTCACACAATGCTCTTGTGAAACTTAGCACCTCATCAAAACACTTGTATCACTGCTTAGTTAGTTTACAGTAGAGTAAATATGCTGTAATACATTCTATACTGTGTATCTGCCTTAAGGGAAATCACAAATATTCATTTCAAATTAACATTCATATTTCATAAGGGTTGCCCAATATTGAAAGTTGTAATACTGGAAATATCCAGTACCAAATACATTAAGCAGTCTCACCCAGCAGTAGCTGCTCAGATGTGCAAGAATGTTTCAGTCCATCTGCTGCCTCTGCTATCTGTCCCTGGCAGTCGTGCATGGGTGGCAGTCAGAGAGCAGCTGTGGAGGCTGCCACTGAATGCTTCTTCTAACAGGATTTCATCTGCTGGACGGGCTCTCTGCTAATCTCCCCACTGCAAAATGGAACCACCAAATGACTGCAAATCTCCACTTCAAAAATCATAAAATCACCCAAGTAAAGGAGCAACTTGAGCAAATTCTATGGCTTCGAACCATGAGCCATTAAAAGAGACACTAGGGCTGAACACGCATGGTCCATCGCACAGCAGAAATCTCACGCCTGTGCTTACATCAGGCTGATCTAAGCACAGGGCTTTAGGCAGGCACTTTCTACAGCTTGGGCAGCTGATGCCCTGCTTCAGCTCCACTTTTCTTCTGCTCTCATATTGCAGGCTTTGCCATGGTTGCATATCTGTTACATCACTCACTGCACTCACTGAATTCCAGGATAGCTAAAATAACTGTGGATACAGAAACAGAGCAAGAAAGAGGTCATAAAATACTTCATGCAATGCATATTAAAATGCACAAATCCTGCAGGAATGCAAATCTGAAATGCATTTAATATATCCGACAGGGCATTTCTATGAATTGCATTGTCATTTTTTGTTGAGAGAGGCTGGAACTAGATTTATCCTCCTACACAGCAGCTCCAGCAAGATTCACTCACCCTCCCTAAGTTAGTGGACCAGAAGCTTCATAAAATCTAATATGCTCCAACAATAGTGACTTATATTAGGCTAGTCAGAAAGCAACTCACACTTATCAACTCTCTGCAAAATGAACAGGGATTTCACACTTTCTCTAATAACCTGACCATGCTAAATCAGCACAGTTCAGTGAGTGCACAGGTCACTGAGAGTGCTTCCTCAGAGGAGGTGTGCTTCAGCTGAGCATGGCCCCCTCGCCAGTGCCAAAACTCATGACGCGTGAGAAGCAGCGGGTAGCCAGTCAACTGCGCAGCCATGCTGGAGAGATGGCAGTGGATCAGCCAGGGCCCTGCAGGTGAAGGGTACGTCCTGCCACCCATCACAGAGAGGGCAGGTGGTGAGGGAGGACAAGATGGAGGCCACCTCTCGCAGGAAACACATCACAGAACAAGTTGAGTGAATAAAGAGAAATGGCGTGGCAGCGGTGTTGCTTGGGCCATCGGCATACCGGTTGAGGAGATATGGGTCCAGGCTGCCGGGAGAGACACAGATGCAGGTGATGGAAAGACGGGCTAGGGGCATGCCTGGAACATGGGAATCATCAGATAATTGGAATTCAGGCACTGTTTTGAGTAGCAGAAGCTCTGGGTGAAGTCAGGGGGAACTGGAGGCTTGCATTGGTATGCAAGCGTGCTCTCCCCCTCCAGAATACATTATGAACTTGCAGCACGGCTGTGCACCATGCAATCATCTCTGCCAGATGGAACAGTGCGCTGAGCATGGCCCATCAAACCCCTTCTGGTTGTCAGAGAAGATGTATGAATGCCCCCACTGTCCTGAAGCTCATTCCCCTCACTTATTCCCCTCACTCTCCCCACAGCAAGTTCTGTTCCCTTGCACCTCTGTCTTACTCCTTCGCCTCCCACCCCCACCCTGCTCTTTCTCTCATGTGCCCCCACTCTCCGGGCCCCTTCCACACCGTTCCCCAAGCACACGTGTTTCCTGATCGCTGTTTGGGCAACGCCAGGTGGTGTGCCAACTTTCTATTCCAGCCCATCAAATGACGTCAGGGCTGAGGGGACCTTCATCAGCCCACATTCGGTCAAGAATTACCGCCCCACCCACCAGCACAGCTCTAGGCCAACCTGGCCACTTTCATATTTAAAGAGCCCACATTCCTAACCTGCCTGGTTTTAGCTCGTTACCATAAGTGTGCTGTGATAGTGTTAGAAATGAGCCTGTCTTAAGCATACAAAAAATATTGGAATCTACCAACACGGACTGCTAAGGGATATGCTTAAGGCAGGAATACACACAGCAAATGTGACAATTAAGCTCTTTGTGGGAGTCTCTCTTGCGACATTGTATTAAAAAATTAATGGCAGCTGCCATTTGAGCGTGTTAAGCAGAATGCAGTAACAAACAGCAGCAGGAACTGCTCTGAGCTTCACTCTTGCTTACTGTCACAGCACATCCATGTGTTCTGATCGAGTACTCCAGCAGTACACCACTGTTGCTTTGTGTCAACATAAGTCTATTTTTACAAGACTCTGGCACTAGGAGATCACACTGGGTGGGAGCAAAAGCAGCACTGTGTATTTCCAAGCCTTAGCAGAATGTTATGCCGGCCTGCGCTGATGCCAGTGTTGGTGTGGCAGGTGTGGGCACCGCTGAGAGGGCACAGGTGGCACCCAGTGCAGGAGTGCAGGGCAGGGATAGCGGCGAGCCCTGTCTCCGCCATAAACACATACGCCCCAGAACCATCTGCTGAGATGCTTCAAAATAAAGACCTGCTTCTGAAAATAAAAAGAAAATGACCAATAAAACAGATGCAGTGTTTAAGAGCGGAAGTCTCTCGTTTTTTTACTTCTTCTTCTTCGTCTTCGAAATGGATTTATAGTAACGTCTGTTTTAACCATCTGTTGAAATAAGACCCGACTGGCTTAAAGCATAGAGGAAGAAAACAAGCATTGAGGAACAATAAAAGTGATTCACAGTCTCCGTTATGCATCTGTTGAAATCTCTGAGATTTGCGCTGTATCTTGTTGCCAGGCAAAAAGGGAAAAAAAAAATCTTTGCAAGTGTAAGACCTCACGGGGGAGCTTGGATAAATGAAAATAAGACTACATTTACTGTAATCTCCCTCCGCTATGCCTCATCTACAAACAGATAAATCATTGAAACGGGAACAAGATTTTGCAATTATACTACAAACAGCGCTGCAAATGCCAACATGTTTTGAACAAACAAAAATAATTATTTACTAACTTCTTATCTGAAGAGGCAGAATTAGAGCATTTGTCAATAAACGAGCTTTTATACCAAGATTAGTGCTTTCAAACGCTAATCTGAAACTCATCCAACTCTCAAGTCAATGACTCACTCAGCTTCCTGGCACCAGCAGATGCCAGCTGAAGACTGAGAGAGAGAGAGAGAGAGAGAGAGAGAGAGAGAGAGAGAGAGAGAGAGCGAGCGAGCGAGCGCGCACATGCAATGTGGTTTTGGACCCCAAGGACATCCATTAACAGAGTGAAGTCATATGTTTCTGGCAGAGGTGAGTACACTTGAGGAGTAACTTATTGTGATTAACCAAAACTTCACAAGGTCTTATAGTTCAGAAGAATCAAATGCAATTCAGAAGCAAATCAGATGCAAATCCTTTGACTCTGCTATAAGGACTTTAAGCAGTGGCTACATCCCTACTCTCCAAACCTGTTCTCAATTTCCAGGTGCTTCTCATGGTGTCACCAATATTAGATAGTATTGAAGAACAAAAAATACGCCAAATCAGTAGACAGATATTATGGGGTATATGTGTATGCAGGCAAACAAATTTCACATTGCTCTGCAGACCCAGGGAACCGTTATTTTGCTTTTTATCTCGCTCTCAGACAGCCCTGCAGCACTGTCCTGTCTCAAACCCCCCCGCCCCTCTCTCACTCTCTCTCTTTCTCTCTCTCTCTCTGTCTCTCTCTCGCTGCTGACTGATCTTCCACGGCTGTGGTGATAGTGCGTGGGCCTCACCAATCTCCTGGCAACAACTGCACTGCTCACGCGGCCTCTGATGTTAAGAGGAGTCAAGTCCACAGCTATAAATGCCAAATCAATTTTCGACAGACAATAAAGAGGCTCATGTTTTAAATCAGGGAAATGCTATTTTATTACACCCAAAAATCTGAGCTAATAATATATGGCTATGTTAACTGGAAACACATCTATGTGATAAAGGAAAAAGGGGGATAAAACGAGAGTGGAGAAGCACAACATGGGAGGCCAATGGGATGGCGGATGGCGAGACAGACAGAGAGAGACAGAGAGAGAGAGAGAGAGAGAGAGAGAGAGAGAGAGAGAGAGAGAGAGAGAGAGAGAGAGAGAGACCTGGCGGCAGGATGACGGTAGGTTTCTGCTGGGACCGCTGTCTGCAAGTGTTTTGAAAGTATCACATGACAGAGGCCATGTGTTAAAAATTAGACTGAGCTAAGTCCTCTGCTCAGAAAAATATGTAGACAATTTATGAAACACAGTCCAGGATGGAGATTTACTAAGTAGAACCAGATTAAAAAAACAACTAACTCTACCCTCAATCACTGTGCACACATGAAAACCATCTCTCTCTCTCTCTCTCTCTCTCTCTCTCTCTCTCTCTCTCTCTCTCTCTCTCTCTCTCTCTCTCTCTCTCTCTCACACACACTCTTTCACACTCTCATTCTCCAGCCCTGCGCACCATGAGATCCTAAAAAGTATCTGAGCCACATCTGGCAGGCCATGGTGGCAGGAGATGCTGATGCGTGACCTAATGTCAGAGCACTTCCACTGTGAGTGCTTTTGTGTATGGTGAGGAGGAGGTCAGTGACTAGTTGTTTGTTAATTGCTGTGAGTACAAGGGGCTGAGGCACAGCTCTGGGGATATTATCACAGCCCTTTAATATCTGAATGCACTAAGGGACTGCTCAAGCTTGGGGAAATGGCTTTATTTTCATGCGCTGCATCAGTAAAATCCAGCTCGGAGCTGGTCTGCTGCAATGGCAAGAACTTGGAACTGCCCTTCATGGTGCAGTAGTAGGTAACTTACGGCTTCAGGAGGCCTGTGGACGGCAGCAGCATGGATAGGCCAATGTGGGAGGATGAGTCCAGACTGGACAAGCTTCATAAAAGGGGGGGGGAGGGCTAAAGCATGAAGTTTTTAGTGTGGCCCAAACTGACACACATAAATACACACACATTTATAATAACGCGCACAAACACACATGCACAAATATTCATACACAAACACACACATGTGCACGCACACACAGAATGCCATGGAGCTTCCTATCTATCCTAATGTGATTCATTAAAACTCCACATATGCACAAACGTCTCTCGCTCAGCAAGCCGCAGCCCGCCAGCGGGAATATGCTCACAGGGCTGCATGGGCGAACGCAGGAGGAGGATGGCACGGGCGGTGCAGAGTGGAGGGAGCCTCTGAGAAAGCTCCAGTCCCTGCTACAGATGGACGGCATGGAGGCTGGCATGGTGCCAGCGAGCGAACAGATTGCCCGTCGCTGAGGCCTGGAGGAACAGTAGCTCCAGTGCAGATGGGCGTCCGAAATAGCCCCATGTCAGCTCTCCTCGAGTGGCTCTGACCTGGCACACGCTCCCACGCACAGCTGCTTCCTCCAGACCCTTCCAGCACACATACACACACACACACATGCACAACACACACGTAGACATACACAATACACAAGCACCCACTTGAGCCTTCAGCTGAATACAAAGCCATTCATACATATGTTATATAAATAAATGGCTTTTAGAGTGCCTGCGTCTAAAATAAGCACACATTCAGTCTATAATGCAACACCCAAAAGGATAAACAGACATGCATTTTTACACCACATATAAAGTCTTGAAACAGTACAGCCATTCACTGCATTGAACACACTTGTCACATGCAATGACAGTAGTCCCTGGAACCTTCTGAGATATATTAAGGGAAAATTAAAGACACAAACTTATAAAATAGACAATTTTTTCTCTGGAATTATAAGAGAAAGAGAGAGAGGGAGAAGGAGAGAGGGAAGCAGAGAGGCTGAGGGAGGGAGAGAGAGAGAGAAAGAGAGAGAGAGAGAGGGTGAGTAGTCTGGCAGAGCCCCAGTGCCCATGGCACACAGGAGAGCAGCGCGGTGGGCAGTGCCAGGCAAGTCTGTCTCACAACACCATCTGTGAAGAGCAGAGAGCATGCAGCACTCAGCACTGCCTACAAGCCTCATACACACGCAACCTGCCAGCTGCCCTCTCTCTCTCTCTCTCTCTCTCTCTCGCTCTCTCTCTCTCTCTCTCTCTCTCTCTCTCTCTCTCTCTCTCTCTCTCACACACACTCTCTCTTATCCTCCTCCTTCTGTCTCTTCTGTTGGCTTTCTTGCTATTCCATTTTGCTCCTTCCAAATGCCTGTATTTTCTTCCTTCTCAGCTCACTGTCTTCCACTGGTGGATGCTATCATTTTCTCCAGTAGACACTCTGCCATAGCACATGGCTGAAGATGGACTTGGCCAGGAAGGTTAGGATAAGCCCTTAGAATAAAGATCCACAGATCCAGTCATCTCCAGTGCCCACTTCCACCAAACCTCTATCATCGTACAAACGCTATCAGCATGTTAGCTGTGCTGAAACAGTAGGCAAAGACAGGAATGAATGACTTCTGAAAGTCCTCCTCAGCACGTGAGAGGTCCTGGAGCTTCAGGAGTGGAGTACCGGTGAAAAGCACTCACCATTTCCCGCAAGCCCAGTATGGCCCACTCTGAGCCATCCCACCTCACCTGGCTCGCTTGCGTCTAAGGGCTCGGCCCAGGTATCCATGGTGATCTCTCTCCCTTTCTCTGTCTCTCCCTTGCTCTGCCAGACACACACAGGAGCAGAAGAGGAGGCGACTTGCTGCTCTGTGCTGAACAAGGGCACACTTGGCCACGGGGTCCTCGCACACATGCATGCAAGATGAGTCCTAAGGCTGAAACAATGACAGCTGGCGTGCGAGCATGCACTGACACGTATACACACACACACACACACACACACACACACATTCCCTGCCCCCTCTACCATCTCCTCCTGGTTGACTTGGGGCAGCCACACACTACTGAGCATGCCCAATAGATAAAAGGAGAAAAGAAAAAAAGAAGGAAAAAGAGGAAGAGATGAAGATGGAGGAGGAGAGAGAGAGAGAGAGAGAGAGAGAAAAGCAGTGCAAAATTGCGAAAAAGTGAGGAGCATTTAAGAAAGAAAAGGGACTGAAAAAGCTGACATGGGCAAATACAGAAATGGAAGGGTGTTTCTGAACAGAGGGAGAAAGAAATGGAGACGTGGCAGGATGGAGGAATGCTGAAGATATGTTGTGGATGTCAGGTGCTGATGCAAATGTATCAGATAGGACGGGGGCCTGCCAATCTCACCCACTCCGCATATTAGGTACAGTAGCACAAGATTCTGCTGCGACTTTACAAGAATCTGCTCCTGTTTATGCGCACTCAGCTCAAATGTCCACGACCACACCAAGATCAAACATCTGAGGCTTTGTACCTTTAAGGGCTAATCAAGTCAAAGATTAAAAATGACCTTTTGTATCAGATTTAAGATTTATTTTATTTTAGAATGAGTATTGCAGTCAGTTAGTAAAGCACAGTATATATGTCCAATATTGGCCAGTAAAAAAACATGACATGCTGCTATCACCATTTGTAAGACCTAAGCTGTATCCTTCCTATAAAACTACAGCCCCATCCCTCTGCAAGGCCCACCCCCTGCTTCCTCTCCCTCCTCGTTCTGTCAGACACAGATACAGCTGTGGCAGCAGGAGTCTCATTAAAAAAGAAAAAATCAATTTGGAGAGTCCTAACAAAGGCATTCGTCTGCTGCCGCTGCTGGGTTTGAAGTCTCCAGAGTAGCACTTCCCTCCCCTTCGCTATCTCTCTCACACTCTCTCTCTCCTCTGTTCACCAGTCTCTCGCTCTCTCCCTCTCTCTCTCCCTCCTTCTCTCCCTCTTGCCCCCTCTCAGACTGTCATCACTACATGTGATTAACATATGTCTGAGCTTTCAGGCCCTGTCAGCTTGAAGGCATTTCACCCAGCCGCTTTAAACAGCAGATGAGGCTCCATGTTGAGAAAACACTAGACAGAGAAAGACAGGGTGTGAGAGAGAGAGAGAGAGAGAGAGAGAGAGAGAGAGAGAGAAAGAAAGAGAGAGATAGAGAGAGATAGAGAGAGAGAGAGAGAGAGAGAGAGAGAGAGAGAGAGAGAGAGAGAGAGAGAGAGAGCAAAAGAGAGGAAGTGAAGATGGTGGCTGGACAGATTTTTCCTCTCCATCTATTTAACAACATCTGCGCTATCTGTCTCCCTCTTCCTCTGTATGTCTGTCTGTCTGTCTGTCTGTCTGTCTGTCTCTCTTTTCCTTCAGCTTTTCATCCCAGCATCACTCCTGTTTCTCTCTCTCCCCTCCCCACCTTCCTTTTACTCTCCCTCTTTTTTATGCTGGTGAGTGAAGTACATTTGAGAATTACATAGTGCCAGTTGGAAAAAAAGCACCAGCAGTGGTGATTTGTTAGACTGAATCATGCAACAATTTAATACATTAGAACAGCAGTGAGTGAACAGAAGGCAATTTCATGACCCTGATTACAGTTGATTTGTCCTTATAATACATGCTACAGTAAGACACTAAACCAATATCTGGGATAACTGAACTTTCAGACTAATCGCTGACAACATAACATCTGAAGTTCTCTAAATTAGTCATAAAAACATTACTGAACCATTTAACTCTGCTGAAAATATTCTCAGTTGCCTCACTTGCACTCTCACCTTGTGCCTTCAAACTTTAAAACAAAAATAGAAAGAAAGACAGTAAAACAAAAATCCAGAACCGAACTGTTTGAGTTAAAACCACACCATCTCAATTTACACTACACTTGGAAAAAATGAACAGTGCAGTACTGAAAATTTTTGCTTGATTGCATTAGAATGTCAAATATGTTAAACACTGTAATAAATCTAACAAAATCCCACCAGTGATGCAAACCTTTGCTGAGAAGCAAACAGCAGCTGAATAAGGCCAGGGCCATCATTTACCATGACAAAAGGATGACCTGTGGCGTGTGTCTCCTGGCATGAGAGTGTTCGGATATGATATGTGCTGAGCGTGCATGAGAAATTGTTCTGTCCACGAATGTTTCAAGTTTCAAGTTTCAAGTTTGGTTTATTTGTCACATACATAGTCATACACAGTACAACACGCAGTGAAATGGTGGATGTGTGAGCAGAGCTTACGCTTACACTCCTCAGCGCAGCACAAAGCCTGAGCTTTGCATGGCTCCACACTGCAGGGCCTTTTCTGAGCACGTCAGCCTGGTCCGTGATCTGGGCCTTGCCACCTTCTCGACACCCCGGAGCAGCAGAGAGCAGGCCTGTTTTCGGATCGCCTTGATAAACGCCCGCTTTAAGAGCCAGCAGTGTTAACAGGCTGAAAGGGTGAGGAGACAATGAGAGACAGTGGGAAAGCAGTGGGTTGAGGAGATCCCACAGGATGGCGGTGGGCTGTTTTAACTGGAAGGGGTGGCCCTTAACAGGCTGAATGGGACCTGCACTCCACTTTTGTGTTGAAGGCCTGACAATCTGAATGCCTGTGGCACTTGAACTAAGGAGCCAATGAGCTCTAGGTGAATGTGGTGGACTGTCGCCACCTCTCTCCGTCCCGATTCCTTGGGGTAGTGGGGGTCCCCAAGGAGCGGCCCTATCCGGACTTCCCCCTCCCCGTGGAACTTCCCCAAAGCCTGGCCACAAGAAGGCACATTCACCCAACATATCCAGCACTGCTTGACCCGTGTCGGAGGGAGACGTGAGAGGGCCGCTGTCCTTTGTGGTCCGCCAGTGCAGAACAAAGGGACCGAATTGGTCCAGCTTTTCCCCGGCTGCCTCCTCGCCTTCATGCGGCACAAAGACCTGATTTTCCACCCAGCTGGAAGCTATTACAACTCTGTGACGAGCAAACCGCAAGCACAGTGGCCAGGGAACACAGCAGAGTGACTGGGGTGGAGGATGCTGGTCCTCTGTCTAAGGGAACCCCTAAAGAACACAAGCTTCTCTTAGGAAAGCGAGAATCACAGGTTCAGTTATGGCCTTGAAACAATCAGAGCAAAAAGGTACAGCAGTCTAAACAAAGGAAAAAGAGACCACTCCTTCTCTGTATTTGTTAATCATTCAACTATTTACTTAGCATTTAGTGGTGGCCATCTGTCATCAGTGTGTAGCTTTACTAGCCCATCATCCTTTACTCTGTATACCTCCCCTCCATGCTATACTGGGTGTGTGACTGTAAAAGCAAGATGACGATAGAAACTATGTCTGTGTATGTGTGTGAGTGCGTATGTATGTGTGTAAGTGTGTCTGTGCGAGTTTGTGTGTCCAGCTACCCAGCCATCTGTCCACTCTGTTTTGCCCAGGTCCCTGAGCAGGCTGTGTCTGAGGTCTGTTCCTCCTCTCTCATGCTCTGCAGCTTGGCTGCCTGGCCCCACGTTCCTGAACCCCCACTCCCAACCTCCTGTCACGTCAACCACACTGGCTCTAAAGAGCTCCGTCCCATCCGCAGCGGCTCCAGCTGCAGGAGTAGGCGCGAGCAGGCATGCTGGAGATGAAGCATCCCTCCACTTCTGCTGATTCACAAAAGCCAATTATCTCATCAGTCATGAACCAGCTCTCTTGTTTGAACAGGAGCCAAGTTGTGCTGGAGAGTCTGCCGTGCCTGTGCCCGAGGTGGGCTGAAGAGCTAGCATCGCTCTCTCCGACGCAGAACACTGCGCATTCATCAAAACCTCTATGATGCTTGATACCATTCAATATTTTGTGTAATTTCACAGCAAGACAGTCAGGTAGATTCAGGAATCATCCTGTAAAATTTGATCACTAGGTGGCGCTAGTAGTACACACTGCACTGGAGAACCCTAATATGAACAACACGCATATATTCAAACAAACATGCTCATACTAACATGCGCACATGCACACAAATACAGTGTTTGTCACTGTAATTGTGTTAGACTAGAATAGTATACTCATATGGTGCAGCATACACACACAGCTCCACTTATCGGCACATCTACCCAAAGATATAACATAGCAACCAGAAATAATATACATACATATATGAAAGTAAGAAATATAAGGGAACTATAAAATTTCCCTCAATAATTAATTTCTTTTTTCTCAATGATGATAAGTGCACTGTCACTGTCATACGCTGGCTGAACAAAAGGAAAGAAGGAGTCGATAAGGGTGCAGCATCTCATCAATCTGTTATTCTCTAATATTTTGTCATTGCTGATGACAAAATGAAAACAGGAGGACTCTGTCAGTAGAGCTGCCTGTGCTGACCGGGGGGTTGAGGGGAGAAAGAGTCCAACAGGAACCAGTCGTTCCTGGCCCTGCCCTGCTCCACACAATGGCCTGGAGAATAGAAGGAACCGTGCTGTGGGCAGAGATAGGCCGCTGTCAGGAACCAGCGCGCGCAGGGGCCCGCCTCGCTGGGGCAGGATGTCGCAGCCATGGGACCGCATGGCCCCCCGATATCCCCCGTTCACACACTCTCACCTCCGGACCAGCCGGGATGTTTTGATGCTCAGGTAATTAAAGTCGGAAGTCCCGGGAGCAGCAGAGCTGGCGGCCTGACCTCCGCTGTCTTGCCAGAGAGCCTGTCCCCTCTATCTACCTTCCGCAAGCCCTGCCTGGGGCATCGGTGAGCCGCCACCCAGACTCTGCGCTCTGGCACTCGTTTCTCCCTGATGAGGAAGGCCTGGTTCAGGCAAGACTCGTTGTGTGCTGACAAGGTCTCCTCCATGGTATTCTGCTCACCATACAGAGCACTGACACACTTCTGTCCCAAGCTGGAGCGCAGAGCACCAATACCCTCAGACCACGTGATGGAGTCTAGAGCACCCATATGCTCACATCATATGCTGAAGTCTACAACACCAATACCCTCCTGCCCCTCCTGCCCCTCCTGCCCCTCCTGCCCCTCCTGCTCCATGCTGGAGCCCTGCTTTGCCATGAGCCTTCAGGTTAACACTGCCTATGGGAAAAATGAGTAGCACCTGTAAGCCTACAACATTTGCAGAAGGGCTGGCATCAGCTCTCCTTTCGCTGAAGAGGGGGAGAGATGAGGGCTCAGGGCAGGCTGGTCCACTGACCCCAGTGTCCTGGGGCAGTGGCTGTCAATGCTGATGCACCTCATCACTTTGGCCGCCCTGACCATGTTTGCTGTTGCCGAGACAGCATGCACTGTGGCTATATAATGAGGTGAGCAACACCACAACTTCCTGCAGGAACGATAGTTTACAGCAGCACCCGACATGCATGTGCAATGTGCTAAATAAAGTTACTAACTCTACTGGAGACAAAGACAAAGTGACAGAGACAGAGACTGTGCAAGAGACAGAGAAATAGAGAGAGAGAGAGAGAGAGTTTAGAGATGCATGAAAAGAGGTGAAGACAGAGAAATGCGTCACCATTAATAAAATATGGCAGCAGGTGCAGGGATGGTAAAGTTATGTTCTGATTCACCTGAATCACAATCACCTCATATCTGACACGTGAAAATAAAACACTGTCTCCCAGCATATGCATGCCATTAGCATCCCTTGGCCACAGCTACAACAGTCTCATAGCCCCTAAATCAAAGCCAAAGACAACACAGTGGCTGATGGAGGCAAGCTGGAGTTGGGTGGGGTGGGGTTGGGGGGGGATGGAAATCAAAGGGGGGGTAAGTCACTATTTGGATTTTAGGATTTCAATATCTTCACAATATCTTCATAGTTTCAGCTCTACATGGGCAAAGGAACCTGGGCCTGCAAGACCCCTCACCCAGACCCAAGATAAAAAGCAAAGAAATTTGGAATTTCAGTATATTACACTTGCGCATGCGCACACACACACACACACACACACACAGAGGCTCTTCCTACCACAGCCACGCTGGGTAGGGAGTGTCTCACTGAGAGGCTATGCATCTCCTGTCTGTGATTCCACATTAAGGCGATGTTAATTCTGCATGAGGGGAAAGAGGGCCACACCCTGCTCAGGGTTACGCAGCACATATGCAGCTCACATGGGTTCCTATTCTTCAGACTGCAGAGACCCAAAATAAAAACAAACACACATGCACTCTACGAACTCCATCTGCTTTCGTTCTGATTTACTGAACACACTGACAAAGAAAGGAGAAAGCCTGGTGCAAACCAATGCTTTTCTATGACTGAAATATGAAATTTGACATTCACAGATCCTAAAAAAAATGACAAAAGCCTAAAATAAATGCTGCTGTTTAACCACCAACCTGTACCACCTAGATATGAGTGGATTCTGTAATACTTGTAGTTACAACTAACACTATATGACTGACTTCGGAAACTCCAGTACACCAAATACTCATAGATAGAAAACAGAAGATATGTACCCATTGACAATATTTCATTACACACAACATAATGTGGACCTACAACAATGTCCTTGAAAGTTGAAATTACAGGAAGGAGTCTTTCCAGGAAGGAGTCTTAAAAATACATTAGAGTACTGAATACGGGTACACAACCACAATCTCATCCACTCAGTGGAATTAGCCCACACATCTAAACATGAGAAGAAACCCACACACAGCTAAACCATGATCTCCTGGGAGCCCTGTGACCTGGCCCCTACTGCTCCTGCTCACTCTGCTGCTTCTTGCTTCTGTATTGCTGTGTCTCCTGGCAGACGGGCTCTGTGTCTGTTCAATAGCTCTTTTGGTGTCTGTAGCAGAGACTTTCTCTCTCTCTCTCACTCTCTCTCTCTCTCTCTCTCTCTCTCTCTCTCTCTCTCTCTCTAACTCTCCCTGTCACTGAACTACTCTCCTGCTCTCTCCTCCAGTTGGCACCTCTTCCTGTGCTTTCCTGTGCCATATCCAGACCAGTCCTGGTGGGTGCTGATACAGCCCTCGCCATCAATCTCCAGCCCAGGACAGGGGCAGATACATGAAGGCCCTGGCCACCTACATGATCCCTTCCATCCTTTCTATCCCCACACCTCCTCCCTGCCTCTCACACTTTACACATGCTTTATGGAATCTTTCTGATCATTAAACTCCTCCCCTATGACACTTTTTACCAAATTCTGTCTCAGACTCGGCAGTGACCAGTCAGCTCCACATACACATGCCCCCCACCACTCATCCACATTTCACATGCCGTCATGTGACTCCATAGAGATTGATGCCCAGCTCCGTCAGCGCTGATGGAGGCCTGTCCAGTAATCACCCTAACCCGTGTGTGTCTCACACGGGGGCTGTCATCTGCTCACCTGCTCTGCTCCTCATCCACCCTAATCCACTCTGCAGCTTCACTCTATTTCCATCTCATCATGTGTGAGGGTATATTCCCTGAGGTCCTCCAGCTCTGTCACATAAGAACCCCTTCCTTATTCATGGCAGAGAGGCACTCTCCTCCGCCCACCACCCCACCCCCAAACCACCCATCACCCAGAATGCCGATAAATAATTGAAAACAAGTGCATGGATTTGCCAGACTGTAAGCTCCCTTTCATATGTTAATTACACACAAACAGTTGTTTTGAATAAAGGCATTCTTGTGTCTCCCCTCCTCTCCTGGTCCCCAAATCCTACAGGGAAAGGAATATGGTGCCAACTACAGATAAACCAAACTCTACAGTAATAGCTCTAATCCATCAAACACACACACACACACACAGAGAGAGAGAGAGAGAGAGAAAGAGAGAGAGAGAGAGAGAGAGAGAGAGAGAGAGAGAGAGAGAGAGAGAGAGAGAGAGATAGACTGGTGAATACCTAAAGCTCTCAGCTGAGGCAAGAGACCTTTTTAGGGCCTTTTTCATGTTTGGTACTGTGTAGCAGACAAGACCATGCAGGAGTCAGAGGGATCGTAATAAGCGTGCCTCCAGGACTTCTCTTCAGTCTCTAACCAGCCACTGACTTTTCCGCCCATGCCATCATTAAGAGTAAAAGCCTGAGGCAGCGTGGGCCAAGTATATTCGTCACTTTAGTGACGGGCACCCCAGGAGGCCCCGGCAGGAAGGGAAGTGGGCGTTACCGACACGTGCCGTCTCCCTCCTCCAGGTGACACACAAGGCTGGCGCTTTGTTTGCCCCACGCGTCATGTGCCTTGAGTCGTCCTCTCCGAACACTGATGTGTGGCTGTGGCAGAGTTAATGACTAATGAGCACTTCCAAAACTGGATCTTGCATTGCTCGCAAGTGCTGTATGGCAAATTTGGAAGGTGATGCCTAATAAAATATCAGGCAGAGTTGGCACTGGCACATAGACACAGCCTAACATGTGGGGACAAGGAGCAGGCTGGTGGCACAGGGAGGAGGAGTGAAAGAAAGCGAAACAAAATGAAACGGTTCAATTTCCACATACAAAATTGCAGCTGCATCATTATATTCTACCCCTGTGCAGATGCAAATTATTATGTGGACAATTTAATACTGCCAAAGAGGAAAGATCAGATTAAGATCATATCTATGCAATGCTGCCAAAGTGTGTGCATGTTCCTCAGCCTTGGAGAAGGGAGCAGGTCAAAACAGACGCATTCTCTCATTTGCCAAATGAGGGTGGCTTGGACTTAAGCAGATGCCCCCCCCCCCCCCCGGCCCCTTCACTCTGCTGCACCCCCCTCGTTCTGTTGCCCCCTTTACTCTTCTCTCCCCCCTTCACTTTGCTGCCCCACTCTCCTTTACTCTTCTGCCCCCCTTCACTCTGCTATCTCTCCTTCACTCTGCCTCTCTCTTTCTCTCTCTCTGTTTAAAAGTAGAGTAGTTTTTAGTGGATAAGCTGTTGTTACACTTGTATACCCCTGAATACCCTGAGAACCAGTAATTTCTCTGGTCTCTATTAAGACCAGACCAAAAAAAAATAAAAATAAAAATCTTTACAAGTATGGAAAAAAATTAAGTAAAAGAGAAGAAAAACACAAGCACAGACACAAACTCACTCTCTTCCCAAAAGGTTATTATATTTGGTGAATGGAGTATGGAGTAATAGCAAGCATATGTGGAGATCAGTGCTCAGAGCGGTAGTCAAGGCTAAGCTAATAGCAATAGCAGAGCTTGTCCTATAAAGAATACTTGTTACTGAAGTATAGCTCACAAAACCAGATGTTGATAAAGACACATAAAGACAGATGGCAAAGCAATTACTGGCAAGCAGAAAACGCCCTGAAACAACTTAAAACATTTCTGACCTTATAAGGCAGAATGGATTTATACGCTCTGCCATTTGATTGCTTCACAAGATCCCGTCCACATTGGAAGTATGGTCTTAATCTCAACTCCGCCGCACTGCTCACCACAATCTGTACTTATTTAAACACTGGCACTGGAGTGTATTTTCAGAGGAATAAATCAGAGAGGGAGCACAAGGGCATGAAATAACATTCGGTGCAAATCCATGCAGCAGGCGTCCGGAGTTCATCCATACCTTCCTCATCTCTTCGCATGGAAATGTGCTGGTCAGCAATTTTTTCTATGAGCACACTGCTTTGCAGAATGTGTGGAAACTCTGCTGAAACAAAACTATAGTGAAACAGCTCATTACAAGCAGTTATACTATCTTTTACAATTTTTTTATTGCCCTTATTCCAGACAACTTCTAAATGTGTACTTGGGAGTACAATGGCAGTACAACTAAAAGGTGTCTCTTTACTAAGACACAACACCTTTCCTATCGCACACAGCCCTTAGAGAGATGCACTTGGCCTGTGGGGTAGGTCTATGTTTTGGTATTTGGGATGGTCTGTGAGTCTCTCTGCAGCCAGACCCTCAGACCTTTAGTGGCCATGTCACACACATAAAAGGTCACTGATACACTAACCCCGTGTTGATCGATATGGGTATGGATCACTGTTCTCTGCACACTCCTCTCGAAGCCCTAATGATCCTCTACTCTACCTGAAAGCCACCACTCAGACTTTCCTAGTGCTGTACCTTTACAGTGATCTTATGATGGGAGCTCTACAGCGTCTTTCCTCAATAGCACTGCACTTAATAGCACTGAAAGCGTCAAAGGTGGAGGAGGCCAAGGAGAACCTTTGCCCACTGGCTTCAAGGAAATTAAAAAAAAAAAAAAAAAGCTGACAAAAACTGGCTGTTTGCTCCCATTGGCAGGGGCTCATATGTTGCTCTTACCGGAAGCCTCGACCACTCGAGAATGATTCCAAGCAGGGGAATTCCTTCCCAGCAAACATAAAAAAAGACACATGCACAACCATAAACAGGATTCAAGTCGTGCTTTCTATGAAGTTTCCAGGCAGGTGTCTGAGGGCAAGCACTCAAGATCTCTCTTCATTTACTTAAGCATCTTTACCAAACCACCTTGGACGCACTGCTTCTGGTTTTGTCCACCAGCATGGTGCTCCCAAGAACAAAGCAAGACTGAGATAGAATTTCGCAGGTAACAGCGCATCACCACCAGCAGCTCTTCTCAACGGCTGCTGTGTTAAAGCAATATCTACAGTCATGGAGTGCTGGTGATAACACAGGGAGATAATTCCAAATAATTCCCCACAATTCTCTATTTATTTCATACACTTCTAATGCACCAGGGGTCCCGCTCCATTCAACATCAAGCTGCAACAACCGTTTAACAAAATTAACCCACAGTGAAAAGGAGAGATTCATCACCACCCAGCCTATCCCCACCCTACCTGCCCCTCCCTCTTCTGCCTCCCCCTCACATCTTCCTGGCCTCTGCCACTTCAGCCCTGCTTTCAGGATCAGCTCTGCGGAAAAATAATTGACAGTGGGCACTCATCTCCCAGGCACCTGCTGATCGTTTGGCAACAACACAATCTTCCTGCGAGCTTCCATAGTCCTATTGTCCCACCACAGTGTCTGTGACGCTACCCGCCAACTCCAGGAAGATGGTGCAGCACCCCCAGTCTATTACAGAGGGAAATGTGCTATTTGAAATAACCGCTATACACAGTTTATTGGGATGCTATTCAATAGCAGGTTTAATTCTGTAGTAGAGTAAGAACTCTCAGTGGGGTATTTAATACATGGTATAATGCATACAGAACATAAATCTCAATGTGCTGGGCACCACGCTGTTTGCCTTTTATCTGGAGCCAGAAAGTGATGAGGACAATTCTATCCATTCATCTTCTCTCTCTGGCTCTCTCTCCTCTTTCCTCCCTTTCTCCCTCCCTTTTCTCAGGAGCTGTAATTGACTGAATATGTCAATATGTGAAGTGAAATCGTGGGGGCCTACTGTCTCTGCTTATCGATCCTCAGTTCCTGAAGGAGTCGAGCCTCGGGCCTCTAAACAAATCTTAATTACAGTCCTCTTTACTGGACCACAGAGGCCGCCCTTTTCATAAAATACATATCAAAATCCATACATCAAATTTAACACGCAAGAACAGCCCATATATCAGAGATTAGGAGCTGCACAATTCAGCCAAACACACCATGTGAAACACACTGGCATGGACTTACTGAAAAAATATTCATTATATCTATGTACTATATAGTGTAATTACATGCTAGTATAGTTTTGAAGGCAATTAATGCACCTAGTAGCCAGTAAGTGCATACAAGTGAGATGTACTATTTCTGTCACCTCCTCTGCAGTTTGACTGCAGTTCTCACTGCCCCTCGCACAAGAATAAAAAGAAAAATAATTTTTTATGAAGGAGTTTTATGGACATCCAGCAAGAGGTTTAGTCCATCCCTCAGGAATCATCACCTCATAAAGAAAAGGAGAAGAAAAACCCTAATCAAGCCATTACACCAGCTGCATTCTCCATCCATCAACCTTTACGAAGATATGCCAAAGCATAATTCCCATCATCTGCCATTCTCACCTTGTCTCTGACTCCAAGCTGCCCTGGATGCACAGACAAAACCCAATTACAGATAACAATGTGCTAATCTCTGTTCCCAGGGAGAGAGGAGATGAACCTGGAGTGAGCTGGAACAGTCATGTGGCTGCCACGCGCTCCAGACACAGCTCTGAGACATCCCTTTCTAACCCACTCCACCATCCTCATTCTCAAATGCAGCTCCCCCCCCCCCCCCCCCCCGGCCTGCATGGCCATGCACAACCGCACACATGTGCCCTGCCATCCTAACACCTTCACCACCCTGCATCTTTTACCCTTTTACAGCTAATCTTTAAATGTAAATCCTGTGACAGGAAAATAGAGGAGGCACGAGATAGCAGGTTACATCTTCACTCCTGCACTGCTATCACGTTCTGCATCACTGAAAAGCACCTATTCAATAAGATTAGCTTCTGGCAGAGTGCACGGCGACACACCATGGCTTTGTATTCATTAAACACACATCCCAAGCTTATCTAGAATAAAAAAGGGGACTTGTCAGGATGGCACATTGTGTGTGTGTCTGAGGGGAAGGCAATGTGCATTAGGGCGATTACAATATCAGCCTGGTCCAGATGGAGGCAGGAAAATAAACAGGGAAAGAGAGAGAGAAAGAGAGAGAGAGGGAAAGAGAGAGCAGAGGGGGGAGGAGGGAGGTGGTTTTAGTATGTGTGTGACTGTGTGAGAGCAAATGTGTATATTATGTATGGATGTGAGTGAAAATGTGTGTGTGTGTGTGTGTGTGTGTGTGTGTGTGTGTGTGTGTGTGTTGTGTGTGCGTGTGTGTGTGTGTGTGTGTGCGTGCGCGCGTGCGCGTGTGCTGGGTTAAGAAAGATGGAGGGAAAGAGACATTAATTGGTAAATGAGCATTGGATTAACAGGAGAGGAAGATAAAGTGTGTGTGTGTGTGTGTGTGTGTGTGTGTGTGTGTGTGTGAGAGAGAGAGAGAGAGAGAGAGAGAGAGAGAGAGAGAGAGAGAGAGAGAGAGAGAGAGAGAGAAAGAGAGACACAGACATAGAGACAGAGAGCAAGAGCAGGCAGCCCAGCCACCTGTCAGCTGGAGCAGTGGGCTGTTTGGTTAACCCTGGACCAAACTGCTCCTCACTGCCTCACAGCCTGCAGCCCCTCAGCTCCATAGAAGTTTGAAGTTCTCACACACAGAGCTAGGAACTGTATTTGCTCTGAAATTTACACCTATTATTTCTCAACAAATTCTTAGATTCACTAAACACAGCTTTTTATACAAAAAATTACATTATATTGTACAGTTATTGCAATGTGTTATATTACCTCAGTTCTTTTAAAATTCTGTTTTCACACTATGTCATTCACTCCTCTCACCTGATACATCACCCTTGATAAAATTATATAACCAGAGCACAAAATTCTTCTTAGTGATAAATTTGTATCCCATCAATGTCTCTCATCGATCTGAAACATAGGTTCTAGGAGATGGCGTCCACATCAATAATTCATCGTCTGCCCTCTGCAGTAACCAATGTTGAAGCCCTCACAAAAAGAGGGCTTTATCCCCATTCACAAAAACCTCTCCCCGGCTTCTCTTCCAGCCGTGGGTCGAGTGTGTCAGCAAGTCTGAGAGCAGTGCTCAATGAATATAAAGAGCTTCATACATGACAAAGCGCTAAAGAAGAGGGGTGGGGGGGGGGGGGGGTGAAAATAGTGGTGTGGGGTTCTTTTACTGCATACTGTTTCTGACCTGGGTTCTCTAAGAATATGCAGGGTGAACATGGTTATTATTTAAAACAATGGATGGAGACGTTTTTCCTTTTCAATTGAAATTGCGGCGTAATCTCGCTATTCGTAGTCTGAACGTACAGACTGCTTTCACGGTCATGGGCCTTTAAAACATTTCTCAGGGCCACAACTGCAGTAAATGTAAAATTTAGCAATGAGCAGTACAGCTGCATATTTTCACAGTCAGAGTGGACAAAGAAAAACAGGCAAGCAGAATCAACTTGCTAAGTGCTGATGTAACATGATGGAAATATCAGATAGTTTATATTAGGGGTTAACGATTATGTGACATCACTAATGAAGTGAATGCCATACTGCATTGATAAGATATCTGGCTTTTGGCCACAGTGTCTGCAGTTCCTCATTTAAAATGCACTGTAATTACTCAACAACAAATGTTTTCTGGAATGCATATCAGGTGAATGAAAACCATCTTTTTTCATTTGTATAACAGTTATTATTTTCTCTCATGTAAATGCACCACAAAAAACAAACAGACAAAAAAACATATCACTGCAGGTCATCAGAATGTTTTCTACATGACACCAAAAAGCATTTCATGAAGTGCCCCAATCTTATCACTGAGTCAATAACAACTAATGAGAAAATAAAGAGCTACTTTACTAGACACAGCTGTGCAGTAGTAAAATGGGTAGTCCTACTGCCACATTAGCATTGCCGGGCCATTATTAGGAGGTGCGGGCAGGGAGCATGGCTAGGTCAACACTGATGTGTTACACTCACATGGAGCTGGAAGAAATGGAGGAGAGGGTAACAGGTGTGGGACAGGCAGGCTAGTGGCTGTACAGATGGCCACAGCCAGAGAATGATGCTGTCCTACTCCAGCCTGGCCTGGTGCTGTTTAAACAGCCTCATGGCCACATGGAAAACACACGCACGCACGCACGCACACACAAACACACACACACACAGTACACTTACAATTTACTGAATATGCACCAACAGCCACCCTGCCTTATGTTTGACTTTAATTAAAGCTGATCTTCACCTCTGCTCACAAAGAGAGCTGCACAGTGAAAGGTGGACAACAGACTACAGTGATGCAAGGACCTGTTCAGTGTGAACCGATTGATGAAAATGATGGATGGACAAAGTGTGTCACCATGTCTAGCAGTGTCAGATCTATATGGCACAATATACACTTCTGGAGGCATACCAATAACTCTCTATGACAAATTATATGTATTCTAAAGTAGGCTATTTATGTCACACACTTATCAATGTAGATCCAGTTGTATTGCTGACCCAAGAAAATTAGTTAAAAACAAAACGACATTTACAGTTTGCATTTAAAGACTCGTGGATTTTCCATGGAAATTCCTCCATGATCCAAACGAATCAGAGAACGAATATAAAGAGGAGCCATAAGCAGCTTGCACCGAATGCCAGAGATATTTTTGTCGGATTAAAAGATACGCTGATTGCCACAGAGACCAAGTTCCCACGAAAAATAAAAATCGATCCTTTAATTTCAAGCAGCCAAACCATGTCATACTTAAATTTCCATCATTTCCATCTTCACTTAATCGTCCCTTTAGAGTCACGTGAGGATTTGGCGCTGACAAAGTAGCAGAGGGAACAAACAAACAAACAAACAAATAAACAAACATCATGATGGACTGTGAAGATGCGTTTGTCAGTGGTGACGGGTAAGAGCTTCTTCAAATGCAAAGTCCCGAAACGCTATCCTTTCCACCCAACTCTGGAGAGTCCAAGAGCAGGGCGCGCATGGTTTGCTGTATTAAGTGCGCAAGCATGCCTTTCTCCTAACGTTTACCTCCACTGGGTAAAAGGGATAAAATCATATGTGACAGATCGTCCATGTAAAAAAAAAAAGGAGCTAGCACACTAACCAGCAATATTCTGCATGCTTATTAGGGTCTCTTAAGGTCATGCTTCTTCTCCGCTATTGGGAGAATAAGTTAATATTTCTGGCATTCACGCTCAACAACTGATAGGTATTGTTAATTTAAAAGGCACCTGACTTTTATTATTATGAACTCCGATTGCAACTTAAACAGGATAATTGTATGTCAAGTTAACATACCCTTACAGGAGGAGCAGAATGCACTTTTAGGGGGACTTCCTTACAGTTTAAAAAGCTACAGTCACACCTGCGTTAGATTAGCCAGACTCAGTGATTTCGCCTTGGTTAACTAATATTTATATTGAACTACGGAGAATTACGGAGATTATGATTAGATTTCACTGGACAAAAGCCCTAAATGTGGCATTTGCCATTTCTATTGCACTGATGTTCACACCACTTTGCATGTAACACTTTTGAGTTCATTTTAGTATTTAATATTAGTACTACACATATATAATATACTAGTATACTGTATCCTACTATACATAAAAACTTTTTAAAAATTCTATGTTCTTCTACGATTTGCAGATAAATAAATTTAAACCAATAGATTTTATAAAATTTGGTGCACATAATTTACATGAGAAGACGAGCAACAGCGTAGACTTTTTAAATAATTGCCGTTTTATGTAACTGCCCTGCCTTCTAATTCAAACATAATTGCAGACGAATACGTTTCAGAAATTCTGTGATGAGTTAATGTACTATTGCGCATACAAGTGAGTAACACTGCATTTCTGTAGCGTTTGACGTTAACGTATGACGTTTTCTAACTAGCACTGAAAATTCAAGAACATTAATTTAAATAGGAAAACAGAGCGGACTCTACAGCTATACAGTGGGAAACACTTAGTTAAGGATATGATGCACCCTCCGTTAGGAAATCAGGCTACTAGCCGATCCAGTAAATTAGGTAACGTGCTTCTATGATTTAATAACATTACCTGTACTTTATTCAGAAATCTATAATTAAAAACAACTAAAATGAATAAACGTTAACTCAATATTAAAGCAGATGGTTATACATCAAAATAGTAAAGCAAACGGTTATAAATCAAAATGCTACTTACACTGAAAAGAAGCAGAAATTCCCACCATGCGTTACGGTATTACGAGGGCAAAATTAATTCCCGGTCTTCGACTCAAGTCGAAACGTTAGGTTTAAGAAATGTTTCTCAGTCCTCTCAGTTTATCTCCAAGACGACCGAACTGTCCATCAAACTCCAGTGCACTAGGGCAGCGACGCACCGCTCCAGAAATTCTTCACTCAGTTAAGGGCAGTGTGGTTGCAAAGGAAGTCCAGCGCGGACACTGACAAGAGGATGCTCGTGTGCCAGTCCTTCAATTTAACCTTCTTTATATTGTCCTTGCGAGTTCTCACTAAAGGTATAGAATATTTGTCCTGGATGTAACAGTGGTAAGATTTACAGATCGTCAGAAATAGTAATCAAATTGTGAATATCACATTCGAGTCTCTCTGTCCGTCGCCGTTGGTTTGAGGAGCGCTGGTATTTTGACTCTAGTCGGCAAGCTTCGGGAAACCCAGGTGCAGAGTGGGTGGGACCGATTCAGTGGGAGGTGACTGAGATAACAGGCATGTCTGTCTTGGCAGGGGCCAATACAGTGAATACTAACAGCGAGTAGAATCACGTTTTTTGGTGGTGAACGAGGTTGCCTACTATAACGAGTTTAGGCGAGTGCTTGTTGAGCGTGATGAACGCTGGTCTGTGGTCGTTTGTCAGGGAGTGCATGTGAATACTCTTATTCTCTCTCGCTCTCGCTCCCTCGATCGCTCGCTCGCACGCACGCACGCACGCACACACGCACACACACTAGCCTGCAATAACTCAAGGCACTTTCCCTTACCATCTGGATCTCATCTCGGCCTGCCTAGCCAGGGAAAGCAGAAGCTTCGTTTACAGCCTGATGATAACAGCCTCTTTCACACAGACGCTTGAAGTTAATGCATCGCAGACTCACTCTCAATCTCTCTCTTAACCCTAACTTAACCCATAAATTGTATGTTCCAAATTAGAACACACTATTTCCTTATTTCCACGGCAGTTTCTGTCTTCCCTCCAAATGTGGTATCTATGTACTTTGTCTTTTTTCCTTTCATTACAATGTTAAGTGATTTACACCCAGTATAGCCTATGGTACAGTAGTATACAGTACAGCATAGTAGTATAGCTTAATGTATAGTTTTGATATGTATTTTGTGAAACATAATTGCTACCAAAATAGGCCACTGTGCTACAATCTTTTTTTTCCCTTCAGTCGAGTCTGCTTGTATCTCCTTCAATCTGTCTGTAGCTTGCTATATTGTATCTTGGCAGAGCAGTAGAGAGGCCATACCTGAAACCCTGGCATTACTTTTTTCGATGTGCCACTCATATTCTTTGTTCCTTTCAGACAAAGACATCTCAGTGAGCCTCCTTGCCTAGGAGTACTGCAGACGGGGACACAGAGGGAGAGAGGGAGATTGAGGAGAGAGAGAGAGAGCGAGTGGAGCTGGGGTCAGAGCAGTCAAAGTCGCGCAAACACACCCTTTGCAGCGTTATCACAAACACTCACTCGACTCCCTTTTGTGCCCAGTGTGTGTTAGAAAAAAGCTCCTCATGACAATCAAACAGCAACATCTTGACACCGGAGGCACAGGGACGATGGTTTAGGAAACCTGCAGGGGAAAAGGCAGGGGTCTGAGAGGCAGCCGTACGTTCTGATAACAGCGCCAGAGACCAGGAAACACGCCTGGCTGTTTTCGCTGAGGTTCCTGGAAGTGGGACGCCCAGGGCGATGGGCCATGCACACACAGGATACCTCGCCTCCATGTGGGGACACACACAGACACAGACACACACACGCACGCACAGTCATGCAGGCTTCCTGCATTTCCCTACATACCGGAGGGCCAGCTGTGACACACACACAATCGCTGCCACTATCTTGGAACACGGCAATAATAACAACAGAATGACACGAATGGGTGTGTTGGCAAAACGAATCTTAATCTAAGTTAAAAGAGACTGCCATTTGAGCATGCACAATAGCAGTGAGCTTAGACCCACACTGCCATAGGCATTATCCTCTTATTGTTATAAGCACAGTGACAACCCCCCACACTACACATTCACACATATTTTTAAAAGAGAAATGCTGTGGGTCATTTTGGATATGAATACAGATACAAATACCGTATGGCAACACCAGCTGAAGGGGAAAAGCTAAGCAGCAGGAAATGGACAGCTGTTTCCACCTCTGTGATAATATAATTAGTGAACCCACTCCAGAGCTGGGTCTTAATCTAAATCCAGCTGACATGGATCAAAAATCAAGTTATTTACAGCAAATACATTTACCTCTCATTTCAGAGTGGTAGGGTTAATAAATAAAAACAGAAAAATCTCTTGGATGTCACTCATCAGAACTCTCTTTGGTCAAAGGAAAACCAGGACAAAAATTTATTGGAATAGTATTTCCCTGCTGAAACTCATGTGAGGTAGATCAGCCTATAGCAGCAGATATACTCTAGCAGCAGAGCAGTTCAGGGGGCTGAAGACAGCTGAGGGGTACTGCATGGTCCTCCGGGGTCTGGGTTCTCTGCAGCCCATTTGAAGTGTGCACATGTGAAAAGCATCTCACCTCTTCCCTCCACCCCTAGTCTTTATGGTGATAAAAGTTGACAGACAAGACACATGAAATGTAACATTGTCTTGCTTGTCAGTCTTGTGCACGTGCACACACACACACACACACACACACACACACACACACACACACACACACACACACACACACACACACACACAGTCAGACTGCCACACAAACAGAGGTTACACAAATATGCTTTATACCAGTCAGAGTTTTCTGTTGAAAAATAAATATTTGCTTTCATCCTTGATGCATTTGTAAACATAATAGAAGCCTCTAATAAAAATAAAGATAATCTCTGTCAAAACAAATAAGACAAAAAATAATTTATTTATAATATATAATATATATGAATATTATAAATTTACATATAAGATTAACCTTGGTTTGGTGTCTTAAATATATACATAAATATACAAGTTCAAATTGTAATGAGAACTTAAAATATTAATACAAAGCAAAACAAAAAGAGAGCATTATGTACCATTGATGACTACAATGTAATGAAATCAGTTACTCCATTGTGCTAAAAACATTACATTTGATAGTGACAGTGCCAAGGATTGTTCCTGCATTGTGATGGTTGTTTTACACAGTAGCCATTGGGGAGAAGAGAGTCCAGCAGGCAGCTCATGTGCTGGACCACATCTGACTTTTATAGTGTGTGCTGTTGCTCCCCCTCCCCCCACCACCAACATGCTCCTACCAAATTCCCTGCATTCAGTAGGAGTGGACTAGGGTTTCTGAAAAGAAATGCGAGGAGAGAGCTCAGAGAGACAGAGAGAGAGAGAGAGAGAGAGAGAGAGAGAGAGAGAGAAAGAGAGAGAGAGAACGAGGGGATTCACTGCAGGCACAGGCTGCAGAGAAATGGGTGTTGGGGACAAGGAGAGAGAAAGAGAGACAGATAGAGAGAAAGGGATAGGGAGAGAGAGAACAGAGACGAAACCACCAACGATTGGGCTGATTGGCAGTGTCGCTTCTCACCATTCATCAAGCACAAGCTCCAGACTTCCCAAATCTTTCAGCAGATGGAGCGGCCACTCAGTTTAAACACCTGATATGAAGCCATCCGTCATGCTGTAACACGGCAGTCGGGGCCACAGCTGGGCCCTTGGCGCGGCGCTGTGTGGCTCGGGCTGGCTGGGCGCACAGCCTGACTGCACCCGTGATGGACTGGAGCTAGGCAGGCTGCACCGTGCTGCGCTCTCCCATGATAGCATTCACAGTCCTCCACTGGACCATGGAACAGGTGGAGGGATAGAGAGAGGGAGGGATAGAGAGAGGAAGAGGGAGAAATGGAGAGTGGAAGAGAAAATAAATGCATAGCACAGAAGGTGGGTGTGAGGTAGAGTGGAAGATAGAAAAACACACGCAGTTTTCTCTCTTGAATACCAATGATACTGAACCCTCAGGAGCTGTATCACTGCAACAAAATATTGTATCTCCACTTCAAGCAAAATATCCATAGAAGTACATTCTATTCCTACAAGAGGAAAGAATAAAATGAAAACTGTAATTCCACTATAGTAAAATGTGTCATCAGTGTTATATGACGTTTTTTTTGTTTGTTTGGTTTTTTTTGCATGTCTGTCACTCTCCCCTTCACTTTCCTGAGCAGTGATAGTATATAATATAAACTACATCTGTGGACACACACACACACACACACACACACACACACACACACACACACACACACATAAAATGAAAAGTAAAAGCTGTCATTTGCTAGAACTCTGCTCCAGGCATTGTGGAAGCCTTGAGTCTGAGACCTAATTTGTCAGAAAAAAACAATTAGTGGGGAATGATCCGTTACATCGGTTTTAATGAGTACAGTCAGGTCACTCCACTAAAAGTGAAACACAGAAAGGTCATGGTGATGCTACTCCCAAACACCCCTTCCCTCTCTCTCATCAGGGGGTGCAGAAGGAGTTAGACATAAACCAGCACTGCTCATTAGATGATTGAAATATAGACATGTGTGGATTTAAACAATTAAAAAAATACTATTTCAGATATGAATTGCACTATAAATAAATAATGAAAGGATCCACAATGCATTGGTGAGTAATCATGGACATTCTTCATGAGAGGTTTGTCTGTCAGTGACCTTGGCAGGGCCTTATTGCATCTATTATAGAGAGAGTGGTTGCAGTAACTATGGTAACCATGAGTAACATTTGGCTGCAGATTTCAAACTTTTGTTAGTGTTGAACAGGATTTTCTACTTTCAGTTAGTGTTCTGTGTTGCATCTCAGTTAAAATGATCTTGCATGTCACACATTAAATAGGTGACTTACATAGTGAAAAGAAGCAAGACAGAATTAGGGGAAAAGTACCCCAAGGTCTCACATTAACACATCTTCTTACGCTGCTCTGTACTGCCTTAGCATCTTAAACTCATGATTTAGGAGGCATGAATAAAAATTAAACTCAGACCTTCAGAGCAACATTTAAATTCAATCAATTTCACACAAGGCTTATTCTACCCAAGACAATAAACATACAGACAAACAAAACAAACCAAGCTCATTCTGTCTGGTTTAACTGACTGTGGAGACGTTTTGGCCTTCTTTGTCTCCTGCCACCCCTACTGGCATTATAAAATAATTCTGCTTGCAGAGATGGGGACAGCTCCCCAAGCTGCTCATCTCTGTCTGTCCCTGCCTCCCATTAACTGATGACAGACTTTAACTACATGGAAAAGTACTCTTTATGTCACGGATCACTGACTAACCTTTATGAACAGACTTTCTGAGGCAAGGCTCATAATCACTCTGTCCAAGTCTTTTATCTTCCTCAGTCCTGCCTGCTGACTGAGGGGGCAAATAATACTTACTCTCTCTACCTTCTCCCACCCTATGAAATGTGCTCTTTGGCTATTGTCCTCCATGAAAGAAAAATATCCTTAGAAATCTAGATTTATGAGAAACTGCATAAGAATGTCAGAAATCTGTACATAAACAAACTATTAATATGGAAATCATTTTATTTTATGAAATAAGACATAAACAGTATTTTATATATATATATATAGGATTAGGTGAACAAAACACATGACATGTCATATCTGAACTGTCATAAAATACATAATTGAAAATGACAATACACTAATCTTTTCATTGAAGAAACAGAATTTCACAGTTAATCAGCTTTGAAAATCATAGGGTAAGGTCAATACCTATAGGGATGTGGCCATCAGCACTTTCAGAATAATCAATAACTACAAACAAAAGCTCACAGAAACCTTTTAGCTTTGCCTGCAGTTGCCATGAGACTTGATACACCTGACTTAACACACACAATCCCCCATGGTCACTACTGCATTGCAAGGAGGCGTCATTTTAAAAAGAGAAAACAGTGATGATTTACTTAAAAAAGACCTGTCGATGTCTGACTGCTGGAGAAGAGCACAAGAAGGCATGACTACATGAATGTGCATTAACGTTGCAACGCAGCAATGACTGATTTATGATGTGAACAGAGTGACTCGAGCGATCAAACATGAGCTCTGGCATTTTTAGACAAGCAGCCGCCTATGAAAGGAAATGTCATGGAAATGCATGAGCAGCCATTACGTGAGAAAGAGGTGGAAAGTGCTTGACGGTAATAACGCACTCAGTAATTAAATGAACATGACTGCCAAGTGCCCATGCCACTTTGAGAACAGCCATTTTTGCCCAAAGAGATCATGCAATTATTGTCAAATCAACATGGGGGAGAGCCAGAAAGTGTGAAAAATGAGCTTCACACGTCACTAGGCATGTCTTACCAACTGCAGCCATTTTGTAGGTTGCCATCCAAGGTAAGGGTAACCCTGAACATCACAGCTCAACACAGCACATACAACACACACGTCTAGTGCTGTAGTCATGTATGTGTGCATGTGAAGATTCATGATGACAAAGGCAGCATTGGCCTATTCAGACTGACTTGTGAAGGAAGCCTTCTTGTTGACAGTCTCTGTCCTTTACCTGCTGGATATGACTATTTTGCAGTGAGAGGTGATAAGGAGGGGTTTCCCTGAAGAACAGTATTTATGAACTTTTCACCACTGTGACACATATTCAACAGTTTGTCACCTCTTTCTTCTGCTGCTGTTACTGTTATCTATCTCACTGTGTCACCTCATTGTGTTGCTGCTGTTAGTTATCTGCGTCACTGTGTTACCTTAATGGGCTGCTGTTACTTGTTATCTACCTCATTGTGCCACCTCATTGTGTTGCTGCTGTTACTGTTATCTACCTCATTGTGTTACATTATTGTGCTGCTGCTGTTACTGTTATCTACCTCATTGCGTGACCTCATTGTGCTGCTGCTGTTACTGTTATCTACCTCATTGTGTTACCTCATTGCGCTGCTGCTGTTGCTGTTATCTACCTCATTGTGTTACCTCATTGCGCTGCTGCTGTTGCTGTTATCTACCTCATTGTGTTACCTCATTGTGCTGCTTCTGTTATTGTTATCTACCTCATTGTGTTACCTCATTGTGCTGCTACTTTTAGTTATCTACTTCACTGTGTTACCTCAGTGGGCTTCTGTTACTATTATCTACCTCATTGTGTTACTTCATTGTGCTGCTTCTGTTATTGTTATCTACCTCATTGTGTCACCTCATTGTGTTGCTGCTGTTACTGTTATCTACCTCATTGTGTTACCTGATTGCGCATGCTGCTGTTACTGTTATCTACATCACTGTGTTACCTTAATGGGCTGCTGTTACTTGTTATCTACCTCATTGTGTCACCTCATTGTGTCACCTCATTGTGTTGCTGCTGTTATTGTTATCTACCTCATTGTGTCACCTCATTGTGCTGCTGCTGTTACTGTTATCTACCTCATTGTCTAACCTCATTGTGCTGCTGTTACTGTTATCTACATCACTGTGTTACCTTAATGGGCTGCTGTTACTTATTATCTACCTTATTGTGTCACCTCATTGTGTTGCTGCTGTTACTGTTATCTACCTCATTGTGTTACATCATAATGCTGCTTCTGTTATTGTTATCTACCTCATTGTGTCACCTCATTGTGTTGCTGCTGTTACTGTTATCTACCTCATTGTGTTACCTGATTGCGCATGCTGCTGTTACTGTTAACTACATCACTGTGTTACCTTAATGGGCTGCTGTTACTTGTTATCTACCTTATTGTGTCACCTCATTGTGTTGCTGCTGTTATTGTTATCTACCTCATTGTGTCACCTCATTGTGCTGCTGCTGTTACTGTTATCTACCTCATTGTCTAACCTCATTGTGCTGCTGTTACTGTTATCTACCTCAGTGTGCAACCTTATTGTGCTGCTGTTGTTACTGTTATCTACATCACTGTGTTACCTTAATGGGCTGCTGTTACTTATTATCTACCTTATTGTGTCACCTCATTGTGTTGCTGCTGTTATTGTTATCTACCTCATTGTGTTACTTCATTGTGCTGCTTCTGTTAGTTATCTACCTCATTGTGTCACCTCATTGTGTTGCTGCTGTTACTGTTATCTACCTCATTGTGTTACCTCATTGCGCTGCTGCTGTTATTGTTATCTACATCACTGTGTTACCTTAATGGGCTGCTGTTACTTGTTATCTACCTTATTGTGTCACCTCATTGTGTTGCTGCTGTTATTGTTATCTACCTCATTGTGTCACCTCATTGTGCTGCTGCTGTTACTGTTATCTACCTCATTGTGTTACCTCATTGCGCTGCTGCTGTTACTGTTATCTACATCACTGTGTTACCTTAATGGGCTGCTGTTACTTGTTATCTACCTTATTGTGTCACCTCATTGTGTTGCTGCTGTTATTGTTATCTACCTCATTGTGTCACCTCATTGTGCTGCTGCTGTTACTGTTATCTACCTCAGTGTGCAACCTTATTGTGCTGCTGCTGTTACTGTTATCTAGATCACTGTGTTACCTTAATGGGCTGCTGTTACTTATTATCTACCTTATTGTGTCACCTCATTGTGTTGCTGCTGTTATTGTTATCTACCTCATTGTGTCACCTCATTGTGTTGCTGCTGTTACTGTTATCTACCTCATTGTGTTACATCATAATGCTGCTTCTGTTATTGTTATCTACCTCATTGTCTAACCTCATTGTGCTGCTGCTGTTACTGTTATCTACCTCATTGTGTTACATCATAATGCTGCTTCTGTTATTGTTATCTACCTCATTGTCTAACCTCATTGTGCTGCTGCTGTTACTGTTATCTACCTCATTGTGTTACCTCATTGTGCTGCTACTGTTTGTTATCTACTTTACTGTGTTACCTCAATGGGCTTCTGTTACTATTATCTACCTCATTGTGTTAACTCATTGTGCTGCTGCTGTTACTGTTATCTACCTCATTGCATGACCTCATTGCACTGCTGCTGCTACTGTTATCTACCTCATTGTGTTACTTCATTGTGCTGCTACTGTTGCTGTTATCTACCTCATTGTGTTACCTCATTGTGCTGCTACTGTTAGTTATCTACTTCACTGTGTTACCTCAATGGGCTTCTTTTACTATTATCTACCTCATTGTGTTAACTCATTGTGCTGCTGCTGTTACTGTTCTCTACAAAAATGTTATGGGCAGGATAGAGAGAGAGAGAGAGAGAGAGAGAGAGAGAGAGAGAGAGAGAGAGAGAGAGAGAGAGAGAGAGAGAGAGTATGTGTTAATGAACAGCCCCCCCCCCCGAACAGCCCGCCCCCCCCCCCCCCGCACCCAGTGAGATAATTCCCACTCAAAATCCCAATCAAAGCTCCAGAAACACTTCAACAATAACCATATCAACCATTAACTCAACGGCTCCCAGCAAAAACACCTTTTTTAAAATTGCTTTTGTTTCTGACACCCATCTCTTTTTGTAAGCTGTTATTTAAAATGGTCTATCAATATCTGAAACATGCATATTTTAACACTACTTCAAAGGATATATATATAATTGGAACAATATAGGCATTACAGAGCAGCTCATAGCCAACAGCACACTCTGCATCAATGGCTGTCTGCATTGCTAGTAGCATGGGCATAAAGGTAATCACATTTTCTTTAGTTTAATTTTTTTAGTCTACAGCATGTCTATTGATTTTGTGAACAATTTTCTGAAAACTTCAACCTGAACATGTATATGATTCACTTCCATGCTATAACAAAAGAGAAGAATACTGATATGTCTACTGTCAGGCAAGTAAGGGTTTAAAACCCCAGCACGGATTCATGCAGTTTGTCCTTTTGGTTTCATAAAACATCACAGGTTGAGTTTTAGGTGGAATGAGATAAACACAGCTCTCACTTAACGGATCTCTATCTTCTAAACGATGAGCAAACCTCTCTAAGGCTAGATCCTTCTGACCTGATGTATTTCATGTAGGTGAAGAAAGAGTACAAAGTGTAGACGAACCTATTGGGATAGAAAAGTCTATCAGTATAGAGCAGTATACTGAGGGAGATCAGCCTACTATATAGAGCAGTCTTGCAAAGTGAGATGCACAAGTTGATGGTTGAGGAGATGCCACCTAGTCTTGTTTAAGAGGCATAACTACTAAGCAGCTCCATGTAAAATGGATGTAAGCAGCTCCATGTAAAATGGATGATGTCAAATTCATGCATATTACGATTTTGTAAAATGTCAAAATATTCAGAATATTCCATTAATTAAAAAAGAGGCAACTCATCTCTTAAAGCAAATTCAAAAAGAGCCCACTGCCCACACACTCCCTCGGCTTGTCCCCCTCACACACTGCTCAGCATTGGCTATGGAGTGGTTAAATACACACAAAATGAAATTTAATAACAGTACAAACATGACTGTTGTTCACAAAATAATAAAGATAATAATAAAAATAATATTAACATTAGACAAATATAATATCTTGTAACATCACTGAGCCATAAATAAAATAGATATTAAACCTATAAATCTGTACCATCTGTACAGCTGTAATTACTATTGTGTCAACAATTATTTACCTTAAACATAGGTTTAAACAAATATGGTTAGTCAAAACAAGATAAAATAAAAAGAATGCAACAACATATTTATGTGTAAAAAACCAGCCACTGGGCTTCTGCCATTTCCAAAACGCTAATGAAAAGCAGAAGTCTGTGCTAAAACAAATAGTCACTACAACTCTTTCTTCTTTAAACTCATTGGTTTAATTAATTAATTAATTAAGTCACAGGTAACTACCAGGTTTACATTAATTAATTAATTAAGGTCAGCCTGGTCCTCACCTCTTGCCTTGACTGCTGTAAAAGTCATACAGCATACATTAAATAAGTATACCATAAGTATACCATAACTGAGAACTGTTGAAGAAGTGCACAAATGACAACCACCATTTTGCTTTTCACGGTGTTAAAGATTTCCTATGGCACTCTTTCACTACAGACATATGATATGTGAGCATAGCAGTACCTTTAAAGGTGACAGGAAGAGAAGCCGTCAAAGGCTCCCATTTGTAGCAAGTGCTCTATTTGTCATAATTATGTGGTTGTGGGGGAAGTCTGGGAAAGGTCTAATCAATCTGATTTAATTAAGTGCAGTCAGTCATATGAAATGAGCAGAATGGAATTAATAAGCATATTTAAATCTGCATTTTAATCTTGACTAATTATGCCAATTCAAGGCACTTATCTACTTACTATTCTAAGAATCTTTTTTATGAAAGTGAGTGAAAGATCTATGTTTGTTCTTTTTTTTGTCCTGGGAGAAAAAGTTAAAGTATCTCTGATATGGTTTTTAGTAATTTATTTTCAGGTAAAATGTCTCAAAATAGATCATGTTTACATGCACAGTATATTTTGCTGTGTTAAAACAACACACTGAATTATAGAACGTTACATTTGGTCAGTGTACTTCTCATAAGTTAAATGATGAAATAAAAATATATTTAGTCACTCACTTTAGCATATTAGTGCCTCCCTATAGTATGCTTCCTTACTTGGTTGGTATCCTTGGTTGGTATACGAGAGAGAGCGAGAGCTCAGTGGACCGGGAAAAATCGCCCAGCACCAGGTCCCAGCACAGGAGAGGGAGGGGAGAGAGGAACCACAAGCAGCATGAGCAACCCAAAGAGACAGGGCATCATTAGTGGGCCCTGGAGCCAGGTGCAGAAGATTGTAGAGAAAAGAAACGTCTCTCTGGCTTCTGAGGGGAGGAGAAGGTAACTGGGACAATTCTGCCCAGTGTGTATCCAGCCTTTGGCAAACACTCCACTTCGTCTGCCTCATTTGCAGAATGGGCTGGAGTGAGGCATGACGGATTTGTTTACAAGTCCTTTACAGATGAAATCGGATTTCTGCAGGACCCTGGATTATAAAAATGTCTCTCATACAAAAACACGAACAGCTGAAATTCAATTTATTATTCTTTAATCAAAATCCCAATAATATGAAAATGAAAATAATATATTAAATGGATTCATAACTAAATTTGAGTGCAATTTAAAAGTTGCATTGTTGCGCAATTGCACGGACTTTGTTTTGGATAAGCCTCCGTACTCAGCAGCAGGTTCCCTCTGGCAACCCACAGCATTACAGAAATGGAGGCACACCTGGTCTCATGGTCTCAAGCTTACCCAGAGCCTACATGTTAGAGTTTGATTCTGTCACTCATTGGTGCATGGAAAGAGGCCTTTAATGAAAGTAGTATGTTATTAAAGTCCCTTCTTTATCCTTTCTTTTTTCCCTTCATTCTGTGTGCAGTCATGTGTCGTCCTCTATGTACACATGCTGTTTGTGTGAATCCTCTGCATGTGCATTGGGAAAAATGAGAGAAAAACAGCAAGTATATTTGAAGTACTCCAAATATATCCACTGCTGAGGATGGTTCTGTAGAAGTACTCTGGGGCAAAGAGCAAGGTCATTGAGTCACCCCTGCTTCTGAGAAATTTGAGGTGTTTCTCAGTACAGTATATCATCCATCCAGGCCCCCTGGTGTATGTAAACCATCCTCCCTTCCCTGCGTACACTTAAACACTAAATTGAGTAAAAAATGAGTAAAGTCAGTGTTGCAAGATTCATGTCAACAATTCCAGGCTTGTCAAATAGCCACACATCAGGTTCTTCCAGTATGAATGGATACACCCTTACCTTCAGCAATCAGAGAATGCCAGAGTTTTCTATCATACCCAGCTGCCACTCACATGAAAATGTAGAATGAAATCTGATTAATCACATTTACATAACTGATCATAAATTTCCCCTTTAAACAGAAATAATAAAATATCCAGTAACCCAAATGCTTCACTGCTCCAGCACAGGAACCTCTCAGCAGGTTTCTATTCCCAGTCATGTGAGGCCTTCTCCCATCCCTAATCAGACTAAGATGGAAATGAGGTAATTATTCCTCAAGTCCTGAAGGGGATGCCCAACTCTGTGAGCTGCTTATTAAACATAAGTTCCATGAACCTCCCCACACTAAATCAAGGGATGTATTACTGGTCCTCAGAGATCCACCCAGTATGCAGTGGGACAGGAGACTCAGATGGGCTGTACTATAGCAAGTCCATCTTGGAGACACAGCACCTGACAGCTGCCTGAAACCTCCCTCTCTCTGTGTCTCTCTTTTACAGAAAGAAATAGAAAAAGAGAAAGAAAGTGAGAGAGACAACTCCTGCTAACGACAGACACCAGGCAGCCTGTCATCATAAGGTGCACACTCCATCACAAACATGGTCCAATCAATATTTGCAGGATGAGAGAACACTAGAAGGAATAATGAAGGCAGTGCAGGGACTGAGGCACACAAATGTAACAAAAACATGTCTCTCTCTGTCTCTTTCTCTCTCTTTTTATCTCTCTCTTTCTGTCACATAAACAGAAAAGGGAAATAAGGGGATAAATTGAAGGTCTATTAGTCTTCTCTTTATATTTGAAAAATCAAGAATATGTAAAGCCATTTTTGTTGCATAAAATGAATTGTTATTCACATGCTGAGGAATGGCACTGCAATATACATTTACCACATTTCGATATGTGCAAATGTGCATTTGGCTTTTGGGATTTTTTTTTTTTCAGGTATTTTTGCTCAAGTATTTTATCTCTCCTGAGCCATCTCCACCCATTTTTCTGGACTGATTATTACTGCAATAGCTGGCTGTCTCATAGCAGCAAAAGGATATGCATTAATATTTGAGTGCATTTAAAACCATAGACTGTTTGTGGTAGTCACAAGAGTATGATTTTAACTCTGCAGAATCATAAGAGGTTATCATCAACTGGTGTTTCTCATTCCTGAGATTCCTGGAAACAGATAAAAATGGCAATGAAAAACAGATTGTGGCTTTAAAAGGATACTGATCTTCTTTATTAAACCCCTCTCTGTGTTATTATAATTTCATACATCTATTATTAAAAAAGTGAACTTGCACCAGAGAAGCACTGTGTGTGTGTGTGAGAGAGAGAGTAAGAGAGAGAGAGAGAGACACACACACACAGACAGAGAGATTTCTTGGCCTTTAAACATGCACATCTGCAATCAAGGCTCCACATCTGTTTCTCACATTTTTCCCTGAACTGCTGAAAGAGAAGAAAAGAGAACTAAAGAGGGACTAAGAAGACGAAGAGTGAGAGGGAGTGAAATAGGGTGACTAGCACTGAAGGAGGGAGAAAACCATCCTATTGCAACAGAGCAGCATTCCTTTTGTTTTGCCCTGCTCCACCCCTGTCCCCCGCAGCACCGCCCCCTCTGCTCTGGATCTATGCTCTGCTTCGGCCACTTGTCAGTCTGGTAGCTTCTCTGCTGCCCAGATTTATCGGTCAAGGAGTCAAGCATCCTCGCGTGGGACGGTCGTTTGGCCAGGGCCATGTTCCAGCCGCATTCACCCTCCCCTTCCCACACAGCAGATGTTTTGAAGCTCAGCTGGTTTGATGTGGCCGCCCTACACCTCTCCCCACCAGGCCAATCTGACCCCGAGAACCTGGTAATTGGTGGAATGGTTTATGCAAACATTCCCTGAATGGCCAATTCAGTGGGGCTACCCTCCTGCTCTCTGGGAGTCATAAGCTGGTTCATGGATACAGTCCATGGGAGAGAGTGAAAGAGAAAGAGAGTGAAAGAGCAAGAGAGTGAAACGCAGACCCTCTGGTGATATGCATTCACTCTGACTAATGTAATAACAACAACGTCCATCAGCACACATGGTGGAATGTTCTACAAGCCTTCATTACAGGCATGGGAAAAAAGACGAGGTTGTTATGCAGCATTTAGTTCCAATTGTTTTTATGTCTTCACAAAGAATACATTAATCATTCAGAGGTGGGCCCACAGAATTGCTTATAGTGAACTTACAGCACATTTAACTTGACATTAACTCTTTCTCACACCTTCTGGGATACTAAGGTATCTGTGGACATGTCTATGATTATATAATGTTCACATCATCTGATCCATGGTGACAAGGGGTCCAATTCCTCCATTGACCCAGTGGGCTCTGTCAGTGACCAAGTGGACATTGTTAGTGATCTAGTGGGCATTGTTTAGTTGCCCAGCAGGCATTATTATTGACCTAGTGGACATTGTCAGTGACTTAGTGGGCCTTATTATTGGCCTAGTGAGCACTGTCAATGACCTAGTGGGCATCATAAGTGGCACTCAACCCTGTCCCTCTGCTCCTTATGGAATGAGCTGGAGTAGAGGGCTCTGTCAGCATGCCTGCTCTGGCCATTTCAGCCCCTCCATTTGTGCCAGGGCATGCAGTCAACATGCTGTTCACCGATCGGGCCTCTTGGACATGTGTTAGCATTTGAATTGATTGGATCCCATATCACTTTTGACAAATTTCTGCAAATGGGCGCAAGCGGCTTTGAGCTGTGCAGGCATGGCAGGGCTGAGAATGGCTTCCATATGGAGTGCAGACTCACACAGCCCAACTCAGGGGTGCTCTCTTCTCTCCCTCTCTACGCTAATTATGGCAGTCATACACAAAAAAAGCTCGCTGCTGGCAACCCGGCCACACTGGCAGAAACATGAAAATTATTAGCTTTTGGGTAAAAAATACAAAAAGAATTCCTTATATAATCCCTTTGGACCATATTAGATCAACATGAATTTAACATAATGCAAAAGTGTGTTGACTTCAAACCTGTACTGAATGAGAACAAAGAATAAATAGATATGATTCTGTTGGTGTTTTATATTGAAATGTGATACTTTACACATAATAGGTACTATAGGTATTATAGGTTTTACTGAGGACCTCTTCATGATTGAGCAAGTCATGTCAATTTAATACCAAGGAATGTGGGCCAATAGACTGTATAACATCATAAAAATATGGTTGAGCACATTAAGCATATTTTGTAGAACAGTAGTAAGACATTGAAGATAGTCATCCAGTGTACATTTTTTGTGAGTCATTATAATGGGAACATACATTATAATGGAATGTGTGACTCCGTGACTTCTTGAGTATTTCCTGGTGCATTCTGTGTAATTTTAGGCAATACTTTTCAGAGGTTCTTTATAATGATTATGCATTATGGACATTTTGTTTTATTCGTGTCTCCCAGAAGAATTCAAAAATGGGTGGATGCTCTTTCCATGGTTGTGACCTTTCTCCTTGATTACCCTTTTCTTCACACCGCTAAACAGTCCCACCAGCCAGTTCATCAAATAATAAAGAGCAGCAGTGTCTCTTATTGCTTGCCAGACCAGGTGAAGCGAGCTATATGAGGGAGGGTGGTCGCATCTTCTACAGTGCCCCCTGAGAGCTCCATCCAGCTGTTGAAAACCAGCCTACATGCCATGTAGTGTGGCTCGGGTCAACCTCCTCCAAATATCTTCATCTCCCTCCTCCTCATTCCTTTCCTCTACTCCTCTCCCTTCTATCCTGGGCGAACAGTTAACGAGGGTCTCTCAGTAATAAAGCTAAAATGCACATGTTTTCAGCACATTGCAGGAGGGTCAGAGCCAAGCAGCAGAAAGATCGATTGTGGGAAGCTAACAAGAGAGCATGATGTCATTCACTTCCACACTGTATGCACTCCATATGCACAATGCATGAATATTCACACTGCTTTAATTAGATATGGTTTTTATGAGCATTTCAAAGCCTCCTGCTTCACTTCCTTTGATTGCACCCTAAGACATATGGCGTTCCTGGCATCACAGATACCACCTTCCAATCAAATCTGTCACCGTGTGTGCAAAGAATTGTTTTCAATACACAATATGTTCCATTAAAGTTATGTTGCAAAATGTCATTTTACATTATGACACGCACCTGCACTGCCATGTTCGATCAATGGAGCAATTGTGATTTTCATGTTAGTGAATATGACTCCAAAAACACAGTCAAGAGAACCAGATGCCAAGACTACAGAAATCATTGGCAACGATTTTGTAGAAATCACTTGCAATCACTTCTTTAGTCGGGCTGCTCACTCGCCTTTTATGGTTCGGATAAATAGCATTTCTTCATTGAAACGTAAGTGTGTTCTCAGAGTGGAGCTCACAGCAGGGCTCTGGCTTCAGTGTTATTGATGACAAAACCATTCCTGGCTCTGAGTGCATTACAGATTGAGGAAGTACAATTGATCACAGGGATAAGCGCAACCTGCCAAGAATCTAAGACAGAGTCATGGGGACAATAGACTCTATTACCCTCCACACTGCTCTCGCTAACACCTTTGTAGCACTAGGGTTACACATAAACCTATAGGGGAATTAATCCTTTTTTTAAAGTTAAGGAATATGATGACCCATATGTTTTTATAATTTTTGATTGGAGTGCTTTCATTCTCCCACATGTAAGTCACTCGCAGGCCTTGAAACAGTTGTTAAGTTGTTAAGTAAGATATGCAAGGGCTTGAAACACAGATGCCGGCAGAGGTGTGGTGATGCCTCACCAGAGCAGAAAGCAAAGGGCTATGGCAATTAGCTTAGACTGATTTAGCATCGTTGCCACGCCACCCACGCTCACCATGGCATGGGAGTCAATGCTGCCAGCTGCACCAAGCACCAGGTTAATTACTAGTGTGCGTGAGTATGCACGTTAATAGAATCCCCATCTCTCTCCACATATGGTCATCTTGCACATGAGACCATGAGACCATGCATGCAGCATTAATCCTGCTCCTCTGTCTTCTTGGCCTAGTGAGTCCACCATGCAGCTAGAGACAGACGTAAGTCCACTGGGAAGAGTCATGCAGCACCACCCCTGGGGTCATATGCCTGTGGCTGGAAGGAGAGCAGAGACAAGAGCACCTAACACAGCCTAATCACAGGTGGCAGATGGGCACATCACTCCTCGTTTTCTTACCGCTCTCGTCCCCAACAATTAAAGCCCCATTTTGGATGTCATTAATCAGCAGGCTGCATGGCACGATCCAATTCATATCTGTCAGATGCAATGGGCAGAAACTAATAGGGGAGCAATTACTCTAAAGGAGTCGTGTGCTGCAGAGAAGGCTATGACAGTGGGTTTCAAATGAAGCCCTCTGCTGCACAGTAAGGCCTGATGCCAGCAAGCCCTTATTTGCGTTCATCCCCAGTGAGAGCCAGAGAGGAGGGAGAGGCTGCAAAGGTCCATGAATAACAGGAGGATAAAACAGATCAAGATGTTTTCCCTTAGAGAGTGTCCAAGAGCAGTGCAGCCCGGAGAGGCTGCAGCCCAGGGTGGAGAGCAGGAATAACCATCTTCAGCCTAGATCTGAATCTCATCTCAGAGCCGTTTTCACTCTCCTTTCTTCGTTCTGTTCTGCAAAACACGTGTACAAACTTAATCCACTCCACCACCATCATACTGGCCTGGCCCCGCCCCCAGTCTGCTCCAGCCCCTGTTCTTGCTCCCCAGCCTCAAAAAAGCGATAGAAACAGGTTGTGCCTAACTCACAAATGTTTAGCCTGCAAGTATTTGTTCTCGTTTCCTCATTCCTAAATTGGAGGGGGTGTGGGGCTGGGGGGGAGGGGGGGGCTGAGCTATGTGCTGCGAAACTCCAATAACACACTCCAATAATGCAGCTTCCAGCTGAGCTACGAGGGACTGGAGAGAAGAGTGATATAATTGTGGCCATATGTAAAACAGTGTAGAGCAAGTATCCCATTACAAATAAACAGACCTTCTGACTCATTCTTAATAGTGGTGAGTGCTGGTTTCCTTTGGAAAACAAATAAATAACATGAAGAGTTTCCTCCATTCCTGGCTGGCCTGCACATACTAGAATGTGGTTTATATTAGGATTGCTAAAGGAACAACATTAAATGTTTCTCTTTCCAACATTTGGTTTCCCCCTTGCTCTACCAGATGTGCATGGCAAAGAGAAGTTAGATTACCCACAGATGGTAGCCCAGAGATATACATAACAAAAGGAGTTACAGTTACAACTAATCTGATTTTACTTATTCAGATTTATTACAGTTGCTAATTCCTATTTGGATAACGCACACTGTGACATGCACTAAATGTGTCCAAGCAAAGGATGATGAGCAGATGCCCAGCCATTAAGGAAATTAACTATAATGTGAATATTTATTTTGTTTTTCAAAACAGCATAAAAGTATAGTTCAGAGTCACCATGCTTGGACACTGTGGTGTTTTTCTAATTTCCCAGAATTTGAATGCAAAAACATTTTTTTCTGTGGTTTCTAAAGATGAATTCACCACAAATTTTCTTTGCTTAGGACAGTAAACTGGCATCTACAGTTAGGGATCAGTTAGGAAGGAGCTTTACTCAAAGGCAAGGAAAACATCTCCTGACTAATGTATGTGACATTTTAAAACATAATTTCCATACAGTGAATAGAGAGAAGTATAGCTTCCTTCATAGCTTTAGTTGTTTTGACCCACATTTTTATTTTCTGTAACAGAATTCAGAAGCTGTCAAACACTATGTTTCAAATGCAATGGAAATGTACCAGCATCTGATTTTACACCATAGTGTATGTCAATTTTGCAAGCCTTGAGTATTAAACAAGCCAACAGTGTTGGAAGCTAATTGACACTAGAAAGAATGTGACTGTGATCTTGGATGTAAATGTCAGTTTGGTTAGTTTGGTCTCACAACTGAAAATATATAGCAGCTCTGTTCTTCATACTGATGACCCAACAAAGTTTCATAATTATGAAACATAATTATGTTTGAGATAGTCTAAAACACAGTTATGGAGAGATATTTCATATGTCTTATCTCATATTTCTCTATGTTAATCAGCAATATGCATTTTTTAAATGAAATATGACATTTAGTCTGTCACAGAAAAGAGACTACAGTCATTGATTTTGATGCATTATAAGATTATAATGTGGTAGTGATTGCCTTAAACATGTTATGTTTTATGCATTTACTATATTTTTGTTAATGGAATCTCTGCTCTCAGTATAGGTTAAAAACAAATGTTTATAATGTACAATGCCCAACAGATAACTCTGTAAAGCATTCAGCTCACTCTGTGTTTCTTCCGTTTTACTGGAAAGAGCTCCCTAAGTTCAGGCTACCGATCATATATTGGATTTTTACCGGTGACTTCATACATGAAAAAAAGGGATTGTTTAATTTTTCTGCCTAACAGTAGCACAGAAATTGTTCAATTGTAAATAGGCCTAAACTATTGCTTTAAGTGCACCCTGACAATGGCCTTCACGAATTTACAGTAACTCAATTTAGAGGTACTTTATTATGTCCTCTTTGTACAATATAGCAGTAATGTTAAGTGATTGCCCTCTGCAGCTTCATCTTTATACTTTTATAACTTAGCCACATATTTCTTCTCCACGCTCACAATTATCCACTCAAGCCTGTCCACCATTAGAGAGCATTTTCCTAAAAACCTATCGGCCTTGAGGAGTGGGGGAGGGACATTCAGAAAGGCTTGCTATTGGCTTACTGTAGTCAAAGCTCTTTTCCCTCTTGCTTGGCACCAGATTTTAATAATAGAGAGTAAATTACAATGGTTCCTGTATGGATGGACAAGTTAATGGCAGCATGGAGGGTGGAATGGAGGAGCAGCGAATCAGAGGGGTGAGGCGCAGAGATGAAAGGTCAGCAGCGTCACCTGGATGCTCGAGGGGAGACTGCAGGCCCATGCTCATAGACACATGGCCAGAACCACAGTGCACACAATGCTGCTACCAGCGGCATGGCCAGCACATTTCCGCTGGCGTGGTGCAGCTTGCCTGGCCTCCTGTCAGGCAGTATGTGCAAAGTTCTGGCCCAACTCACCATCTGCAGGTCAGGCTAGGTCATGCGCTATTACTCACAATCAAAAATGAACTCAGATCAGAGACACACTTTCATCTGCGAGAGGGGTGGTTAAAGATTCTTGTCAGTCCGGGGGTGGTTGAATGAGAGAGAGAAAACAAAAGAGAGAGAGAACGAAAAGAAAGAAAGAAAGAAAGAAAGAAAGAAAGAAAGAAAGAAAGAAAGAAAGAAGGGAGAATAATGAGAATTAGAACATGTTTCCCTGCCCTCGGAGGAGCTCTCTGCTTTGATCATCCACCTCTAACCAGGCTTCTCCACTGAGACATACTACAATCAAACCTCAAGCAGCTGTCAGACAATGCATTCGTGCATAGCGATTACAGTGAAACACACATCACGTTCATATAGGCTCCTGATCCAACAAAAGACACAGAGGGTTTGGTAGAAGCAGGGCAATTCATGACAGGATCTCAACAGGAGAGCATGTGCTGCAGTTCACACATCCAATAACAGACAGCATCAGAGGCAGGCAACTACTTTACAAAGACAATGTCAAAGAAATGCTCAATGTCAAAGAAATGCTAATAAAAAGAATGAAATGGGGTCTGTGCTACACTTCAAACAAGCTGCCTGTTTCATACAGTGATAAAGGTTTCTGTAGATTTTAGTGTTAACCCAAGAAAAAAAAGATCTTGACCAGTCTGCCACAATCTTTTTTAAAATAACAAACAAATTTTAGATTGCACAACATGATTATAACCTGCAACAAATGCTGTCATAAACTAAACAACTCTATAATTTAACAGAAACCTCGTTTCTGTGGTGTAAATTGTCATGGTTCATCAGGTGCCGTCTACTCAATAACCCCACTGACACAGTGACTTAATGTTTGCCTAACCTGCAGTCAATAAGAATCAATGCATTATAACTGAAGATGAGCATGAACATCTGCATTCACCCTGGAGAAGTAATCAGCACTGAAGGGCCCATCAAACCATGTGCAAAGAAAGTAAAATCACATGCCTGCATGTGTTCTTCACTGTTATGCCTTCCCCCATCTATAACAAAGGCCTCTATTACAAAAATTAAGCAATCTATTGCTGATGCTTTCTTTGTTTAATAATTGTACATGTACATTAATACATTATCCAAAGACCCTCAGGAAGTCACCTCAGCCTTCTTGATTTACCACAGTCCTAAGGATATGCAGAGTTTTTGTAGCCTAAGTTAAAGAGACTGTGATGAGGCAGACAGAGAGGAGCCAGTCCACCATAAGCTTTAGTTCTGGGTTTAGTTCTGTGTTTCTTCACCTATAACACTGCAAGGGTACGAATGCAACGGCTTTGAAAAGAAAAACACAACAATGCAAATGTGTGGCAGCACATTTAACTGACAGGCTGCAATTTTGTTTTCAAAATTGTGCCTTTGCGCAGTGAGTGAGAGGGCTTTACCATGTCCCACTTGGCATCTGCACTTTTCCTGGTTATGCATTACAGTTGGAGCCGGACTCAAGTTCTGAATAAAAAACGTTTTAGAGTAACAGCCACTTAGTGGGCAAGCTGGAGAATAATAAGCCCTCAGAAAAGGAGCAGACATCTGATGACATTTACAACATACACGCTAATTGTTTGCACTGTTTGGGGCTTATACTCTCTTTGGCTACATATCAGCTGTATTAAATAAACAACATAGCCAACATTTCTAGAAATCCCTCAAGCAATTCCTCAATCTATAGCATTACTGAAGCAGTGTAGGGAAGTAGCAGAGACATAGGGCTCCTTTACACTTAGAGCACTGTAGGAGCTACATACAGTGAATATCGTTAAGGTAAATTTTAAATGTACATATTTAGACACTATATACTACAGCTGACCCTATACTTTAAGTAATTTAAAATACTGAAGAGTACTGGATATACTACTAAATGCAATAAAAAATGTCTAAACATCTATAACATTAAAGATGATCTGCTAATTATTTATCGAGGACAAGTAGCATATTTGACTTGTTAAGTTATTCAAAAGCAGCCAGAAAAGTATACGTTCAACCTTGTGTACCAAATTCTCCTGCGCTATGAAAACAGAAGGTTATACATCTGAGCAGAACATTGTGACATGTCCTTCTAAATCACTATGGCTGGCCTAGCAGCTCCACACACATGGCTCAGCTGCACACACTCCTCCCACACTCATGTGTGTGCACACCACAGCTGCACAGCACACGGTCCTTCGCAAAGGAAAGAGCCTGGTTGAGTGCTTACCGTGCTTGCTTCAGCTGAGAGCGCACTACCGTTGAGAAGAGGAGGGAGGGAGAGTGGGAAAGCATGAAAGGAAAACACAAGAGCAGGAATGAAGCAGAGAATGTAAAGGGAGAGAGAGAGAGAAAAATGCTCTGCTCTTTCCTTTGACACCTACCTGATTGGGGCATGCATGCCTGGCCAGACCCCAAAGCCACGGTGCTATTTTAAGCACCTTCTCCCTGATTTGCAGGAGATAGGAACAGCCTCTGACACAGATGTTGAAGCAGGGATTTTCTCTCTCTCTTTCTCTGCACCTCTCTGCCTCTCTGCACCTGCACACGATCAGTGCCAAACTCCTGTTGTGTCTAAATGGGAGGTCCAAACATTCCACCCGCTTAAAGCATGAAAGCACATATCATGTTATTACTTATTATGAGCCAGCTCTAAGGTGGAGTTTTGGCTCAGGATCAGGATCTAAATGATGACTGGGGTCATGAACACACACACACACACATACACACACACACATACACACACACACACACACACACACACACACACACACACACACACACATGCACACAAATGCACACTCATTCACAGACATATACCCTTAAACACATGCAAGTAGGCAGAACTTCGTCACTTATTCATGGCCAATAAGAGCAGTTAAACAGGTTGTCACTCCAGTTCAGTATCAGCTCATTTAGTGCCCATGTAGCTGCTCCACACTGTTAAAGAGAGGTAGTGTAGATGCAAATGAATAGACAGAACACTCAGTAGAGTGAGTTACAAAATGTACAGTGTCCCTGTGAAAGGATTTCTAATGCCCAAGCCAAACATTCAGTGATGTCATGCTCACACACATACACACACACACACACACACACACACACACACACACACACACACACACACACACACACACACAAACAGTGCAGATGGACCTTAGAGCAATAAAACAGAAGAGGGAAAAATCCTTTGTTCTCCCTGCAGTGCAACTGCAAATCTATTAACATCTCTCTCTCTCTCTCTCTCTCTCCATTTCTCTCTTTCATTGCCTCTCTCACTGCACAGATGTTCCATGCACATTCCATTACACCTACATGCCATTAAGCTTAATGGCTCATTCGATGAAAGCTGCATGTGGATTTCATCTGTGACAGGAGCCCAGAGCAGATCTCTGCCCTCCCCCCCCTCCCCCCAGAGGCCACAGGACTCCCCATCTAGTCCCTGCTGGGGCAGTGGAAGGAAACTGTGCCACACAACCCTACAAACCTCCTCAGCCTTTCACAGCCAGGCCTTACCACGGCGGGAGCTCCCCAATACAAAGCCAAGACATTTCAGAACATGCATGTCATCTACAGATTAGACCTTTACCTTGAGTGTTATAGTGGTTTATTACTATTACAGCTGGCTATGGGACTGACCATATTCTGTTTAATATTCGACAGTGTAAGTACGTTTGCCGCAGACTTTCACGCACACTTACACTGTGGGTGAAACCCACAGAGAGAACACTCATGTTTATTCATTCATTTTCTGTCTGGATAAATGATACTAAGCACACACATGCCTTAACAGTGTTACCACAGCTTTCCCATTGCAACGCACAAGGTCTACAAGGAGTAGCATTAAACCTTATGCCTGGCTCTTTGAGTGCTTTGCTACGACCGCACTTTGTACTTAAGGATTAAGCGTGGAGCAGGGTGGCGTTTCTTCCTGGAGCGGCCCAGCCACTTCTGTGCCTCTCCACTTTGCTATCATCATATTAACATAGATGACAATCTGGCGAGAAGGTGCTGATCAAAGATAAATTTCACGCCCTGGCTCAGTTCCCTCTAATTACGCCATCTGTGGCATGCTCCTCCGTGCACGCTCCTCTGTGGTATGCCGGGTGCAGATCTGTCAAATGGCACATGCCGACAGGAATACACCGGCGAGTAATTGCCCTGGTGCCGGTTTCTCCTCCCTTGGTCCACCACACACACTCACCATGACCAGACACAAGGGATTTAGGCAAAACATTGTACTTTAAAATATATTACATGATTGCATACTTATTGTTTTAAGTTATTCTTTCCCTTTTACATGAAGTACAAGTCTGCTTCTATCAATAATATAACTGTCTTCCCTATCAAAGTTGAAAGAGGTAGAAAAAAATATTAAATAATTATAACAACATATAGTATCATATAGTGTAATGCTTAAGTAATATGTGATGCATGTATTCCCAAAGTATCAAGTGAATAATAATAATGTGGGTATCATGAAGCTCAATATGATCATATGGACTGAATGTATTCTACAATGGAAAAGCGCCCAATGCTGGATGTACACAATGACCTCTTATGGGATGGACATTTTGGTAAATAATAAAAAATACATGAGTGTGCCCTTGCTAAATATGGAGGCAGTTCTTTTAATATTCCTCAGACTCCTCATTGAGTTTGCATTCAAGAGTTTGCTGCCTTTTTTGATGTGCATCAAAGATGTCCTGCCGAGGATGCAGAACCTTTAACTAACTGAATTACAGCACTGAGCAAGATCTCAGGAGTAATGGTCAAATCCATACCGTTAGTGCAGGAATCCTAAAGCCTTTTTTATATTACATTTCATTTAAATACTATTGTGATTTAACACAATACATGTCTGTGTAATCAGCAGTTGAATACAGGCTAGGACAATTCTAGACTACACAGAGAGTATTAAACAGAGATTTTATAGTTTCTAATGTTTTTTTTTTTTATTAAGTGTTAATGTTTGAATTTGTTTTGCCAGTTAAACAAAAACGGTTTTACTTATCATTGTCAGAGCACTTGGCAGCATCATTGTGCATTTGCTTTCATAATAAAAAGTTTATGGAAATAAATGGCACTCTGGCAGTCTATTCTCCCTCTATGATTAATTATTATTCATTTTTTAAAAATTCAGTAATACCACTCATAAACAAGCCTCTCCATCATGCCATCAAAAAAACAGGGGAATAATTGGTTGGCTGCTTAAAAGACATAATTATTGCTGTTACTTAGCAACTGAGAAATGCATCAATATATCTTACAAGGACAAAGGGCCTAGTTCTGTAACCTTAAACATTTCACAGATTATTAAACAACCAGAGAACTTGTTACACTTTAATATCTACAAGCACCAATAACTGTAATCCTCGCATGATACACCATGTAGCACCTTGCATTGAAATGTTCATATGTTCCAGATCCATACAGTATATGGATAAACATGAACCAAGCCTGAAAGGAAACAGAAAAACTGCTTTGGCTGTCACCTGTTTTGATGAGGAGCCAAATAATAACATGGATCGCACTTTGTGTCACACCGAATATTGCACATTCAGTCTATGAGTCCAACAAGCACAGATAATAGATACAGCATCTGCTCTTCTCCAGAGCATAACACAGGTAGCCGCAGCCCTGGCAGTCACCTGCAGGAGTCAGGGGCAGAGAAGTCAACCCTGTGCCGGTAAGGTCATCTTGGGCAGGGACTGGTGGGGGAATACTCTGAGCCTACTGCTTGTGTAGTCCGATGGAGCCATCAGAGCTGCATTGGCCATTTCATGGGCCACTCCAATCAAACCATTACAATTATTGAGCACATTAGACCAACAGGGCAGTGGCTTATGGTGTAACACTGACCACTGGAGTCGAGTGAGATCGATAATACTCATGTGGCAATGGTTAAGTGACTGGATTAGGACTAGAAAAAAAGACTTAACACGATTACAGAATCGGTGGGGTGGGGTGTGGCAGCTAGCTAATTGATTGTATTGATCAGAGAGGTTTCACAGGGCAAGGAATCACCATGGGTCACAAAGAACATATAATGGCACAAAACTATGCATCGCACAAGTGAAAAGCGTCTGCTGAGCTATGAAACATCTCTTTCATCCAGCATTAATTTATAGAATTATAAAAGAATTATAAAAGAGATGTTTTAAATGGTAACCTGGGAAACAGGAACAGGGAGGCAATATCAGACAAAATCTTTGTCTCAAGGTAAATGCTTCATAGGCCATAGTATTCTGAAACAATTTTTTCTTACTCATCATCAATTCATGCTGATGTCCTTGTGAGTGTAGATGGTAATAGCCTTTAATACCATAATGCATACCACTTACTGTAAGTGGAATGGGTTATATGTAGTTGGACCATTCTGAAAGACACTTTATTTGAGATATGTTCTTTTCCTTTCACTTGTGAAACAGAATAATTCAACAGCTCTTACATGAATGCAGCATAATTGACAAGTGCCAGCACCTAAAGAGAGAGCTACGTGTTAAACATTTGCATGAGTATTACATAGTAGGCAGAGCTTACAGGTCATTTACTCAGAGTTGAAAACTGAATAGCATATTTGATTATGCATTAAATTATTAAACACATTAAAATGAAAAAAGCCTTTACCTCTCACCTTTCAATTGGGTCAGCTTTTCTCTTTGTAGGGGGTAAAGGTCAAAGGTTGTGCACTGAGCCAAAAGCAAAAGAAGGAGAGATGCAGGAGGAGGGCACTGGAGGAGGAAGTGAACGTCTGTTCGTGATTATAGTGCAAATGCAAACGTGCTGATGAGCACGAGGTGCAGCGCGTGGCTCCTGGAGATATCCCAGATGGCCCGTGCCGCCCTCCCCAATCTCCGGCCTGTTGGCAGTGCCAGCTCACAGGGCACAGACTGCAGCCTTGGCATGCCAGCGATGTGCGGGACAAAGGAGAAACTTTCTAGAGGTCACATCAATGTGCCTGGGTGAGAGCCACTTTTTCACCCTCCCTGGATGAGCAGCCTCGCCTGCCTCTAACAGGACGCATTTGGAACACAAATAGCCTGCAATAACAAATGCACTCAGTCAAGTTCATGTTTTAACCAATTTCCTTTCTTTTAAGAATTAGGACTTTTGAATTCATCAAGTATATAGGGACTTTATTTCTGTATGTGAGTAACATCAATTCGAAACAATTCATATATAAAGTAGCATACCGTTTCAGAACATCAGTTTATTAAATGGAAATCGGGAACTCTTTAATGCAAGGTGACCAACCCAGGTTTCTCTCTGTTTCCTCTCTGTGTCACCTCAAGATTCCATAATTAATCCTACCCCCTCAGCTTCTGCTGCCAAGAAATATCATTCTGAGATCAGGATTTCTCAAAGTTTCATTATTCAAATGTCAGCAGCTTATAAGTGAATTCAGGAGAAACTATTCAAAATTAAAACTTTATAAAAAAATGTAAATAAAATATTCAGTACGTGAAAGACAAAGCAAATTGATTGGAGTTGATTTCTCCAACTGAAGCAGAAGAGAAGAGAACTTGGATGTAGCCTTTTGAGGGAGGTCCTGGCCCTCTGTCAACCTTCAAGCCTTTACTGTAGTTTGTTCTGTCATTTAGCCAGAGGTGAAGAGGACGTGATAGAGGACTGGTGATCAAAGCATTCCTCACAGTGGCCGGACGGTACACACTCTCGCCTGTTTCCAGGCGACTGGCTGTCCTCGCTGCAGCCAGGAACACTCTTGCACTGCTCGGGAGCTCTGCTCCCTGGCTGCCTCCCTGCAGGGGCTCCATCTGGACTCAGAAAGTGGAGGACGAGGACGTGACGGGAGAAAAGAAGGGGGACACTTCTTCGTCTAAGCTTCTTTCTCTGGCTCAGCTCTCTGGCCCGCGTGCACCTGTTGGACTGGCACCATCTGCTCACCAAAGTGTCTGAAAGTCCCTGACTGGGCACTATCTCCTATTAAGGCAAGACTTCTGAATTTACCCTCTGGACACTGCACACAGCCTGAGAGAGAGAGAGAAAAGAGAGAGAGAAAGAAAGGAAAGAGAAGACTAATGATTTTTACAGAAAAAAAGAGTCACCAACATCTGAACAGATTGGTGGAATGCTGCTGTCTCATAGTGATGAAGCTACAGACTTGTCCTAAGGACAGCAGGTTGTCCTTAGTTTGTCTTACACAGACAGTGCAGTGTCTAAGCTATCTAATTAGGGAAATTCTTCTGTTCTGATAAAACACTGTTAAAATATATAACTAGACAGTCTCAGAGTTTTATAGGTTACAATTTTTATAAATTTCTGATGGACGAAAGGTCATCACCAGTCTTTAGAATATGTTTAGAAAATTCACCCTCTATATGATTCTGGACTTCTACTGTCAGTCAATGGATAATGGAAAATGTCCCCATAAGACAGATCACATATCATAAAAACTTTCCCTCACAAATATTATAAGACACAATATAGGTATAGGTCAGGTTCATAAAATAAATTGGATCCATCTCAATGTATGGTGTATATGGTGTATAAGCTACATGGTATAAACAACTAACAAATTGTAAAATCAAAGATGAATTTGTATACATGGAGACAATAACAAATAATCAAATAACAAAGTTCTGCCACCTAAGGTTTCCAGAGTGGAATGCAGCAGAGTCCTGGGGGAAGGGGGGGGTCACATTTAATTACATCTCCTCTCTTTTTAATGCTTTTATTTCATTACAATGATGCTCTGCCATAATCTAGATCTAAAACTTTCTTATCAGTGAGTACCACTGCATGATTGCATCAAAAATCAATTATCTCCCATCTCCCCCTGCTGAGAAACCATGCAATGTATGTTCATATAGCTAACTTTTCCCTTTTTCACTGAAGGTCAGTTTCATATTAATTCACTAATGTTGGATTTTGTAGTGAGAAATTCAAATGTATATGTAGGCAAAAGCAAATATCTGAATATTTACTTAGTAATTATTGATATGCATCATGGTGTCATGACAGACACTTGTGCAGTGATTACTATGCAGTCTATAAAACTATGCCATAGTCAATATAAGAACATTCTCAGCATGTCATTGGCAGCAAAGAAGTGTTTTAAAGTCCTACATATATGATCCTTTTGTTCCGATCCTGCATAATGATTTCATTATAGATTGACTACAGAGCATGCTGGTGCTGAAGCTTTAATCCAGCAGCATATGGCCGAACTACACTACATTACCCACACTGGAGTGCACGCCTCCCCTGTGCCTTAATGGCAGAGCGCCTCAGTAAATAAACCATTACACATCAGGAATGACTTATTGACTCAACCACTGCTGATCATGTTACGTCTGCCCTGCCAGTGAAGCAAGCACAACCCTCGTGCTGTGTTATTAACATGGAACAGAAACATATGTACACACCAAAACACAGCGGAACACACAGGGCGAGTAGAGATCTCCTACACTATGCCCATTTAGCTCACACACACACACACACACACACACACACACACACACACACACACACACACACATACACACACACACACACACACACACAAATACCCAATAGCATATGTGCACCCTCCAAACACACAGATACACACAAACTCACAAGCACACACACACACACACACACACACACACACACAGAGACACACACAAGCACACACACACACACACACACACACACACACACACACACACACACACACACACACGCACAAACACCTTAACTGGCATGTTGTACATTCAACTGGAAATACTATCCGCATGTTGTGTAAACATAAAAAATACATTAAACATGTCATATGCCCATTTTCTTGTATTTCTTTCTCTTGTTGTCTTGCTCTCACTCACTTTCTGATTTATGGGAGCTGTTTGCAGAGAAACAAAGGTCATGCTGTGTGGAAAAGGCCATGGAGCCCAACCTGTTCCTCCCTCACCCTCCTCCCCACCTGGAGCTGTGGGGCCCTTTCCACACTTCAGTACCTAATTATATCCAGGACTTGTAAATGTATTCATATTCATGGAGACACAGATGCTAAATTAACTGTGGCAGGGATACATCTCACTGTGCCGACTTCGCAATCTGCTTCCTCCAGTTACGTTGGGGGTTGGGGTGGGGAGTCTTAGGAAATGGGGCAGGAGGAGAAGAGGATGAGGAAAGGGGGGAAAACAAAGGAAAAAAGAGAGGAAGGGATGGGGGATATGGGTTGAGGGGGCAGCAGCAGGGCTTCAATAAGCAGCCATGGTGCTTATTGAAGATGAGTAGCACCTTGTGTCACAGGAGCCACGTTCCTGTGGGGGGGGGGGGGGGGGGGCATCGTGGCGGAGTCGCTGATGAATGACAAATCAAAAAGTCACAGTGAAACTTCCCCATGCTTTCTGAGCCGACGGCAACAGAATGCCTCTCTCTCCCGCTCCCTCTCTTTCTCTCTCTCTCTCCTTCTCTAAAACCAGGCAGATGGAAGGAGGTGCAGTGGCGCAGAGCGAACAGATGGCCGCTACAAACTTGATATATGAAATTAATAACGTTTCTCAAATAGAATTCAGAAACAGGAATACATTACCTGCATTTTAATAACTGATTATTTTTTCCCTCCTTTGCATTAGTAAGTCAATGAGAGACACTGAGAAACAAATATGCAATATATCAAATTTTGAGGACATTTTTATTCAAGTGTAAAATACACTGTATAGTCACCTTAGATCAGCAGTGTAAATGATACAATATTTTGACACCAAGATATATTTTCCATAGGTACTTTGACCTAATCAAGAATGCATGTGAAAATTATATGTACACTGCAGTTAAATATCCTTACAGTCCTACTGTCATGCTTCACAGAGCTGTATTGATCTTCATTCATTGTGACTGTGCAATAAAGAAAAAATCTTCATTTTCAAAGGATACAAACAAAAAAAGAGCATTGTAGTGATTATCAGCTGATAAGCAGGGCATCCCTCAGAGCACTGAGCCAAATGTTTTCTCTACACATTCGTACCAGTGTATCTCGCCTAGCCTTCTTGACACTTATCCAAGAATCCAGGGACAGTTTCAGTTACACAAAGACTACATCTGCTCTCGAAGCCAAGTGCAGCACTCTCAGCAGATGAAAGACAGGAGCCATCCCAGTCGAGAACAGTCCACATGCTGGAGTACATGTTTGAGAAGCGGGGTTAAAAAAGGGGAGCGCTCTGAATCATCCGTAATCGCCCGGCCTCACCTGACCTCTCTCTGGGCATTCATGGTGGTATCGTTGAGTCTTTGCAAGGCTGAATTTGCCTCAGTAGTGCAGAACAGCATTGCCCTCTGTCTCCTGCCACTGCAGACACATGGGTAGATAGAGACATGGCCAGGCTCACCTGCTCTGTCTGTGATAGGAAGCAGGCTTGCTGGGGCCTCTCACCAGAAGTAAAGGAGCACAAGGAGTCACACTGCATGCACTTAGCCAGGGCTGAGTATGGCAGGCTAGGCCAAGGCAAGGGTCCCATGGGCAGAAACCAAGCTATGCAGAAACATTTCTTTTAGAGGAATATTCACAGCTTCAAGTAACAACAATCTGGACTTGTTTGCTGCCATTGTTGTCATATGGAGGTTTCAGAGAAATAGCAAGCCTGGAGACATGTGATGTTCCTGTGCTTGGAGCCCATGAACAGAAGTGGTGTCTAGCGGCTATTTGCTGAGAATCAACAACCAAACAGACACATTGTCTGGTGTAAACTATTCAATAGAAAAAAAATGAAATCTAAAACTTCAGTAACAACCAACAGCAGAAGTAACAAACCCAAATGACCACAGGCCATTTTGTTGTGTGAAAACAATGAATACAGTCAATTCATTGATATCTTTTTTTCATCTTGTATCATTCTAAGAGGTTCCTGCATGAGAAGGTTGGTACAGTTAATGTGCACATTTCACTCAGGGAAGAGGACATCCATTGACTGCAGGAGATCCACACTGCCCCACTCCCCTCCCATCCTACCAAACTCTAAGTGGCAGTATCAGTCACAGGCAATGCGGCAGCACCAAGGTATGTCTCAATCCACAGGGTATAGGTTCTCCCAAAAACAGAAGGGAAATTTGGCTCCGTGCTCTACACACAGAGAGTGTTACTTACTGGTTATTGTGGTGGTCATACTGTGTCCCGTATGGCAGTGTATTAACGAACAGCATGCAAACACCTTCTGTTGAAACATCTGCGACAGGCACATTTTTAGGCTGCCTTCCAAACACTGAAAAAAGAAAAGAGAATGTTCCTTCTCTGGCTCCCCTCTCCATGTCTGCCAGAACATGCTTCACTCTCGCGCAGACATACACACATACGTTCTCTCCTGCAGCTCACTTTCTTTCCTCTGCTTTTTATTTTTTACTTTAACCTTTGTCTCTTTATCATTTCTTAAACTTTTGTTCACAATACAGCTTTTTACAGGAGGCATCCAAGGACACACCATTGAGAGAGATGTTTCTACGTTCTCTGAAAGTTTATTTAGACTTATATAGGAACAGTTTTAAAAAAAAAAAAAATTATATATATATATATATATATAAATTAAATGGAACTTGTGGATTAATGTCACAGTATAGTAACAATGCTTTCTCATAGCTTGACATTCCTCATAAATGCAAATAAAATCTTAAACAGACATTTTTATGAAACACAATGTCATATAATTATATACAAAATATATAAATACAATATAAGTATACAAATTATAAAACTGTACAAAAACACAAAGTCCCAGGACAAAGGCCCACCTTCAGGTTTAGACTGGCCATTTTTCACCATAGTGATCTGGTTAGTCTTAGCTTCAGCAGAAAAGAGAAAAAAATTGTTTAGAGTTCTTTGTGAACTGGAAAACTTTTTTCATATTGCGTGTGTCACAATGCTGGAAAATCACAGCCTGTCAGGAGATATATCAGACATGTTTAGTGTTGAGTGTCCTGTTTGCAAAATATGTGGAGTGTGTTTGTAAACTAGCAGGGGCTTGTGTCAGACTGCGCCAACATTGCCATGCAGAACCAAATGAATGGATAATTTTCCACAGAGGTTTCCTGTAAACCCACAGTGAACTTGTCATATAGTATATCATATACAGTAGGTTGTTTGAGCTCACTAGACCAGTGGCAAAGAAACTGAAGGGGGAAATTAGGCTGAGGGCAAAATGAATATGAGTTGCATTCAGGAAAGGCATTTGTCACCCACTGCAGACCTAGTGTTTGTTGACTCGGGCATCACTGACTCTGGAGAACACAGAGCACAGCCTCTATGAATGTCTTTATCATTCCTCCCCAATGCTCTCAGGCTCTCAGGGAGACACAGAAAGAGAGTGAGAGAGAAAGAGGATGTGGTGATATGATTTTTACTATATTATTGCAGGGAAAATGTTTTATCTCTAAATTTTGCCTTACATGGGTACCTAAATTTTCTTTTGATAAATCAATTTAACTTTCACTACAAATGGTAAGTGCTCCAGGGTCATAATGCTTTGAATTGTAAGTGAATGTAAAAATCACTGACAAACAGAAAGAGGAGCAATGAAAGTGTGTTAAATGCTACACAATGTCTATTGTTCTATATGCAGAAGTCATTTTGACATAGTGATGAAGATTATTGTTCCAAAACCATGGGTCTCGTGACCCATCACCAAGCAAACTGATTGTTTTACAGCTTTATGTTTGCTCTAGTCACTGACCTATCAGATGAAGATGTTGTTCATCCAAAAGGCACATGACCCGTTCACATGACCTGTTATGTACACAACCACTTGGCATTGTGGAGCAGACCTGGCCAAGGAGGCGCCTGTTATAAAAATACACAGTGAAGTGAAGCTGGAGACCTGCTCTTTTTCAAACTATAACATCATGCATTCTTTCTGTTTTGACTCATTTTTCCAGCTTTTTGCATTTGCCCCCGAACAAGTCTTAAAAAAGACATCCAGTGTCGGCCAATTATTTTTTACTTTGAAGGTCATAAATCAAAGCTGACTAATAAAACGAAGACAGCCAAGTATAATTTCATGTGTGACTCCAACTGGATTAAAATGAAACCAGATGGGCTGGGATATGGCCACTAAACATATCTGCACAGTAAATGTCTGTGTTTTCCTTTTTGCACAAATTACTGCAGTGCTTCATTGCATGCCTTAAATCATAGGACAAGCTGGAGTGACGATTGGCTCTCTCCCTTGATGTACAAAGGCAAGAATGTTCTGGCAAATCTCTGGACAGCTCCATTACTGATTCCCCAGTGTTTTGCATTTATGCAATTATGAGTTTTCTTTAAAACTCATGCAGATTTGTGTCTCCCTCTTTCATAAAGACAGAGAGACGTGAGAATATAGTAGTGGGTATGAATGAGCAAGATTTCAGCTTCCATGGGTACAGGCATGGGCAAAAACACTGTATTCACTCCATGTTAAACTTGAAGGAGGAGAATGGTAAAGTAAACATTACACAGATCACAAAGCATATCAACAGTCAGCTTACCATATTGCAATTAATTCTGTCTTATCTGACATTTCATCTGCAAGGGTCAAAGTGAGAGAAATGCAGCAAGTGTTGGAGAGAGCTAGAGAGACATAAGGCAACAAAGAAGAATGCGAATGAAGAGCAGGGCAGTGTTCAGCTGCTCATGTGTCTCCTCATTTCCATTGTCACCTACGTGCAGGGCAGCCACAAACCTGACGCTTTCCTAAACCTGATTTTCTCATTGTAGTAGAAGATGGCCTCTCACTGAAACAAAGACGGGGTTTTGTGGCTTTCCAGAGCTGGGAGAATTTATGGCGGATGACCATAATATTTTTGTTCCCTGCTACTCCGATCCGCAGCCTCAAGAAAAAGGCTAAAATAACAGGACAATCTGGATTTATTAAAAACAAGAAAAGACATGGTTCTTTTGCAAATGGTAGTCATGAACGCAAGCATGAGGGGAGACTTTGCCAAGCCAAACACAAATTCTCCATCTCACAGCCTTGGACTACTTCATCAGCTGATGATTTTTAAAAAATAGTGGTGAAAGACACTGCTCCCCTGCAAGAAATGATTTCTTAAAAGGGAGAGAAGTCTGACCTCTCAGACTTAATATTCTCTTGAAAAAAAATGGGCATTTAGATTGGCAATGTCTGTGGTTTGTAACAGGGCAGTTCACCACAACTTATGAAAGGAACTATATCAGATGTAATCAGAGATCCATCTCAGAGATGGAAAATACATTATTTTGCAACATTGTAGCCAAATCCTCACACTTCCCTACCATAATTCACCATACACTTACTGATATGCTGCCACAAATATAAGTCTAGATTTCACAAAATGCTGCATAAAATGCCCTCACTAACTGTGAGTCATCTGAATGAAAAAAAAAAAAAAGATTAGAAAAAAACACCTTCATGTCATTCTGTTTTTCACTATCTGGGAAGCCAAGAGAGCTAAGCGCTCAGCTAGCCTAGAGGCATCCACAGACCAGAGAGAGGGTTCTGCAGCTGTCAGTAAGCAGGCAGTATGTGATGTTATCCAGGGCCAGAGAAGGCTTGCAACAATGGATGGAGCTGGAGCATGCTGAGTCTCTCAGAGAGTGTGGATACGAGCTGGTGCATAACACAGAAATATCTACTGCTGTGTGTAGAACAGTAAGCTCTGGGCTGCTTTCACAACATCTCCATCTTTGTTGATTTAAATGTTTGCTTCTTAAGGAAACTGATTGTTGAGTTTCTTTAATTGGTTTAAGCATGGCTTGTTCCCTTAGAGAATTATATAGCTGAATCACCACTCAGCTGATTTAGCTCAGTCTGCTATATCATAGGTAGTTCTTTAGTCAGTGTTTCAAACAATTATCACTCCCCCACAAAACCATGTCTTCTCACTGCTGCCTACCCAGTCCAGAAGCACATCTAGGAAGATAATAAAGCCTGTGTTGCCCATGTAATCAGGACAGCTCTATGACTCAGCTCTTGGTTTGAGTTGCCTCTTCTCTCAGGACTCTGCAGGATCCAAGGTCTTTGTAAAGGCAACCCCAGCAAGCTCAAAACCAATAGGTGGAATGCTTTCCAACACAGTGCACATCACATATTATGTGGATTAAAATCATCAAAGAACAAAACGTTGCAGACAAGTCATTTATCATCAACGTTTTCATGGAGGAGGCCAGGGGAAAGAGAGACACAAAAGAGTGGGAAAAAAAAATGAAGACAGGGAAAGGCAAACCTGTGTCTTATCATAGGGACTGCTTAACAGAAAACAGACCACTGACCAGCGGCATATTAGGATGGGGAGCTCCAGTCTCCCTGTCACAGAGCTGTGACACAGTCCAGTCATGTTCTCAGAGCAGGCACTGGATCTGTGTGCACAGTGATAGGGCAGGAATGCCTAGTGGAGTGGTGCACCAACATGAAGACACAGTGAAAAGTTGAGTGCTATCTTGCCTGTGAGCCCCATGCATTCATTCTGACACCATTTAACCATGTGGAAAAGCGTGATCTCATAATATATTCACATTATTACCATTTTCCTAAACTATCTATGATCCATATCCAGTTAATTAATCCCATTGGGCTCAAAGATCTTTTAATCCAATATAAGAAATTTTTGTTATTCAAAATGGACCTATGTCATTATAAAAATCAAACAACATAGCAATGTGCAGACTGTGCCTTACATCACCTTAAGTGTCCCTAGTGTCCCTACCTCCATCGCAACAATTATCCCCACATGATTGTCAGACTGACCTGTGATCTGTTTGGACCTGAGATAATTCAGTTTATATGGTCTCCCAGGACTACCTCTTATCCATATGTCTTTGGCCTATGGGAAGAAGAGCTTAGCATGGATCGTTGTCTCTGATATTCAGATGACTGCCTGAAGGCCTTGCTGTCCAAACCAAGCTCCACACCTGGGGTTCATGCCCCTCCCCTAACCCTACCCCCTTCCTCCCAGCCAGGGCACTGCTCATGGCTTTTACAAAGGATTTTAATTTGCACTTCACCCAATGTGAGTGCCTAGGGAGAGCTCTGTGAGTCACAGTGTTACTCTTGGAAGTGCCGCCACCCTGTTTTGTGTGCTGAAGAGTACTGAACACCTCCTGGCTCTGCACTTCTGCACTGTTCCTCTGCTCCCCCTCACAACTGTCTGGGGTTACTTCATTACTGGAGCTGTGTTCATAGATTTGGAATGCCATTTTACAGAGTCCTGTATTTAGTATTAAATATCAAAGTACATTTGACATTAATTTTTCCTTGGATATGTGTTCATTTGGTTTTTTTTTCAGGTATATATTTAAATATTAAAATATGGAATCACATTAAAAGTTATATAATTAGTTAATTATAGGGTGTGAATGAACACACTGACATAAGTGACAAACTCTTCCTGTGTTTTTATGGTTTCTCTATTAGGTAGCTTCCCAACTACAGATTTAATCAGCTTCTTAAACTTGTTCTTAGTGGAACTTTGGCAAACTCTCCTGGTTTGTGAAAAGTGTAAGATTGAAGTACTTGATCCAACTCTCTTACATTGGACAAAGTAGGAAAGTGGATGTGTCTCTGGTAGTCCCACTCAAGAAGTAGCTTAAAGTTGTAATTTCCGAGATGGTAGGGAAGCTGTGGTGCAGTATTTTATTATATAATAGTGGAAGATCAGGTTTTCCATGAGTAACATCTGTCAGGCTAAACTCTATATTACTTATAGGTCTAGTGGAATGAGGATGAATGTGAATGGCTATTGTGGGAGAAGATAAACCCATAATTCTAGTGCCTAACCATGTGCTTTATCTCTCCAGCTACAATGCCCTCACTCAGCTGAGCCTAATTGGATAAGTTGGGTGTATAGTGAAATCTATTTGTATTAAAACTAAAGGAATGCTGACAGATGTTCATTGTCCAATCATTTTTTGCAAACTGTTTACATGAATGTTAGCTCACATTTCATAAATATATTACATGAAAGAAAATTAAGCACTAAGCCTCATATTCAGTCAAACATGAGAGACAAAGGGTGTAAAAAGCAACAGTGTGTGAATTATGTGCTTGATGAAAAAGAAGCTGAAGTCCTCTCTTCGTCTTGGGCCATCACACACTGTCTCTATGAAGAACACAAACATGGAGAGTCGGTGTGTCCAAGCATTTTCTTATACACTTCCCAACCAGCTAATCAACAGCTAAAAAAGAAAAAGGTCATGATACATACCCCCCATGACACAAACTACCCCCATGACACAACCTACCCTAGTCATGACAGTCTGTCTTTCCTCTCTACCTCACCCATTGCTTATTCCACACCTCTGTGGAATCCGTTGTAATCCAGTGGTACCCGGCTCCAGGCCCCAAGATCCTCAGTCTGCTGGGGTTGCATTTCAACCCTACCCTAGCATAGCTGGGAGTTCTGGAGCAAAACATTCATTTGCATTGTAACATTGTAGACAGCAGACATGCATCACAGTAGTTCAGTTATGTGTTAAGCCTATTGATAGATACTGATTGTATGAGCATTTTGAACGAATACAAACAGACACAAGTGTTCTGCCAGCATCTGAAAGCTGCCCCTGCTCTTCATTATCTACACACTGGCCCCATAGTAAACCGCACCCACTCACGCACCCACCCCCCCAAAGAATTCAGTGAGGCACCACTGCTGAGACACTAAGCATGGGGACACTGAGCACTGTGTGGTCAATGCCCTCTCTCTACTCTTCAGACTGCAGACATCTAGCCCTTATTGTGGCACTGCTGGATACACAGGCATTTCAGACGAGCCAATGGCACGTCACCCCCACCCACCACATGTTGCTAACAGTCCCTGCAGGCCATCATCATTATATTCCTCCTCATCATCACCACCACCACCACCAACACAAACACTACGGCTGCATAGATGAGGCCCTGACACTCGAGAGGGTTAAAAAGGCCATGAAAATCCAAAAGAGTTTTTCAGCAATTAAAGTGTCAAGAAAATCAACCTTCAAATAGCTGGCGGGTGCTTAGTGGAGCTGTATAAACAGAGAAAATGAGAATGAAAAACAATTAACTGTGGGTGCATTTGGCTAGAATACTCCAAAACAAAGAGCACTTCAACCCCCTAACTAGTGGCTTCACCCCTACCCCCCCCCACCCACTGTGAACACATGCAGACACACACCCACAAACACATACAAATACACTCCTTCTGCTTTTCTTTTTCATTCTACTTCTCCTTCTGTTTCTATCTCCGATAGTGTGGCTCAGACATTGGTCTTTTGCACTAGTTGTGGATTGATTTCCTCACTGTTTGTCAGGTGTTCTGGGGCTGCTGTGCGAGAGTGCTGACATGCAGGGGGACCCGTTTGAAAGGCTGCGAGGCTGGCTGATGGCTAACCCACAGGCCCTCCCCCTCCCACTCAGGCTGGACATCCCCATGCTTGAGCTCTGCCCCACCGCATAGAGCTCACTTCACTTTCAATTACAGCCATGCTCAATCAACCTGCTGCACCAAGACAAAGCAGCACATGATAACGCTGACTGAAAGCTCAACCACATGTGACCCTTATCTCCAAGCCATCCACAGCCTAAACTAGCGAATACAAAACACACCAAAAAAGTGTTGTCTCAAATGTTGTTTCAGATTCGAAGTCTCACAAAAATGCTTTCAGGACCAAATACATAACTAATGCTAAAATCTGTAAAGAAGACAGCAGTTTGGAGAAGTAGCCTTAGTTTAGACAATACATTAGTTTGGGTTGGGCAACAAAATTTCATTAAAAATGTTAGGTGTTCATGTGTGTGACAGCGAGCGAGACCTTATGGAGGCTCTCAGACCATGTGTTTGAGGTATTGTTTCTCAGCACCAGGGGACCTGTGAGACAAGACTGAGCAGCGGGGAAAGCAGCAGGAGTCTCTCTGACCGGGTCGTCCATGCAGAGTGCACACACAGCCTGCAGAGAGCACTCGGTTTGCCCCAATACACCACCCTGTTCCTCTACAGCCTGCACTCAAAGAGAACCTGCCCTGCTCCCTGCGGCTGAGCCAAACACTAGCTCTCTTTTCCCATTCTTATTGCCAATCAAAGACATATTGTCCAAAACAAGCAATTAAATCTTCATTAAGTACACGAGGTTTGGAAAAAGGGGAAAAAAAAAATTCATCAAATGTGTTACTTGAACATATTAATGTAAGGAGAAATAAAGAAGACTATAGAATGGAAACTCACTGCTCTGTAATGATATGAAGGTCTCTGTGTGCATTACCACACAAATGGCTGGTTCCAAAGTTTTAATTTAATACAATTTAAATGTTTTGCTGTATTTTTAAATTATGCAGCATTGACTGACTGATTGATGACTTGCTTTCCCCTAAAGATCCATCTGTGCCTCTTTTAGGCCAATGGGTTTCCAAAGTGCCTAGAACTGCATGAATACTTCATTCTTTGCATTTAATTTCATAAAATCTGGATTGCTTTCCTATTTTTCTATATTTAAAATGATAGCATTTTGAATTTTATCATTTTATTGTAATCCCAAAAAAGAGAAGAACAAATCCCAATAGACTTCTTTCTCTATGCTTCTGCTATTTGTACTTAGAAATTAAGACTTCTGTAAATTACTGTTGCTTCTACCTGAATCTTTTTCTACTGAAGTAACAATACCAATCTCTGGTAATATGATGGCCTCAGTTACCTTTTTCCTGTGCCTGAGAAGAAGTGGAAGTCATTTAGGAGATGTTCAGGAGAACTGGGCTTGCACATTGCACATGTCCAGCGATCTACAATGATATAGGTGATGTGCTTCCAGGAAATAATGATTTGAAGATGCATCATTACACATAACATCCAAACCAGTGCAGAGCAGTAATAAACCCAGATGAGCTATAAGATTACATGCATTTTGTTGTTTATCAGATGCTTTCGTAAGATTGAAATAATAGATGTTGGAGAGTATTGTGTTGCAATGTTTTATAAGGTTGAAACACTGAAATATGTTGGAAATCATTTTGGAGATGTTTAAAAACAAAATGTTTACATCTTGCCTGCCACGCAATGACTATTTGAAAGGAAGCAGCTGGATACCTGTTATACACTTTCATCTTACTGATTCTGACTTTGTTTTGGTAGATGTTCGTTTATTCAGTGCTGTATATATTTTAATTGTTAAACCTGGGGCAGTTAAGCTATATAGAGTATGAATATAGTCCATCTACAAACTTACTTTGAATCACAGTATTCTATCCTCTGACATGCAGCAAACCATGAGAGCATATTGGAAAACAATTAGGGGCAGAACGGCCATGCTGGTAAGCCTTCACCAGGCTTCTATTAGTTCCTACAGTCTCTGCAGCCTGTCAGAGCACCCAGTCTTTCCACCAAAAAAACCCACAAACCCTGCGAACTGCTGGGTCTGCACACGAACAGTCTGCAGCCATTTGAGGTCACTGTGTGGGGCAGCACAACGGATTCTACAACAGTATTTAAGAGCTAATGAGATCTTTTAAAAGCAGTGAAAGTATCGCTCATAAGGCCAGGGAGAAGCTCACAGAGGCCTCCTCAGTGCAGGCTGAACAGATGACAGTTATTCCTCCTAGCATCGTGCTCATTCCACAAAATCGAGCCAGATGTCTCCAGGCTGATAAGCAGGTGGGCGCGGGCTGCTGTGCCACCCCGCACTGGCACTGCTTCAAACCTGCTGGGTATAACCTTTAATTTGCATGCTTTTTCCTGGCACACGAGCAAGGGGTGCCATCTGCCTGGGCTGCAAGAGGAGCCCGCCGCATGTGACTGTGTGTGTGTGTGGAACACAGCGTGTGACTCTGTGTATGTGGAACACAAGGGGTGGCAGGAGGAGCATTGGAGCGGCCCAGACCGCAGCCCAGACTGCACCGGTGGCCCTGTCAGCTTGGCCCCTCCCTCTCCACCCTGGCCCATATGGCTCTCCATGCAGATAAACTCATGCTCGCTTACACACACACACACACACACACACACACACACACTCGCTGTTCTTCCCTCTCCCTCTCTTCCTTTCTGTCTCAATGTCACTCTCTTTCTTACAGTCACACACACATACATTTATACATTTACTATCATTATCAGACAGAGATATTGAATGTACACATACTGTCAGATATTCTCACTAATGACCTAAGGATTAAACAAAGCAAAAAATGTTCTAAATGAAAATGAAACAACCCCCCCCCCCCCCCCCACCTTCGGCTTAATCTTGTTCTGAATAATATGAGAATAAAACAGAAATTAAAAACAAATTACATTACAAATTACACTCCATACATAAGGTTTTCTTCTTCTAAAATTAAGTTCAGCTGGAGCAGCCTATTCTTCACAGGTAAAAAGAAAGCTGTACTATTGGTGCTTAAGTTCCAGCATTATCTCAAGCTGGTCAAGGGCACCTGTTAGCGTGGCACACATGTCTAGACTGCAGGAGCTCTGCTGTGTTATTCTACTGGAATCATTCTGACACATCGTTCCCAGCCAAAGTCATTCCACCATCACTCAGCAGCAGGGGTCTTGAACCATTTGTTTAGGCCAGACACTATTAATCAAGCCCATAACAAACTACAGCTGATGACTGATACCTAATAACCATAATAAGGGCTTCCATATTTACTGTAAAAATGAACAGAAATGAGAGGGGAAATTGCACCAAAAGAATAATGGCAAAATATGCTGAATAGCTGATAACATCTCAAGGGCCTCAGACGGTACTGAAACGATGCGATTGATGCATGAGTTCAAAAAAATAAGAATTATTTTAGCAGTTGAGGCCTTTAGTTGTGGGAGCTCGCTTCATGAATTTGTTAATTAAGTGAGAGACACGCTGGCCATCCCCTGCACCCTCTCCTGAGTGGACCATGAGCAGGATTCGTCTCCGGTGAGGGGCGCTTGGACAAGGCATGTGTTGAAATGCAGATTTAATGAACGTAAACAGGGCTGTCTGCGGGCTGAGTTTCCACACAGCTGAACAGGCTGAACAGTGACGGCTGGGCTGCATGCCACTGCTCCAGGTGGGGAGGCAGCAAATCACTGAAGTGATTCCATAACAAACCCGCCCTGATTCCTGCCTCCGAATTCGCATCTCGCTGCTTCAGAACCAATTATTTTCCACAAGCCATCAAATTCATGTAAACAAGGTAAATACGGATCCTAATGTTGTGTTCCAGAGATTATAAAAAGGGAGAGGTGTGGTGAATTTGCAGGTCTTCTAGACATCAGCAATTAGCAGAGTGCTCTAAAATCTTAAATTTGATGAAAAATAAAATCAGTGAAAGAAAAAATGTAGTGGGTTGTTAGACAACCACATAAATTAAAAATCTCCCCACCCTCTCCCATTTGTCTCCTTGGTAAGAGAAATAAAAGAGCAAATGAGAGAGAATAGAGAAGGAAGGAGGGAAAGAGAGAAACAGAGAAAAGGGAAGGAGGGAAAGAGGGAAGGGGAGAGAGTGCAGACAGAAGCCTGCTGTGCAGCGCATCACAGGGCCTCATCATTGGGCTAATTATGATGAGTATTCTCCCTGCAGGCGCATGGCTGTGGAAATGTACAGGCTTTGTTCTCCCAGATCCTGATGGAGCTGATGGGGCATGGTGCGATGCAGATGAGCAGTCCTCCAAATGTGTGCCACCACCAGGCACCACACATGCACACCCACACCCACACACACACACACACACACACACACACACACACACAGAGACACATGGCACATGGGCATGCACTTTCACATTCAGACACAAACATCTGAATGCTTGCAATCAGTCAAGCACACACACAACAATGAACTGAACACAGATATGAACATAAACATGCAAATTAATATTGAACAAATACTCAGACAGACAAAAACATATGACTCAGTTCAGTAGACACAGAATATGAGCACATTCTGCAAATCGCCACCAGTGTAGATCCACACACAGCATCCATTGGGCTTCCTACAGTAATGCATTGCCAATACTATTTATGATATTAAGGTAGCAATGCCTTCAGAATTGTATCAACAATCCATGGCGTGGGCTCTACTGTTGTCCCAGGTCTTTCTTATATTTTCTATATTGTAGACATTGCTAAGAAAACCAAAAATATGGTGTAAAACATCTACTTTTACATATGTACAGCAAATGAAGGCAGAAAAGTGCCACTCTAGTGATGTCAGTCTAATAATGCAGGTTAAATGAACAAATTTTATAGAGTCTGTGAGAGGAACAGGTGATGCACTGAAAAAGAAACAGAATGTACTCTGATCTCAAGAACACAATCAAAAATGAAGTCTATGATTTCTCCTGTATACAGGAAACACTCCTGTATGTTCCTTCCACTTCAGAATTAGAACCTCCCGAAGTATGTACTATCACTCGTAAGAATGGCCTAATCACCCTTTCCCTCTTTCAGTTAACAATATGAATGAATTCTAGGACAAATATCAAGTGATATCAATGACCAATTGTGAGTCTATCAAAGGCCCATATGCCTCAAATCAACTGCAGGTGTAAAAGAGGCCTGGTCTTAAGAGCTTAGTTACTTCACTACATGCTAACAATGCAGTGCCATGGAGACTTTATCCTCAGGCCATATTGAGTCTGAGTCAACGGTTTTCCCATAATGGTAGAACCAAAAGCACATTCAAGTGCAACACCATGAAGTTAAGTGTCTTTTTCAGACTCAAAGGGAGTGGAATCCCGGCTGGCTCGTGATGGACTGGGCTTGCCATTGAGCCAGGCTGGCTCCAGTTTGCTCGTGGTGAGAGAGAAGCAGGGGGGCTGGGAGAAGATTAAGCTTCTCTTGAATGGGACAGGCGGCTCTTTGAGGGGGCTTCTGACACTGTGTGTGTATATGCGTGTGTGTGTGTGTGTGTGTGTGTGTGCGTGTGCGTGTGTGTGTGTGGGCGCGCCTGAATGTGTGTACACGTGTGGATGGGCCTCGTCCACTCTCCATCTCCCTGTGGCAGCTGCTCGGGTGCTGGGGGTCAGGATGGGGAGTGTGTGGGCCCTGCCCCTCCCAGCAGCCTGGCTCTCCTCGCCAATTCCCAGCAGTCTGCCGACCCGTTGGAGTGATTGTTTACAGGTCTTTTCATAGCCCAGTGAATAAGCGTCCATTTTCTCCTCGTGTCCCCCCCTGTTGCTTAGGACCAGCCAGGCATAGGGAAGTGTCCCTGTGAAGCCACAATTACATTTGGCCCCTTCCCACAAACACAAGCATAAACACAACAGCCTCAATGTCCAACTCCTCTCGATTTTTCCCATTTTCCTGCAGACATATGTTCATGCAAGACTCAGACTCATTTGGTATTAGGACACTCAGGGAGGACATGTGACCAGTAGTAGTGCTGATTTTGCACAAACTGCAAACTGTAACTTCCATACACAACTTATGTGATCAATTCACCAGTACCATGCTAAAATGCTATGCTGCAATGCTAAAAAGCAAAAGGCACTGAATAAAAATATGCTTGGAAACATCTCAAAAATAGTTCAAAATTGATGAAGAGTATTATTGTTATCAATCACAGTAATCACAAGAGAATAGAAAATAATCTTACATAAAGGTGAAATTCAACTGAATAAATTTGTTAAATTAAATTAATCATAATTTATATTTTCAAATCTATAACATAAAGTTAAAAAGAACACTATGCTATGTCCATTGCAGTACTTACCATTTGTTCAGCAATATTCAACTGATCTGTCAGCTGTGAACCAGCTGTGAGAAAGTCAGGGTTCAGTATGGAGAATGTACAATTGCTTTGCTTTCTCCCACACTTCTTAACTGTCTTTGTGTCTGCAAACCTCTTACAAATGCCTATAATCCAGTTGCAGTGAGAGATGCAATTTGGCCTTTCACAGTAACAACATTAACAGAGATGAATAGGACATCAATGGCGCACTCAAATTTGTGCTGCTCCTTCAATCAAAATTGCTTTGCAGCTTCAATTGGGTAAACATGGATTTCATTTCCGTCCTCCTCTCTCCCTTCCATCTCTGTTTTAACAAAGAGGCCCAGAGACTGGTAAGCGGAAATAGATGCAACGTGACAGAAACAAATCCTGCAAACATTTCATATGAAGCCAATGCGTTTGTGGGGAAATTGCAGCAGTAGGAGCTGAATGAGGTTGGAGGCTGGTTCAGTGGGGCATTCATCGTCACTACAGGAGATCTGTCATATGAAGCTGTGATGATGAGACCACAGTGTTTGTCTCTTGGCGACAGACAGATATATTTAACAACATGCAAGCAAATACTCATACTCAAAAATCAACAGTTCACTGTTTGGGATTCAAGAGAGGACTTGTGTCTGTGGTTGGAGTAATAAGTCAAAAAGAGTGTAATAACTGGAGGAAATGCTCCACTAACATTGGAAATGATGTTGACTATCTGCTGCTCAAAAGGGTAGAAATGGAGGGCATATCTTTCCAATCCCAGAACACCATTGGCTTAGTGCTCTGACTGCTTTAGTCATGTACTAAATCAATGCGGTTAAAGCACAAATCAAGCTCTGCACAGTTTGAATCCCAAATTAACAAGGGCTTTATCTGTGGAAGACCCAGCAGTATCTGTTGTTTTTTTTGTTTTTTTTAAGTGTTATTTAAGGAGACCTGTAAGTGAAGAAAAAAAGTGACAAACTCTCAAATTATCAATGCATAGTAATCAGGGAATGTCTCCATATGCCTCCAGTTTCTGGAATGACATTGAACTAAGCTGTGCTAAGGCACATTCTCATTCTGCCAAGTTGACTTTGTCTGCTGAATGCACAAGCAGACAAAAGCTGCATGTTGCCTTCCACAGTATAGGAGCAGAGAGGGGAATGATGACAGAACAGCAGGGGAAGACTGACCCTTATCCCACCCGCACCCAAAGAAACGATTTACATGTACGATTATTACAGCAATGGAGATTTGGCTTCCGAAGTCATGTAATGTGGTTTAAAATACAAGCACATCTTGCTGTGTTTTATGGTAATAAATAACACTAGATCACCTAGATATTCTGACATGATGGGTGGATTCAATTATAAACAACTGAAAACAAGTAGATAAACTACAGCAACATGCCATGCCAGTCACTGGAGTCAATTTGAAGACTGAATGCACTGTATTATAATATTTGATTAAACAGTCATGAAATGGTAATGTAAAAAATCATCCTAACGGTGGTGTTAAGATGGCTTCCAGGGCAGGAGTGGGGAGGAGTTGTTTCGACCTCGACGCCCTTCTGAGGGTGACTCCTGGGGCAGGAATGCAGAGGATACTCCCTGGTACCAGTGTGCGACGAGGCCTGAGGTCTCCTGCACATGCAGCCTGTTCAGGAGGGGTGAGGGGGCAGCGCACCAGTCCATTCTCAGGAGGCAAAAGGACGCAACTTTTTTGACCTCTGTGGTCTAACCACAACCTTCTGTCCTCATGGAGCACAGGTGGGGAGGCAGGGGGAAGAGGTAAATCTCTCCCACGCCTCTCACAAGTCCATAGAGACTGAGCAGACAAACACTCCCACTGCACAGCTCAGCTCCCACTGAAGTGATTTAAAGGGCCATAATTCTTCTCTCTCGCGCAGAGAGAAAAACAGGGAATAGAAATTATAAAAGGATGTTTTAAAAGATTTCTGTAGGTTGACGTTCATGTTTAGTTTTTTTTTATTATTATTAAATTTATTAAGGGTTATGGGTTTATGTTACACCACACGCCCTTGTTGAGATACAAATGTTGTGTAATCTCACCTCAACACATGATCATTGAGGATCATGAGCAAGCATAGTGGCATAAGACAGTGCCTTTAATGACACAGCCATTAGAGCCATTGTTGGGTCAGCGTTAGGACAGCATTGGACAATGGTTGGGTCAACACTGGGCCAGCTTTGGACCAGTGTTGGATCAGCGTTGGATCAGCATTGGGCTAGTGTTGGATCAGTGTTGGGTCAGCATTGGGCCAGTGTTGGATCAGTGTTGTGCCAGCATTGAGCCAGCATTGAGCCCATGTTTGGTCAGCTTTGTGCTAGTCTTAGACCAGTGTTTGGTCAACGTTGGCCAGCACTGGGCCAGCATTGGATCAGTGATGGGTCAGTGTTGGGCCAGTGTTAGGTCAGCTTTGGATCAGTGCTGGTTATCAGTGCTTGGATCAGCAGCAGGTTAGCATCAAGCAAGTGGCCTTCCCAGGCAGACAGTGAACACGTGAGCAGAGGCCACAGGTGTGCTGTTCACATTCCCATCATTAGGCAGGAGCTGGGCACTGATGGCTGCCTGTCTTAGCCTCTCTGAGCTCACCACAGCTGTCAAAACACATTTCGGGTGAGAGCTTCCCCCCACCCCAGCCTGGACCACAAAGCATGGAGTAATTACTCAGCTGGACAATGAACGCTGCCTCAGTCATAAGCAGTGGGTAGAGATGCACATGCTACCTGTTCACCCATGAGATACGTCAAAGGCAGACAGAGAGAAAGAAAGGGGGATGTGTCTCTGCTGAGGTAAACTCTTACAATTGCAAATTTTCTCAAGGACTGTGTCCCTCAGTTTAATGAATCCATTATTGTGTGAGAAAGAGAGTGAAAGTAAAATAACAAGAAAGAGACTCAAAGTTAAATTAATGATTAAAGAATTAATGTGTTGTGTGTTAACACAATATAAAACAAAGGTTTGAAAATGGTTTCAGCTTAAGTGGTTTGATATTAATTAAAAGCACTGTGTGCATGTGTGCGTGTATGAGCACTTTGCAGTTGTAAATTGTAAATGGTTGTTTAGTAGCCAAATGCAAATACAAGTGGCTGCTTTCTGTGATGGTGGGATGAGACACCTGTGCAAACTGTAATGTCATCAATGCAGAGCATGTTAAATGCACACACACACACACACACACACACACACACACACACACATACACACACACACACACACACACACACACACACACACACACACACAAACACACACACACACACACACACACACACACACACATCTATCTATCTATCCATTCTCTGCTCTTTATGCTCACTCACACACAAATTCTGGGCTCAAGAACATAACTGGTCAACATCCTTAAGTTTAAACTGATTGCCAGATGGTATTTTATGTTTCATCAAAACGTGTTTGACTCTTGCTTGGCATAAGCATATTATATGTGGTTTAAAAAAATCAACAGCACAGTTTTCATTCAACTTGACAATAAGCAAATGCTGCACGACTCAGGGTCAGAACAGGATGACCAAAGAGTCAGATGCCACCATGCAAAGTGCCTTGCTGCATTCAGAACAGCATCCTCCTTACATGAGCCCAAAGAAAGGATCTTCTCATGCAGGCCCTGCACACAAACGGTCTCTCAGCACTACTGCTGTGACCCACACTTCTTGAATGATCACTGAGGAGAAAAGGTTGGTAGAAATGAGAGGATGAAAAGCAGCCCTTCAGCCTTTGAATGTCCTTGAGAGAACATCTGCCCCCTTGACCTGTAGCGACCCCGAGGGCTTGCTGGACTCCAGTCCGGTATGGCGGGTAGAACAGGACAGTGGCGTCTGTGTGTGAGTGCGAAGGTTACTCTCTCTCTCGCCCCGAGGGGATGGCTGGGGAGTGCACAGAGGCAGTGGAAGGCCAACAGACATGTGTGGTTCCATCAATTACACCCTCAGCTCTCGTCACGGGGCCCTGGCCTGCTTTCATGGCGAGGGTCTTTCTCATGCCCCCCACCCCATGCCTGTCCTTTTTTCTTGGGTTCCCCAGAGACCACACAGAGTAGCCGACTGTTAGCAGCAAGCTCCTCTCCCACACCCAGGTGCAATGAAGACCTGTAACTCCAGGGCAGGGGTGGAGCAGGAAGTGGAGCAAGACAAGTGAAGGACATGTCACTGCCTGGTTTGTTCCCAGAGTTGTTCTGCTTTTATATTCTGTGGTATCTGTGTGTCCGTTAAGGTTGGTTTCACAGAGAGAGGGGGAGTGGGGGTGGAGAGATGCCTGGCAGAAAGCCTAGATAACATCCTCTACTCTCCCATCCGTCTCTGTCCTTCACCACTGTTGCCAAAATGAAGACACTGATATTCCAACCCCCTCCTCCAAATCACTGTCACTATTACAGCATGCTCTCAGATGTGGGCCTCCCTATATGAAGGTTCTGCCAGATCTTGATGAATCCAGACCTGGTCCTGACAGCTTATCCACTGCAGGCAGGCCCATTTTCTGGCTGTAGACTCCCTGCCTGCCCTGTATCCTGGAGCTTCCTCCCTTTGCCATTGTGTGGGGGCATTACACAGGCCTGTGCCTTCTCTACCCAAAAGGTAATTCCTGTTCTGACAGCACATGACTGGGGGCAGTGTTCTGGGAAGCATCCTCAGGTACTTGTACAGTGCATTCCATATACTCCTTATCTCTCTTCATTCCATTGGCACTCAGTGCTGAAATGGCTCTCCACATGGCTCTCCTTACTGAGGAGGGAGCTGGTTCTTGTCTATCAGAGAGAAGAGTGGGTGGTGAGTGTGTGTGTGTGTGTGTGTGTGTGTGTGTGTGTGTGTGTGTGTGTGTGTGTGTGTGTGTGTGTGTGTGTGTGTGTGTGTGTGTGTGTGTGTGTGTGTGTGTGTACATGCACATGTATTTGTGCAAATCCTGGTCTGGACAGGAACTGGCAACGTGCCATTATCTGACAGCCAGCAGGCCCAGGTGCACAGAGCCCAGGTGTGTGTCTATGAATAACACAATGAGCAAGCGCAAACAGAGAGTAAGAGAGAAAGAAAGGGAGAAAAAAACAAGAGAGGGAGAGAGAGAGAAAGAAAGAGAGCGAATGAAAACAAATGCAAATAGAGAGAGTCTGGTGTCAAGGCTCACCTGTTGAACACCTGCAATATTCAGTCCAGCAGCAAAGCATTCACAGCTACTAATCAAGATTTAAAGGGTCCCAAACTCTTCACTATTTATTCGACCGTGATCACGTCCCATTCAAGGATACTTATGGTGGTGATGAAGGTCTGCCTTTAAAAGCATCTGTTTCACTTGCTACAGTTCCTATTAATCACGTATCACTACCTATTTTCTTTTATGCATTCCATCTCCATTTTACCTTCCACCATTAAAAACACATCAGGGATTAGGGAGGCTATCAAAGTCTGTTATAGTGAGCAAAGTCCTTTAAGTCAGACATTACCACACACCTCACAAAGCACAGAGGTGTTTTAATTCACACTCATAAGCCAATCCTGCAAATTCATTCACACATATTAAAGCACAGTGCACTCAGCCCACATTTTTATGCAAACTTCTGAGTCAGATTTTAATATTTCATATAAAACCTCAGCAACTTGTTCCCTCTGAATGGACTAATACACATTTGGAATGACTGGAAATCCAATATCAGTTCAATTTGCAATGCCTACTGGTAGTGACACATGTCTAATGCAGCTCCACCACAATCCTTTTAATCACACATGAGCTGAACTGTCTTCATATAGAGGTATTACAGTGCAAGGTGTTTGGATAGCATTACACACAAACCATGGATTTACATAGAACTTGGGAATAAAATAGCATATTTTTTATGTGCAGGAGGGATCAATCTTAGATCTTACACATGCACCATTCTGCTGAGAACCATAAAAACACCTTTTTTATGATAATCGCTAATTGTGTATATGATGCATGGATTCTTTGATATGCAAATGTTCGTCAGGCTATATCAGGTAGAATACTGTGTCATTCATATGAGAAAAAGAAAAGGAAATCTGAAAGAAAGGAAAAAATAAGAAAAATCTGAATAAAGACTGAAGAGAGATTGTCAAACAGGGATAAAGTACAAACTGGCTGGTAGGTGTGGTATGAATCACCAGTTATGCTGCTAAGCTAAATGTTCATAATGACTGGGTTGCATATCACTGGTATGCCTATAGAAGCTTAAAAAGAGAGAGAGAGTGAGAAATGAATGAATAAATGTTGAAATTTTGAGAACGACCCTTGCCTGGTGTCTCTCCTGTCAGTCATGCCTACAGGTGCCTTTACACTCACATGGAGGGTGCGCTTCACTGGTGCATGTAGACAATCTCCTCCTCTGAATACTGACCGCACCTACACATGTGCACACATGCACACAGTGCACTGACCTAAGATGGCTGAATGGGGGTTTTCTTACAACAAACCATATTAATAATCTAGTCTGCTGAGACATGAACATAAAGAAACATATCAACCAAGGCCAGCTTTGAATAAGATAATAAGGAAAACATTCCAGGTGGTGGTAGCTAGTTGTTAGTGTACTAGTGGAGCAGGTAGCATGGAGAGCTCAAAGAGTGAAAACAGTCAGATGTGTTGCTGTAATCAGTGAGAGAGACCAACACAGGGTACAGAAGTGCAGCCACACACATAAATGATACACATGCAGGGAGTAACATGACCCCAAGCCTGCTCCTCCCATCAGACACAAATTTGGCCTGATACAGGAAAATCACCACCATGATGTATACCATACACCAGGGGAAGCTCTTCAGCTCTCTCTCTCTCTCTCTTTGCTGTGTGCGGAGTTTATAGTGCTACTGAGGCTGCACATCAGTTCCAGTGTTCCTGTCAGAGTGCACCAGGTACCACATTATTTGTAATCCAAACACAGTGTCGTTTCTGTAAGAATCATATTCTCCTGTTAGGAACAGAATAGGTTTCATGTGTGGAAGAAGAAGACTAGGAGAAAACTGCACTCTTTCCTTTGTTTCCCACTTGCTTTGTGGTCTTTCTCTGACTGTCCACTGACTCACATACAATAATGGCAAAGCCACATGTCTCACAAATTTACTCACAATTGGTAGATTTGACCCTCATCTTGTGGTCACAATTCTCAAATAGCATACCTGGGCCAAGCACTACAAGATGTAATGAAACCTGCAAAGATAGTCATAGATACCCAAAAAGAAAATACTGGCTATGTATTGAATTAGGCATGACGTATCTCGATTATGTAAGTTTTGGAGTTGAGGTGAGTATATGTGCAGGATACCATTAAAGTTATGGTTAGGTGTACATGGGCTATCAGTTGCAGTAGTAATGACAAGATGCTATCTCCCAATAACAACTTTCCCTGTGGATTTATAACAATTATCGCAAAGTATGCTACACCATCAGTTAAACAGTGATAGGCTACATGCAGCCTCTACACTGGAACTCTCCGTTTAGCGACAGTACAGAAGCATGATTATGATTCATCACTAGCCAAACACTCGATGATTTGTGTGTGGGGAAAGGGGCTGAGCGTGTGTGGGAAGGCCCCTCAGTGACACAGTGCGGGAGGCGGAGCCTGGCACGAGTAATTACTCTGCTTGACTTACTTTCACATGAGTAATGAGGCCATGGTTGGCTGCCACAACTGGTCCATTTGTCACCCTGAGCCACGGCATCGTACAGCACATCCCAACTCAGTGCCGCTAAGGTCAAGCTAAACACCTCTCCTGTACCTGATTAATTCCCCAGCAAAGACGTGGGAATAAAATTCGATGGATCATTTCCAATTAGCTGAAGTCTCCGATACGGAACCGCAGCCAGGGTCACGGAACCTTTTGTAAGTTGCATTAATTACAGCACATAGCCCGGCGCCACACTAAAATCTCATAACAGGCGGGGTCGACAAAATCGATTTTGGTGCTCCACTAAAGGCGCCGTAGATCAATAGATGAGTCAGCTGAAGGGGCTGCGACGCAGAACTGCGCCTGGGAAAGATGGCCGGGTGAATCTGATATTACGGAGACAGACAAAGCACATACTTTTGATAAAGAATTAATAGCAACAATTAATCATTTACATCATACATATGAACCAAGTAATACACATTCTTGGCATCAGGTTTTATTGTTTAAGGTTTACTTTAGTCTGCCTTCATGCAGCCTGAACTAACAGTTCTTAGGTTAATGTTTCTGAAGTCAGGTTGATGCAGCAAGCAAGTGCAGCACATGTCCAGCTTGGTAGACTCCTTTGCCACTGAAATGCTCAACAAGGCAATACCACATTGATATTCAAGGGGCAAGATTGGTGCCATTGTGAACACAGCTCCAAATGAACCTCTGACAATGGCAGCACATTCACAAATGTATACACTGACTGTAGCCACCGTAGAGGTGGTTAGCAATGCCAATGCCGCTTTGCTCTGAAAAGTTCAGGCTCCTACTGTTTGCCCACTATTGGCCACCTGTTGTTCCTAATGACTGTGGTAAAGGTGTGAATTTGAATTGCTCCCAGCTGTAGCATGGGGTTGGTGAACTAACATGGGCTGGGAGTGACATTGGTGGCACTGGGCACGGGCAGGCCGGCCTCATGTAGCTCAGCCACCTGGGGTCTGATGACCAAGGCTCATCCAGGACAGACGGCCCTTCAGCCAGCCAACACTAGCACAGGTGGCCTTCTGGGAGGTCGCCCACTGCTAGAGCTGCCATGAAGGCAGCTGAGACTCCCCCACACACACACACACACACACACACACTCACATACACACAGAGAGAGAGAGAGAGAGAGAGAGAGAGAGAGAGAGAGAGAGAGCGCTATTTAGAAACAGTATAAATATAAATATGTAGTGAGCAAGATTATATAGTCACAGAACATGGTAAAATGCTGCCAAATATATATTAGGCTACAAGTGACACAAGTCATTTATTTTGTTAGCAAAAGAAAGAAGAGCAAAATAGAAAGAAATAAGAAAGGATTACAGTCAACAAATATTATACAATGTTTTATTTTGATTGAATACAGTCTTGTCACAAATGAATTTTCCTTCAAATAAAAATGGGGCACAGAAAATGTTTTGTTCGATTGAGCATCAGTCCTTCAATTAATGATAACAGTGATCCTTCCCATGAAAACATGCATCGAGCAGCATGACACTAATCCTAAGCAGGAGACGTGCACTTCATGGAGGGAATAATAAACAAACTCCCACTCTCTGGAATGAAATAAGTCAGCTCTGAATGTTTGCACAAGTTCCAATATGCAATGTGAAAAGAACCATAAATTAATCTTGAATATCATCAACCTTTATACACCGCCCCATGCCCCCCGTGTATGTGTCAGAAAACCGTATACAGGAAATCCAACAGCACTACAGGTCAGGGAGTATTAGGGGCAAAGATTTTCATTTTCTTCACATACACATACCTACAGGTGTGCACAAAAGCAGAGAGTTGAATGTCTTTTTACTTCAAGACAAAGTTAGATGCCTTGTATTGCTACTTATTCATAGAAGCTGACAGTATTTAAGATGCTAATAAGATGGGATAGGATGACACATTTGACAGAGAACAAACCCTTCAGTATTCCAGACACACACTCAATCAGTAGCTGGCTTTCCTGCTTTTAATCTCCTGAGCTATGATCCATAGGTCCATGGGCAGGCTTTGTGAAGTGGAAAGCAGCAGGCGTGATTGTCTGTCTGACACAAGTGAAGGGAAAAAAAAGCATTAAAAGACATCCTTAGTTCTATTAGAATACAAAAAGTAGAAGACAGAGGAAGCACTGGAATCATAGTAATGTGCCTTGAGCAAGCTGTTCCTTCTTTACTGATCACAAAGAGGAAAACATTTAACATGGCAAGACTCAGCCTTAGACCAAAAGACAGAGTCGCATACGCCAACCTGGGTTATGAAACAGGTAGGAAAAGGTTACATAACAGTCTGTCTCATGGGGAAGCATTAAAATGAAAAACAAGGGTTCACTTTTCACATCTCTTTGAAAGACCCTTCCAGTATCTAGATGAAGTAGAAGCCCTTGGCTCATCAGTGTTCAGTTCACATATGGAGTCTACAGTCCTTTCCTTTGCCTTTGTTCCAGCAATCATGAAGGGCTTGGAGGGGTCAGGGTGAAGGAGAGAGTCAGGCCACATTGGTCCCCTGCAGGTGGAAGCACTGGCCCCGGCACCACCCTGCCATTATCCGCCCACACCCACCATGCGGTACTGGGGGATGGAAGTGTGCCTTAGTCCACCTCCACGTCCAGGTCCAGCTCCGTGCTCAGGTTGAGGTAGAAGAGGGCATACACAGCCAGGAGGAACGCCAGCACTGCCACGACGACAAGGACAGCGTCCTGCCACATCACAGATGACAGGGAAGACTCATCAGTCCATATCAGATCACACAGTACACAGTGTGAATATCTGCAGTGCAGCGATTTAAATTACTGTGACAGTACCCGTGCTACTGATAAATCCGAACGTAGGTATTCAAAGGCTGTTAAGGCTTTCTGTCTGCCAGGTTCTAGACCACATACATAGAGCCCTTAACTGCACCTAATGTGCTTTAAAATGTTCAGGTGTGCCATATGATAAATTGAAAATGCTTTTTGTGCAAAGAGGACTATGTGCTTACAGTCCTCAAATGGCCCTAGTAACTTCAGAGTTCAGTTAAGTTCACTACTTTTATTGACGTGAACCCCTCTGGTAAGATTCTCAAAGAATTTATAAAACTTATAAAAGTTTTTAAAACTTTTTAAAGCTGAAATGCTCTAGTCCATGATCCATGATGTCAATGAAATAGCAGGTGTAAATGTTCTGCAAGGCACTGAAGGTTTCCCCTCATCACAGGTCTGTTCGTCATTACCTTACACACACATGTGGGCATGTCTAAAAGCTAACACATTAATATGTTTACACAGATTTCACACAGGGCCTAACAACATCAGTAGCTTCAACAAAAAAAATCTCTCTCCCTTTATTCTAATTAAGACTTTTATGGAGCATAATGGCAAAATTAAGCTGATGATAGCAACAAGAATGAACTTCAAACTTGAACTGGGGTTTTAAAACATTAGTCATTACATTTCAGGCTAAATTACAATTTTCATCAATCTCAATCTTTCACAAAGTACAATTGTGTAGTAAGAGTGATTTAGCAAAGAAACTGATCTTCATCTTGATAATTTATCAAACTATCTAATCTTAAGTACTGCAGGAGACTTTCATTGTAGCACCATGTATATTGAGAATAGATTGCACAGACATGCTGCACAATGACAGAAAATGTAACTAATAAATTGTAGAGTACGGTGGATTTTTTCAATGCATAACTGTTGACTCAAACTCTCTGATTAGAACTGCCACACGTGCGTGCATGTGTGTGTGTGTGTGTGTGTGTGTGTGTGTGTGTAGGATAGAGAACCGCTGGGTATTTAGCTTTGCATTGCCTGGTCCACAGTTGGATCCAGAATGAAATATAACATCTCACTTTGATACAATACTCTTAATCAAAGAGCAGCTATGCTGCTGTTTAAATAATTCAGCATGATTATCCAAGACATCACAGCCGTCCTTGTGACAGAGTTATGATAGATACACCAAGGGAGGCAGAGAGAGAGAGAGACACTGAAGATCACATTTCAGGTAAGATACATCTACTCCACCAAAGGAGGAGTATGCACATGTAGTATGTATTCCCTCTGTCCTACACCTACACACACACACACACACACACACACTTTCAGAATATGTCCAACATTACATACAGCACATTAGTTATTATATCCTTTACAGTTAAAGGAGAAAGCAAGCAACATCTTTTCCAAAAAAATATGCATCCTGTGATGGCGGAAATGGAACAAATTTTGCAAACAGTTTGGTCTTTGCCTCATGCTAAACTCCAAGGCAAATTCCAATGCAAAGTCCACATGTTCCAAATCTGTGTACATGGCCATGACTTGCAATGACTAAAACAATAAGCTAATATTTATGTTCTGCATTTTCAATGACAGTAAAGAATTATAATTTAATTATCTTTGTAGTGTATGACTCATCTAAATACAATTCAAATGCAAATGAGATTTCAAATAAATGTAAACTTTCTTTTGAAACAGAGATAGAAACAATATCTGGCATGTTTGCAATTATTGAGAAGACATCAGTTGTAATGTTAAACCACTCAGGCCTAACACCCACACACAGACACAATTCATAAACACAAACAACTGCACACACACACCCCAAGCATGCAAAAACAAAAAAACAAAACAAACAAACAAAAACACTCCTCCTAGAGAGAGAGGTGTTCCAACAAAGAGGGCTCATAATAAAGGTAGTGGGAGGGGGTATATTAGAAGTCCTGGCGATGGCCATAACTTAAGCAGCAGCTGCTGCTGTGGTCGTGCTCACCCTTATTAGTAGCACTAACTGCCCACTGCATTTATCTCATTCCAGCCAGACTCTCAACAGATTATGTCATCCCTAATTGGAAAAATTTTACATTTCATGCACTTTAGTTTCATTTATTCCACCCCGTGTTGATTTACCTTTCAATTTAACTAGCTTGAGCTGAGGCATAATTACAGCTGCATCAAAGGGGTATTTAGACTGTCTCATGTCTGTCTCTTGTGAAATGTTTTACCAACACTGTCTTCATCTGAAATAAGTGTAAAATAACCAAAATGCTTTAAAGCAGAGCCTATAGCTTTGAACTCTAATTACATTTACAGTTGTCACTATACTTGCTATAGTGCATGTTGGCTGTAAAGATACTTCATACATGCACATGTTTAAAGAACATCAAGTAAAGTTCTCCCTATTCCCTGTGAATGTGAAATGAACATGACAGAGAACTCTGGGATACCATCGACAGCAGCATGTGACATATCAGCAACAGCTGTGGTCTGATCAGAGCATCCTCCCCAGTCATATGGCAACAGGACAACAACTCACACACACACACACACACACACACACACACACACACACACACACACCCATCATCGATGTTGTCATCTTTAGATCTCCTGGACTTCCCTGTCTCACTGTATTTCGTTGACTGCACTTATATGACATTTACCTGCACCTTCTCCATCCATAAATCTATTTTTATCCGAAGTTCAGTTCCACAGCCACACGAAGGTATAAAATACAGACTGCCAACACCACTGGCCAACAGAAAGAACAATTATGGGATTTACTCCTGTTACAAGCCTGTGTAGATCTCTCAGCACACAGTGGCTACTGGGCCAAGGTATGTTGTATACTTTCCCCACTGGCAGTTACTGGCAGGCAGCCTACAGGTTGTTTTTGTTTGTTTGTTTGTTTTTTGAGAGAACCATTTTGAGAAAACCATTTTGTATTGCATTGTATGCAATATAAAAGCAGGCCTCCCCATACGTAGCACAGAGGTGTGAAGAAGCCTCTTAAACGCAGCTCATATGAGATCCTCGGCACCGCCACTACCAGAAGCACACCACGGCCCTCCACACACACCTCTCATCAGCACTCCAATCCCGAAAATACCCACGCCAGGACCCCGCATAACAAGTGTGAGATGATAGCATCCATTCATTCCAGCATTTTGACTAATATTACACAATCATTTGTGTTGAATGGGATATCCTACTGAAAGAAAGGCAAATTTTTCACTTTGGCTGTCAAAAGGTGGATACAGATTTTCATCTGCAATCTTAACACATGCGTTGGAATGCAAACTGAAGAGGAAAACAGTTAAAAACCATTGGGCCTGCGGCTGCTTAGCATTCCGCGCCAGGGGCAGCGTGCTGGCACGCTCTTTTCCAGGCCAGTCGGTCTATGCCGAGCAGGCAGCCAGCTCCACTCCTCTTTGCCAGGCTGTGCCATCCGCTGAGCCTGGCACTGGAGAGGCAAGCAATGCCCACAGCAGGTGGCTTGGCGCCCAGTGCCTCCTCATTCCAGCAGGCAGCATCCCAGCACACCAACTGGTCAGTGCATGGAGAACAGAAGCTAGCTGGGACTGCCAACTGTCGGAGGCCTGCCACCATGCCCCGCCCCACCACCTTCACCCTGCCTCCCTGACCAATCTCCCTGCAAAACACCACCCCCGCCTGACCCTACCCGCCACCCTGACCCGCCTACCTGCCCCACCTCCCTGCCTCGCACCCGTGCCCACCTTGCACAGCAAGCACAGCTGGTATGGGAACAGAGCACAGAGCTGCATGAGTAGAACAAGATATGAGTGAGAGACAGAGGCAGACAAAGAAAAAGAAAATTGGAATGTAAGAAAAAAAAGAGTAAGAAATAAAGAGAGAGTGATTTAGAAAAAGAGAGGGAGGGAAAGGGAGAGACATAGAACTCCACTGAGGAGTGGTCACAGGCTCTGAGCCACCTGCCAAGCACATGCACAGAGGGAACCACCAATGGAAAAACAAGTGGAGTGGTCAGAGCAAACTCGCTGAGAGAGGGAAGCCAAGAGAGACATAGCACAGCACAGTCCAAGGCCTCTCGTTCTGTCCAGGAGAGAACAAAAGTGTGGTCCGGAAGACTCCATTACTGACCAGTCATGCCAACACAAACAAAATCCACTCTATGTTCATCCAAAGCTTCCCAAGACAATGAGCAAAAGCTGACATTCATAAATGAAAAATGTCCTGCAAAAACACATTCATTTCACCTTCAAGGTTTAATCGAGTACCTGCAGAAAGGATCTTCAATGAACCAGAAGCTTAATGTAAGGTTCAGCTGGTTTTATATCTTGTTGCCAAAGGTATAATACAAATTTTAGAAAACATCTATTAATCTTTCAAGACTTAACTCCCATTGATGATTTTATGAGAGCTCATTGTCTAAAAAGGCACACTGCATCAACTGCAATCACAAAGGTTTGACCTTCACCAGTGAACCCTTCTTGGTAAATCACTTCACTCTTGCACCAGCTTTTACAAACCACATCACTCCAAAGTGGACTGTTCACATATGTAACTGGCCAGTTCTGCAGACTCTTGCTTTAAGTAACAATATTGTTTTATTGCAGTTGTTGTTTAGTGTCCACCTGCCATCATCCATACTTGATTACGACAGAATACATGATAATTTTGAAGGGGAGGTGTTGGAACAAGATAAACTCCAGGACAGACTCTCAGATATAGCACACGATTTCCTTCAAACACGCACTTTCAAATGACATAAGGCAAAGAGAAGCTGGGCGACACTGCATTCAAACTTTGAATCTTTGGTGTGTGACAGGCGAAGGCTGAGAGAGAAAGCTCCTCCTTCCTTTGAGAGTCAAGCACTAGCTTACCTTCACACCCGTATAGTGGAGCTACTTGGATTACTCTCAGGTTTTTGAGTAATGTGTTGGTGCGGGTGTAGATGTTGTAGCTAAGAAATGAGAGAAGCAGGCAGCAGCTGGGACAGTAGTGGAGTTAACGAGCAGGCAAGCAGCTCACCCTGATTCCCGGAGCGCTTCTCTTCGCCTCTGCCTTCAGGCGTGTGGCTCGCAGAGCTGGCTTGGTTTTCTTATAATCCTGCTTTCCTGAGACAGAAGACAGACGAACACACACACACACACACACACACACACACACACAACTTCTGTTACCTCCATGGTTGTGTAAGAGCAGTCTTGTTTGCGCTCTTTGCTCAGTTATTTTAAACTCCAAAATTAGCAGTAATTACAAGGCTTTCAAAACTCTTTAATAATATGTAAACAAAATAACATACATTTTCTATTGTCTTCATTAATGCTTGATTAGGAATCATTAGGCTAATGGATTTTGTTAAGGCATCCTCAGTTGGCCCAAATGGATTTGTCAGATGGCCCAAATGTATTTAATAAATAATTTTTATGTTTAATATTTTTACATACAGCACTTTTTTCCAGGAAAGCTACTTTAACATGTTACAGTATTTCCTTGGAAGACCAAATTATTAATAAGTATTTAATTCATAAATATATGCACTCAGACACATGCTCAGAATTACTCATGCAAGCACATAGTCCTGATTTCTCACCTAAGCAGCAGTTATATGCAACACCGTGGTTTTTTTTTTTTTGCCACAAAGCTACGAGGTGCCAGGGCCACCTGGCTGAGTGTGTGTGGGTTAGAGCATTTGCTTGTGTTGTGTGTGAGTCTGTAGCAGTTGTGTGTGTAATGAGAAGCAAACAGATGAAGGGAGAATGAAAGAAGTGGGAAGGCAACAGCTTGGTGAGACGGGTGATGGAGAAGGGCGGGCGTCCTCACACATGGCAGCAGGCTCGGGGGCAGGCTAAAGGTGCCCCAGAGGGCTGCTGACATGCTGGGGCCAGTTCAGGTGCAACTTCTGCTTCATTAGGGCTCATTTACATGGAGGAGAGGAGAGACAGGCTGGGGGTTGAGGGGAGGAGCGTCCTGATCCATCTAAAGCAGCTTGCTGTGGGACTGACTGCTCTCAGACACCCATGCTGCAAAGCTGACCCTCCCTAGGGTCACACGGGTCTCTCGCACCATAAGGTGCAGCCTCAGGGTCAACCAAAGAGTGAGAGGACAGGGTAAATGCACTGCTGCCCTATTCGTGCCCACAGTTACGGAAATAAACACTTCTAGAACAGGCAGGGTCATATGGATTCATTGAAACCACACCTGGAGGGTCTAGGAACTGCCCCGAGAGGCTCTCACACTGAAATCCTGTGGTAGAGACTATGATCAAAGGGCCTGGTTGGTACTCAGGTTTGGTAGAAGCTTGCTCATAAAAAAGATTCAACTTTTTAATTATTATGGTAAAAATCTACCAGCCAAAAACAGGAAAATAAAGAAGCAACATCTTCTATTATGAAATAATCAGGTTGACTTACAATATACCACTGCAGTTTTGACATTTTAAATAACATACACTGGCACACTGCAAATCCATAAAAAAGCAATTATTCCAGCTTTAAAGACCTTAGCCTGCACCTTCTGAGACATGCAGCACACATCACATTTACCCCTTATTCTGAAAACCTACAGTCATTCACTCTTGCACCTGCAATGACTGTACACGGCATGGAAGGCAAATCACATTTTGTTCACAGCCAATGGGATTAGCTGTATATCTCATTTTTGCATAAACTTTCCTTTGTGGTGCAAAGCCACAGAATAAGCTAAACCATCTGTTCTGAATGAATAGTTCATTTTAACCAAATCAAAGTAATTGCTCTGAGAATGTATATAAAATGTTTATACAGTGAGACTTTGTGGACTTGCTAGCGCACTAGTCTCACATTCCTTCTTCGAGGTCTACTGCGAACTTAGTCATGACAACTCTGGCCAGCCACCTTTCATCATCACCCTTCTTCTGCAGCTCCTCCTTTAGTCTTACCTTCGAGCACACCTTGCATCTTTATCCAGCGTACTCATAGCTGAGCACTGCCACTCCAGACAAACATGCCACTACTTTTTTGGACGACAATGCGATGTGACTTTGGCTACACAGTGTTGTGAGCCACGAACAAAGCCCACGATATTCTGATGGGGTAAAGTGTGTCACTCAAAAGATGATTTTAGTCCTGACAACCCATCACACTGTCAAAGAGATGTCCAATCCAGTTCATCCCCAACCCTGTCGAGCTGCTCTGAAAATTACCTTAACAGAAGTGAAAAACCACTTCCAGCTTGTGCTGGATGAAGTGCTATGTAATTTTTACAGCTTTTGTCCCACTTTTAAAAAAGCCAAGTTCCTGTGTTCACCTGACTCTAGACAAAAACAGGACAGTCGTACAATTTGTGTGTAGCAGTGACCAAATATACACTGCAAGTGGAGGAAGGGGATGGAACCAGGTGATCAAGACTTTGGAGAGTTGCACAAAGCAGAATGCTGCTGGCCCAGGCAGCCAGCTCTCTGTAAGGCTATGTGGAGCAGGAAAGCCTTCAGGACTGGGCCATGGGCAATGTTGTTCAAAATTAAAGTTAAAAGCGGTGTGTTGCATTATTGGAGAAGACAGACCTGGATCCTGGCTCTAGGCCAAAGAGGGAAAGAGAGATACAAAGACATAGCCATAGATAGAGTGAAAATAAAGGGAAAGAGACAAGAAAAAGATTGAAAGAGAGAGAGAAAAAAGTAAGAGGAATGAGAGAATGGAGAGGAGACAGGAAGAGGCAGAGAGAAAGAGAGAAGAAGAACATTGACATCATCCATCATCAGAAGGCAGCACTGCAGGCTGACTCTCACTACACAAGGGACATTTGGCCCTCGTCTCTCACATCACATCACCAGACTTTCAGCACAGCAGAGGGTAAAAGACACACAAATAGACACACCGAACTGCCCTGAGAAGAGCTGAGCGTAAACACACATATGCGCCAAGAGGAGAGAGTGAAAACCACTGGCCTGTGGGATAGATAAGTCAGCGAGTGCAGGGTGGGCCATCGCATCTCCAACCAGATGACCGCACACACGTGCAATGGCAGTCCCACTGCTGGGTGACAGCACTCTACACTCCATTATAAGGAGTAATGATAGTACTTAAGGACAGTGTGTCAACATCAAAATGCTTGACATCACAAAAGCTCACCCACTGAAAAAAAAAAAAGAAGCTAAACCTGACAGGATATAAATTACCTTCCAATTACAATTTCAAATTATGATGTGTATTCTTTCTTTTATGCTGCTTTTTGCTATTTTAGGCAACTTTTCTTTTTTGTTAAACAGTGATTCACTGAAATTAGCTGACAGAGGTGCTTTTCAAGGCAACTGAAACGAAGGGGGGCAGCAGTTATGTCTTTGAATTGATGAGATGAAAAAGATGGAAAACAAAATGGAATATGGCTGAGATTCAGAGAATTCAGCAGGGGTTCAGCTTGTTATGTTTCTTCCACAGTCTTGCAACAGAGCTACAGTGAAGCAAGGTAACAGTGCACACCAAGCTAAATAACCTTACTAAAAGAGTGCGAAATAAGATCGCACGTGAGACAGGTTCATTCAGCCTAAGACAACAGCTTGAGTTACACATTGCACAATATCAGGAATACAGTGACCCTGTGACCTCAGTTAATCAACATCAAAAAACCTTACAAATTCCCCTCTGCACACACTTAATTAGAACTCAACCACATGGTGGAGAAGCCACATCCACATGACATGTTAAACTGCTGTTTGATTTATATGTGTTACATTGGGTAAGCAGTTGGGCATTATTTCTTGTTAAAGGAGGATGAAAAGGGCAAAATGTATGTGACACAATATAAAAACTGCTGGCAAAGCCTGATACCATTTGCAGAGTGGGTCAGGGTAGCATAACCCTGTGCCGATGCACTCACAATGTCAAGGGTTGTGTTAGTTTATGGCCAGTACTTTCACAAAGAAAGACCTGTTCTTACATATATCTATGCCTATTCACCCTACTTCATTAAAAATCTGAAAAAAATGAAACAATCAAAAGAACAGGAAGGTAAAAGAAAGATGGTTGTTTTCCATCTTCTCTTTAATTAAAAAAGCTGGAGAATATTTTATGAAGATAAAAATATTCCAATTTTTCTTCATTTTAAACACTGAATGAAACCTCAGAAAGAAGAACCTCACCAATTTGTTTGCGGTACTGATCGACCGGCAGCCTGGCAGCATTCGCTTCCTTCTTCCCCATTGTTTCCTGGGAGAGGAACAGTGAAAAAAAAGAAGCTATGAAGAGAGAGCAAAAGAATGGTGAACCCTAACCTGTTCAAACTGAAAACTACACTGCAGTCATCAGCAATAGTGGGATTTGGAAGATGCTATTTCAAACTCCTCAGAAGAGTATGAACTTTTACCTAACATAATTGAGTCATGTGAATCAATGAATCAATGTTTCATTTTAGGTGCCATCTTTTCAAAAACAACTACTGACAAAGGAAGAATAAAAAATTTATATTTATATATATTTATATATATATATATATATATATATATATATAGCACGCACAGACACACTGATATTTTAGTTCTGATAAATACTGTGATACATAAAACTTAAAAATGAGCCAGAAATCTAACCAATCTTCCTGAATGGAGCTAATCATCATAAGCAATAAAATAGTACATGAATATCCAAGAGTACTCAATCCAGTTGCACACAATGATTAATGCTTAAGGTGGCATGAAAAAGACTAACCAACATTATTTTGATAGAAATGACTGACATCTGTTGGACCATGAGTATGTCACAATTCATCAAAGTGATGCATAACACTACTCTGAAATGTCTTATGCTGATCAAAATGCTCACACCACACACAACACTGGTTTGTTAGAGAGCTAATCTTTATATGGCAGCCTTCTGCAATATCAATATTGTAAAGGACAATGTTATCATAATGATTAACAAGTAATATTTTGTGCAACCCTTGTTACTATGCAGTTTTAATTTGCCCCTATGACACCACTATTTGTTGTTTACAGAATTTCTATAATTGGTTTTTAATGAAACATGCAGTGGGTCAGCTCAGTGGGTCTAGAAGTACTGACAATAATCATGTTATGCTAAGAAAGGCATGTTGTGACAATCATGATAATGGTAACACTGCCATACTACCCAGATCCATTTTAAAGTTTGTTTTTCACAGACAGAGCTCTCCCCTGAAAGGTCTGAAGCCATTTTGACAATCATGTTTCTAGTAAAGGAATGTTCAGTCTTGCTTTACACCAGCTGCAGATACACATCTCTCTGACTGATTTCCATAGCAACTGACAAAGAAGCAAATATCAGCCATACATGCGTATTTCACATTTGGTATGGAGGGAGTCATATTTATACATACACACACACACACACACACACACACACACACACACACACGTATCTACATACATACATACATACATACATACATACACACATTTTATATATATTACATATATATTCAATAGATGTAGATATTGAAAATTGCAGTAAAGTATACAGAGTCCTTCATCAGCTGTGCAAGTGCTTCACATATATAATGTCATTCTCAAGAACCTCAACACCCAATTCTATTGAGTCTGTAAGAGAACCTTCTTCTAAGATTCCATTCCTGCACTTCACAATACTATTTTCAATCAATACTCCTCCCTTTGTTACAGATTGGGAAAAAGCAAGCATGAGCCAAAGGGCAGGCTTGTGTTTCTGATGATGTTTAAACCTGCCTGACCCATTCTGTCTAAGAGAAATCAAGCAGCGGACCTCTGCCCTGCTCTGCTTTGACTCATAAGCTGGAGCTCTCCTGAGAAGGCATGGGGAGGTTCCGTGATAAGAGCTCCATCATACCAATTAGCATTATGATGACATGCAGAGCTGCTGAGGAGCATGAAACCAGAGCATCGCATAAGATGGATTCAGCCATTCACAAAGGCCAGCTGTTGAAGCTAATAGTTCCCCCATGACTATCTATGTTAAATACATTCCTGCTCAATGTGTCTTTAATCTCCACACCAAGGTGATGTAATTACAGCGCATCAGCAGGCGACAAAAACAGCAAAGGCATGAGTTGCTTTTGCAAAGACAACAGACCATGTGGGTTATTCTAATGCTTACACAACAGAGCAGATCACCAGGGCATGGCATCCCTTATAACCAAATGCTTACTCACTAAAGCACTGTGACCAATGTAGAAAGTAGACAAGGGGTGCTAAACATTCTTGCACCATCAGGCACTGTTAACTTAAAGACTCAAGTAGGGGTCACAAAGTAAAAACCACGTCATTGGGCAGCGGCTCTTATAATGACCATGCAGGAATACATTGTCCAAGACAGTTTACCCATTAAACAAGCCACATGGTACTGGAATGTGTCTTCTTGTAATAACTCATTTCAAATACTGCTGTACAACTTGCACATTTAAAAATTGGCTCTGACCACAGTAAAATGTATGGTGATATGGGTGTGCAAACAGGACATGTGGACACTCCATAAGTAAGGGCAGAGTTAGCCACAGGCTGTGTATGCTTCTGCTTTGAAGACTTAAGCTTTGAAAGAATATTTTTATTACTCCCCAACTACAAAGGTTTCGAAGTGAAAGAGATTCAAGATTAAAATGAGTACCTCAGGCACCATTTAAAATAAAAATTAACTCTTTTACATTCTCATGCAAGCAGATATTCACTGCAATAAAAGTTATAATTGGTTAGGTTAGCTGTATTCTGAGAAGGTGATAAAGTGATATGCTCATTTGCTGGAATTTTGTTTACGTGACATTTTCGGGTGATCTTCTGATGGATAAAGCCTGGTCATTAAACAAACAGTAAACGGTAAACAAAGAATACAAGTTACACTCTCTATAGTTAAAATAAATAAATAAAGACAATTCTGAGAGAAATTACCCTACATCTCAACTGATACGATGGCTGACCAATTTAATATCCAGTTAAAAAAATTTACCAAAATTGGTTGAGGTCTGCCGCTACACCAATATGCAACTGTGTCTAAAAACGAAATATGTCTACATTAAATTATATTTAGACCGGTTCAGTAGGCCAGTTGTGCAATATATGTATTGTACAATATTTTACAATTTTGTGCAGCAGTCCGTCACAAAAAGAAAGTATTAATACCAGAGAGATTCCTTTCATTTCTTAAACAATCTTGAACAGCCTAAATCTGTGGACAACGCGAGTGCCACGTACATATCTATTTTGCCAACACATCAACTTCTTCAGGCTATTCCGACAGTTTAAAAAAGACAGGCACCAAGGATGTCCATTCACAGCACAGTGGTAATAAACCTGACCAATGAAACTATCCAAACGACGGACATTACAACATTAACACTGCTAGTACTATAGTTGTAATACATTTCTTAATAGACAAGATAAAAATACGCGAATCATTATTCGTGGTAATTCATCGGCTATCTTATCTACAAATTCATACACACATCATTAGAGTTTGCAAAATAGAGTTATTCCATTACCTTACTAGACAGGATAAAAGAAGAATATATTCTCTAGTTATCTATTTCCTGGTTCAATCCTCACAACCTTGGTTTGATTATCACTCCAGCCAATCAACGGTGACTGTCCGCCCACCGAGTTCTTCAAGCTACAGTGTTGAAAACAAAACTCAACACCGTGGTAGCAATGTTCTGAGGTCTGGCAAGCCACATAGCAGTATTAAGAGATATTTGAAATATATTAAATGTGAATAAAATGTAATCAGTTATTCGCCCGGCATGCATTTCTTCTGGATGATACGGAGTAATTATGTAGCACCCCGGGGGGAAATGACGTTAGCAAACCTGGAGCTATCTAAATGGTTTCATTCACAACATAAGGGCATCAGAAAGTGAGAGAGATCTGCGCTTGTCTTCTTCCCTTTTCAGTTTCATTATTTGCCAGCAATTTACATTTCTTTTGTGTTGAAAATTTTCTGCATAAATGCGTGGAGTCTTATTGCTGCCTGGGGCAGCATGGGTTACAGAGAGGTTCGCCGCAGTTTGCAACTTATTGAGGTTAAAAAAAATATTTCCTGCTCTCCAGAGGGCATCTTATTTGTTAGGAGCAAAGCAGCATCTAATAGATGTAAACTGCTTATAATGGGTCTATAAAGTAGATTCTTCTCTGTGGAGCACATTGATATTAAGCACTAGCACCAGTTTTGATGTGAGGACATGAGCCAAGACATTTCTCGATGTTTCTCTCATGTCTTTTGATTTCCTGCTAAATATTATCTGTTCTTTATTCTATAAAAAGTTGTTAATTAAACATGTTAATCATAAATACACAGTAGTTTTTTTATATACACTGGCAAAGGTTTGCAGGAAACTTTGCTTTAAAACTTTTAGATAATGCACAGGAATGATTCAAAGGAAGTATTACATATTTTTTTATTATAGTTTTTTGGATAATTATTTTTCCTCTAATTTGCATTTAGTATCCAAATGAAGTGTCAAACTAATAAATGCAAAGAGCTTCAGGCACAGTACATTTGTATGAAAGGAAAAATCATCATCATTCACCTGTGTCTGTGGAGATTTTTACAGTATTTAAATAAAAACCAAGGCAAGGCTAAAGAGAGTAGTTCCCATAAGACTATATTTATTAAATGAAAAGTTGTATATGTTAAAGAATCCATTATTTATTTCAAGTGATAAATCATTTCTCATCAGCATTTATGTTGTTGCAATGTCTTCTAAAATGTATCAAAACCATAGTATGAGACATATCTGGGCTTTCATTTGAGAAAATTCCAAATATAGCAGACAGACAGCTCACTTCTGGTAGAATTATGTGGGAGGTTTTGTAAATGAACCAGGGCAACTGACTTTTCAAAAGAAAATAGTTTGGAGGATTTTTTATTATGCAAACATTTTTATTATGCAAAGATTTTGTGGAGGAGGCAGCCTTAGTTACAGTACATATACATCGGTGTCATTTAGCCAAACTGACAGACTCTCTTTTCACTCTCTCACTCATTCCATAGTCATAAAATTAACAAGTGAGCAGAGGAGAAACCTCAAGGGTGTTCTAGACAAGATGAGTCTATCCACAATAAGGCAGTCTGCTGCAAACTCTTGGTAGATTTACCTAAAGGATGAACTCATACTGTTTTGTATTGAAATTTGTCTGCATAAATGCATTGAGTCTTATTGCTGCCTGGGGCAACCTGGATAGCAGAGACGTTTGCCGCAGTTTGCAACTTACTGAAGTTAAAAAATGATTTCCTGCTCTCCAGACAGCAACTGATTGTGAGCAGCACAGCAGCATCTAATAGATGTAAACTGCTTATAATTGGTCTGTATAAAGTACTTTTTCCTCTGTGGGGCACATTGATATTGAACACTCTAGAACCAGGTTTGATGTGAGGACATATTACTAAAGGCATTTGTTGCTTACTCTGTTATGTCATTTGCTGTCCTCCATAATTTTATCTGAAGCAATTTATCCAGCTGTGATTTTAGTTTGACCAGTTAGATCAACATAGTGCAGCAGCAAATAACACTTTTACCTAAAAAGAAAGAATCAGTTATTGTGCCTTTAGCGTAACATAGGCTATTAATTGTAGTTAAAGTAGTTAAATGTTTTATTAGTTAAGTTAGGTGTGTTGGGACCTCAGCAATATATTCATGATAATGTGTAAGGTGTACATTAAAGGAAGCTACAGATTCAGAAATACCTAAATACTGTAAACATTTAAATATACAGTTTGATTATACTATATGTTATTTACAGAATGTTGAGAAATTGATCTTTCATCAAGATTAATTGTTGTTCTCACAGTGAGTTTTGTCTAAACTGTCAGTAGCATGTCTTGTAATGCAGTAGCAAAAATGTAATGCTTAGTTGTTTTCTTGATAAGTGAGAGAACAGCTACATGATAACATATTCTTTCTCTGCAGAAGAGCTTTCATGTGGCATTCAGCTGTCATCAGAATTTGAAGCTCTGTCCCCCTCACTAATGTGGAGTGCTCTGTTCTCTTTTCTAACCCAGAGTTACTGGTTCAAGGAGCAGTTTTCTAACACATCCTGCTGTTTAATATTCTTATCTTCCCCCTGTGGCATACCTTACGTCCACGCTGAATTCCCCTGCTCTATCACAGTGCTACAGAGGTCCCTTGCTGACAAAACCGTGTAAGCACAGATAGCTGTGAAATGAATTTGGACTCGTGAGATGCACTGGCTTATAAACTGCCTCTCTGCTGATAACTGCTTATCTGACCATAAAATTTGTCCATTTCACTTTGCTCATTATCAGTGCGCTGGGATGAAATGCATGGCTCGCGGTGCATCTGTGGCAGGAAGCATCCAGTTGGCCGACTTCATTATGTTACCTGTGTATGTGAACCCCATTTGTTATATACCATTTTCAAAGATAATTACTCAGCTATAATTTCAAACTTTATTTAGTTTTACATTAAATGTGAATATGTTAAAATAATAACTTTCAAGTTTTTACTATAGTAAAGTTTACACAGAATAATAGAGTAATCCCTTGTGTGTGAAAAATTTTTTCTCACATTGTATCTGGTGATTTCAGGTTGTGTGAATGACCTAACCCTGACACAACTAAATTGTGTGAAATTTCAATCCAGAACTCCAGGTCAATGAAATGTGAGTACTCCTGCTTGGGCTTTTCTCAAGAAAGTTCAATTATTCATGGTTCAGGAAACATTCCCTGACCTGGGAAACCAAGTTATTCAATTAACCATGTAAAAGGAGCATGTGTTTCTGTGTTCAGTGTACTATGTCATAGATGTTGTGCCTCACAATTTTCTTAAAATGTAGATCCTTTTATAAAATATGTTTGAAAACAATATGGTTATTATGAATGTAGTTATATGAAGTCATTATGTCAAATGAAAATGTTAACCCACATTCAACACCAGTAGTTTTAAATGACATCAAGGTGACTATGAGCACTTGTCGTTCAGTGTCTCTAAGCCGCCCTGGTGCATTGCAGCAGGATCAAATACTACTCAGTAATGGAGTGACACTTTATCTGTCTGTGGAAGGTAAATGAGTGTGCTTGTCCTGCAGCTGCAGAGGCCAGCTCCTCAGAGAGCCAGTGTGTGTTTACCCAGGTGCAGCTGCTGGTGCGCTCCACATGCCGACCACATCGACCACACCGCTTATGCTGGCAGAAACAGCCATCAAGCAGCTGTAACTTTAGGAAGTCAGCATGGCTGCTCCTAGCACATACCTGAACATGGACAGGTCTTAGCTGGACGTCCCTCTTCTGCAGAGCCACAGGTGCGTGTTACCATACGTAAGCCCTCTGCATGGAAGTGAATTCTGAAACATTCAAATCCACAGAGACTCTCACTTCTCCATGGCTGGGAGTCAGCAGACACACTGTGATATCTGGGAGACCAGAGAAGGTCTATGACACATTAATTTCTGTCACATCTTGACCCTTATGGCAATTATCTTTGAACTCTAAACAGTAGTAGCACAAATTACCACCAGTGCACTGGCAGTAATCACAGTCAGATGCTGTGGTGTATTTTTTTCCACTACTATTCCCAGCCTCCCTATGCCATTCTCATTTAGGCTACAGCTTTGATAAATCTCTTACATAAAATTTATCTTACATAAAACTCATCAAATTCAACCTTATGTGGCCAATGCAGTGGTAAGTTCAAAGTAGCTTTCCGAAAATACTTCTAATTTGTTTATTTGTCCCAACAGAAAACAAGCATGAAAGGTATTTTCCTGATCTGCTTTTATGTTGTTTATATTGGTTTGCCATGGCATGCATTTACAACACTCTCTGCCAACTGTTTGGTTGCCAAAGCAAGCAGGAGTGAAGTGGGTAAGCTGTGGGCCCATCAAGCAGCTGTGTCGCATATGCTGCCGATCGATATAAACAAACATGGCTGCCCCCGCACAAGTCACGATTGACAGGTATGATTCATCTCATGCCACCAAAGGGCATGGGAATAATAAGCACAGATAGATCATTTCCCATTGCAGGGGACAAAAAGCATGGAGGTTAGTGGGGGCATGTGGGTGAGATCATTGGCCTCCCACTGTAGCATGCATGACTCCCCACACAAGCCTGCACAGTGGGTGAAGATTAAAGCTATGTGATGCCATTACTTCTTTAATTCTGAAAGTTCCACACTATCTGACTCAGCCGAGATGCAGCGGGCTCACTGAGTATGTCGGCTCCACCGCGGAGAATTTTCAGCAGAGGCGGTGGGGAGGATCACTCCAGTGTCGAGAGGCATTGGTGCCACACTTTGCGCTTGCTTAAATAGCAGTTCATTTCTTAAATCCGAGGACAGGGGCATCTCACTGCTACAGACAGCGCCAGCAGCCCACAACGGGGAGAAGCATTCCAGCCGTGATAAGAAGTAATGGGTCGAAACAATATTCCCTGGGGGCCTCAAATTGAAATCTGAAACTGTGATATTGTTTCATTGTCGCGCAATTTGAAACGTCAAGACGACTTTGGTGGGGGTCGAGACTCCAAAAACATGCAGGCAGCTGAGAGTAGAACAAAAGGTTCTGCAGCACACTTCATTCATACACTTCGAGCAGCTTCCACGAGACATTTTGGTGACAGCTATGTCTCAGGACACAGATCAAATACTTCAGCAGCCCATGCTAGAGCAAAGAGAGAGATCTGCTCCCTACAGATTCTCCACTACTGCAGTGTGTCTGTGTGCTAGCTGTTCTGTTGTCCAATAAGGTTAGTTGGTAGGGAGGTGAATGGGTTGTTTTAGAGTCATGTATACAATGGCATTACAATTAACCTTAATGACACATTATTTATACCATTAATAGTTCAATCTGCATTTTCATCTGTAATTTCACTACCTGTACAAAGATCACTGGTTAAATGATCTGAATGTGCCGCATTAAGATGCAGCTGATTAGATGGTTTAACAAGATTCTTTCTGCAGAGGTTTCACTTGTCTGATCAAACTGACTGTGACACTCAAGCTATACTGGCAGCTCAGATTCTGTTCCAGTAGGCTGCTAGATAAGGTTGACTTTCAGAATCACGCAACACGCATTCCCACTTTCCCCACAACACAGAAGAGTGCATTCGAAACTAACATAAATGAACAGTACCACCATACACACAGAAGCATCTGATCTTTGTCTAAAACACAGAGTGGCTATTTCATCATAACTCCTATAGCCATAGAAGCATTCTGTTGCAATGTCAGACATTGTAACAATGTATAGACATCACCTGTGGTCTCGAGTAGATTCTAACATATACACTCCTGTGTCAGCAGAGGAGCCAAGGCAGAATGATGGAGTAAAGAAAGCGGAAGGCTGAAACATTCAGCCTTTACCTGGCAGCCTGCCAGGAGGCAGAATCCCAAACAGCCCCAAAAACTGGATAGCTATTGAAGGTATTTCGCACTCCATCCCCCCACCTCCTCTGTGTGCGCGCATGTGTGTGTGTGTGTGTGTGTGTGTGTGTGTGTGTGTCACAGTCTCACAAGAACAGTGCCTAACTCTTCGTAAAATATAGGTTTGGAGAACATCTGTATAATGTACTATATATATTCAAGACATTTTGGCAATAAAAGAGTTTATCTGTTGAATGATGTATCCTACATAATTATATTCCTACTTTTCTATGTTTTATAGGAATGTTTGTGAATATAAACACATTATAATTATATGATTTCACTGTAAATGATCATTAACAATGTGCTTGTCCTAATCAAATCACCTGCCAACATCAATATTGGCCAACAGCCCTCACTCCATGTCCCCCGTCTTCATAGTTCTGCAGGCTCCTAGAAAACAGAACCATAATTTATTTGTTTACTTCATTTGGCCATCATTGTCTAATGAAACCAGTCCAATTACAGTTTAATGGGACTTAATGCACACATTCTGTCTTGAAATCAGCATCTGTAATGGGTGCAATATACATATTAGACAGTTTAATTAGATGGCAGTTTAATTGTTTACATACAGAGCTCCATTAGGAGGCCCTGGCTCCAGTGCCAGGCTGGGGAGGGAGGGCTGCTTGCACTTTCTCACATGAAAAGATTGGTCTAAGTCCAATTAAGTGCTCTAGAAATGCAACCTGTAGGGAAATATTTAATGGAACAGCAGGAACAATGGTGCTGTTGCTCTATGTTGCTATGGTCAATTTATGGCCTCACTCTGTTTCTCTCTCTCTCTCTTTTTCTTTTTTTGTTCTCTGATCGAAAGAGAATCCTCTGTGCTGTTTCTTTGCTTTGCAAATAATGAAATTATCTGCAGTTTAAAAGTGTAAATTTATAACACCTTCATTGTGATTCATATGTGATTCATTCGGTTTGAATCGGTTCCAGTCTGTTTATCTATTGTGAAAAAATAAGCACTTTATTTTCTTTAGAGAGAAAAATACCTCCAGGTCATTAATTGCAGAAATGTTAGCAGGGGAGGACCGTGACAGGCCATTACACTGCACAGAGGAGGAGGCAAAACAGAGTAAGAAAGCCTAACACCTTTGGCCATACATCAAGTGGCCTGGACATGAAGGGATGACTTGCAGAAAAAGGCCACAGTGTGAAGAGTCAGTTTCTCCATCACCCCATCCTCTTAGATCAGTGTCTGCAAACTGTCAGCATTACCTCACAATCATCACAACACTTGCTAAACATGGCCCTGTCCCCATTCCAGCACAGAGACAGCAGCTGCACTTTCCATCTCCCAATAAACAGTGAGGACACTCACAACTATACTACTAAACACAGAAAGGACACATTCATAGCTATACTACTAAACACGGAAAGGACACACAGCTACACTACTAAACACAGAGAGGACACATTCATAGCTACACTACTAAATAGAGGACCCACTCACAGCTATACCACTAAACACAGCACACACTCATAGCTATATTAATAATAAAAAGCAAAAAGACAGAACACTAAGCTCTTTTAGCAGTCACAATTTTCACACAAGCATTTCCACATGTAACCACACAAATATACTTTTACGTTATTATTTTCAGAATTATTTTCAGGTGTTTTTGGAAGAGGATGTGAAATCTGTCTAGTGGTTGCTAAGAGTTTCAACCGCTGAGTTATTATTATTCCAGTGTCAAAGATGTCACGATTCAAACTCTAAGACTAATTAAGATGACATTTCCAAACACACACATACACACAATCATTAATTACTGGAGAGAAGGGTCAGAGGCACTTATATTACTACTGCCATCAATTACACTCATGGCCAGTGATGTCAGGCAAAATTGCCTTTCCATGTGTCCTTTGGTCAAGCATCATTTTCAAGACAGATCTGTGGGGAACCAGCCTTATCCAACTGCTGCAGTCCTAAAACTAAGGACTAATCCAGCCTGATTTCAGATGGACAAATCTGGTTTGTCTGCCATTTAAAGTCATTCTAAATACATGGAATGAATGTACTTTGTATGGAAATGTTTGAATCATCATATTTGTTTTTGCCATAATGTTTTATAGCCATGTAGCTTATGGGCAAATACATTTTTCTGGTAAATTCCTGGCAAAAAGAATAACAGACTGACAGATTTTGTAATAAGGAATCAAAAATGAAATCTGCCTCTATAAACCTAGACCATCAAAGCCTTGTATGATAGCCAAAGTCTACCATAGGTACACATGTATTTTACCATAATTCTAGATGTCTTCTGTGGTAAGTAAAGATTATTATTATTAATATTATTATTATTAGCCCTAAGTTAGAAACACAGTCATTAAGTCCTACCATAAATTATATATGAAGATGTACATTACTAGTCAAATAGCAGAATCAAAAGTTAGTAGTTTTATGCCTTCCTTTCCATTTCCATTCAACTTCAAGAGACTGCTTTTGGAGTCTGTCATCATGATGTAAGATTTATCAGGTCCAGGCACAATGTGTCCTTTGTTTGTTATGGAAAAAAGGCCAGAATACTCAGGCTCTTTGATTAAATCCACTTGTTCTCCAAACCTGGAAGATATCACACATAAAATGTCCTCGACACGAGAGACAGCAAATTAGCCCTGAGCTGGAAGGATTGGTTTAATCATGCCCCAACCATATAATTAGTAATTAGATTGGGATTAAAGTCAGATCGTAGAGGAAGAGTGTGGCCAATTCAAATCAGCATATGAAATGTGATTAAATTAATGGGGAAAAAATTGAAATATTAATGTTAAGATTTGCAGCCAGGTCCTAGGTCATGGCCATCAGTCATGTTTGAACTCTTCTCAAGTAATGTGAGCTTCTCCAGTGCTGACTCTTCTTCACATATGCTCTCTCATTCTCTCTTTCTCTTATTGGCAAAACCTCTCTGTAATTGTGCCAGGACTTAAACACAATGACTTTCCATGGCTGCATGGCTTGGGCTTACTGCTGCTTAACAAATCCAACACCCCATATCTGATTATAGCATTGACCCAGTACTGCTCTCATGAATCTTTGGACCAATACTGGGCTCTATCTTTTCTAAAGAGAGCATAGAAAGCCAATGAGAAAGAAAACCTCTGAAGTCTGTCACATTTAGATTTCAGTTCTGAAATCTGGATTTCAACTTGGTCCTTACCAGCAAGCCATTTCAATGAGCAGGCAAGGTCAGAACATGCTGCTCTTGCAAATGGCCAGAGGCTATTTAGCAGAGAATGATACTGAGATCCTTTGATTCAGCCAGTAGGGGACCTTGCGAATGTGCAATCAGCCTCTCTTTGACTACTTCACTCTCATATCAAGTTACTGTCAAACACTGGCTCAAGCTCAAGTGAAAGTTTCATTTTCCATGATGTGTGCAGTTGGTGTTCCAAGAGGATTAATTCTTAACTTTATGACTATCATTAACATATGCAGCTGAATTGAATTAATATGTGGGTTTGATAAGTGAAACTCTTCAAAGGTCAACTGACAACCATAAATTTCAAAATTGCTGAGAGATATTAGGATATTAAAATAACATTTTTTATTTCATTAAGGCATTGAAATAAAACCTTGATTTTTTTTAACTATAAAAATACAGAGCTAGAAGAAAAACACTTAAGGTATGAAAGATTATGCAACATACTTTATTAAACTTTAAATCCTAAAACTGTTTATTTATAAAAAATATTTAAAAAAATAATGTAACCTCTCAGAAAGAGAACTGAGAACTCTGATGGAAAATGTAGTGAGATTACACCAATATATATAACTTTATATACACAGAGGATGAGTCTCAGTATCTCTCAATTGAATATTCAGGTAAAGCTGTCACAGTTTGACAGTGCTACTGCTCTTACTGAAATACATGAAACCGGTACCTGATTGCAGAGTCTACAGTGTTATTGGTGAGGGGCACAGCATTTTAGCCAGTACCATGATAAGAAGTCAGAACCTGCCATTTAGTAGGGAGTGTGGTGTCTGTGCTCCAGGTTAGGATGGGTACATACCCAGCATCCTGATGAATACCCCTTCCCTCTTTCTCTTCCTCATTGGGCACCACAGCAACAACTCACTCACTCATCTCTCTTCACAGGTGGGAGAGCACAGCCAGTCCAAAGCAACAAGTTAACTGCTTATTCCTCCATTCGACTGCATTGACTATATTACCTATATGATTACTCCATGAATATTACTAAAGAACACATATACAATATAATGGAATAATCTCAGAAAACAAATATACAGGCTTAGCCGATGTGTCATGGAGCCACATTGTATACCTATAGCTGTAAAGCTTTAAGGTGCCCAAACCCAATGTGCACATTGGCAGGGCCAGTGGAGAGGAGCATGCATCATGCTCAGACGCTGCTGATGTTTAAATAATGAGGGAGCATGAGCTGAGAGTGGTGCTAAAGCAGAAACCCTGCTCTGTAGGGACTGCCCACCCAGCCCATTAAAATGCATGATTCTACTGAGTTAGGCACAGACAAAGGCAAGGTAAATAAATATAGAAACCAGCTATATGAAATATTGAAGACAAACAAACAATGAATGGAATGGAGGGATTTGGCAGTGGCCACTTCTGCCCAGGGGGTAAATTTTCAAAGGCGAGGAGGAGCTGCATGGAGTACTGTCTCAGAGCCATTACTTAGGACTGAAAATGAGAACAATTTCAGGCATTGGAGTGGGCCTACTGTGCTGTGTGTGGGAATAAACATTTCTCCCAGATCACAGGTTTTCCTCCTGTGTGGAGAGCCATGTGTTTTATTCTTTACTTCTTGCCTGCTATGATGTGAATAAACAGCATGTGTATTAAATTTTATCTCTGCTCTCAAGCTTAATTTATGAGTGGAAGGCTTGCAGTGTGATGCTAGATGCAGGTTGATGAAAATAAAACATTTTTCAAAATTGGTTTGGGATGGACATGCTTCTTCCTTATCGCATAGACTAAAAATAAAATGTTTAATTTGAAGCTGCTGTTGGTGAGGTATGTATATTATACATAGTGTTTTGTTTTGACTCATTTCAGAGCAATAGCCTGATTCTTCACTATGAAAAAAAATTTCACCAACTTTATCCCTTCATCATGGAGCACACCAATCCTGCAAAGATACTCACCTGCAGCTTGGTGAAAGTAACTGTGTGGGTGAATGTACTTGCAGAAAACGTCTGCAGTCATCATAAGATCAAATGTTGCTCTCCCTCTCCAAGGATGAGGTCCATCCAGTGACACCAAGGAGTCATGCTATTGTTGATGCAATCACTTTGCCAAGAATAAAAATAAAAGTACTGTTTTAAAATAACAATAAAGAAAGCAAGATAAAGAAATAAAGCTTTCAAGCTTAATAAGCTCAAGAATAACTTTCCTTTGGGTAGTTTAGATACCTGAAATTGTAAACAAAGGTATAACTATTATTACATGAATTTACAGTAAAGACAGATTAAGATATGAAACAGGTTCATTATTTCAACATCAAATGTGATTACTATGTATATTGTTATATAAAAATAGATTTTTTGCAGTATCTATAAAAAGTTTATTGTACTGAAATGCAATTTAATTCAATTGAGAAATGCTGTTATAATTGCTGAATTACTAAAAAAGCTTTCCAAAACATTACACTGGCCTCAGGGTGTGGAAATACACACATCCCTTGACAACAAGGTTTGCAGCAGTGTTAGTCTCAGCACTGCTCTGCTAATGGTTGTCACCACTGTTCATGGAAGAGGCTAATTTAGTTTGTCATAACTTCTTTTCTTTAAACTAAAGGCATGAAAATATCAGCACCAAAACTCCTGGCAATATTATAAGACTTTATCCCATCAAAGTAACAGAACATTTGCAGTAAACTGTGCTTCATACAAATAGTGTTTGACATCGTCATGACGTAGATAAGGAGACGCTAATGTGTGAGATGAAGAGGAATGGGACAGGAGCAACCTGACACAGAGACTTTTGGTCAGGGAGGGGGAGTCCACACAGGAATTAGAATTGCTCTGCACTGATGAATTACTGACATGGACAGTGTGACTCTGTAACAGAGATGTGGTACTATCTTTGTATTCTATCTTTGGGGAATTACACAAATTCTTTGTATTCTATCTTTGGGGAATTACACATAGATCTCTGACTCTACATATGAGACTACGTATATGTGCAATGCAGGAGACGTGTCTCCCCAAAAGCAGTAAATGTGGAAAAATCCAAATTCCATTTCTGTCCAGACAGATAAATAAATGGTAAACAGGAGGAATGGGATTGAATGATGGCTAATGTCCCATTCTGCAGGTGGTTGGAATAGTGAAGGGGGTAACAATGCTGTCTCACCAGAGGGGAGCTGAGGTTCAGTCCTCTGTCTGGGCAAGCAGTATGATATACCACTAAGATATTGCAACTACAACATTTGACCTGAGATCAGTTGCCATTGATAGCTGACCACTCCTAATAATATAGACTCTATCAGTGAGTTTGTAGTGAACAAGTTGGCATACTAGGAGAGCAAGCTATCACCCCCCATGTAGCAGAACAACCAAAAAGGGACTGAAGCACTCTGCTCCACAATAGCAGGCTTGGCTGGTACCCATTATAAACATGTTACCAATTTTGGGGCTTGACCTTGGTCTAGTGATTCTCCAAGATTTCTTCCCCCCTCCCAACATCTATACTAGTGTAATGAGAATATCAAGAGGAACCACCACAGACATAGTCAGCCATGCAATCTCTCCCAGCAGTATGACTATTTCTACTCATTAGCTGGGCTGAAAATGCCAGTGGTTTTCCAAATTTCCAAATAATTGTTGTTATCTCTGATTGTTTTATTGATTCGTTTTTTTTATGCATCAAATTTTATGTCTTTGTGTAAGTGGAACAGGTTTCAGCAGATGTGTTCCAGGTAAGAATAGTATCATTTTAATTTCTAATGTATATTTTTTCTATCTCTAATATCACTAATATGTAACAGAAAATAATATTTGGAAGTAAGGGTTTGATTTAGGTTTGTATAATGAAGTAATTGGTTCATGGGAAACAGTTCTAATAACTGACATTGATCACTATTGTGTATTGTAATTATACTATAATATATCAATATTATTATGTTCAATGGATTCCTCAAATAAAATTCAGTAATATGGCAGTGTTTTCACTGTATTTTCTCTTAAAACATCCTCATGAATATTCTGTAAGAATGCTACTGGCAAAGTGCTCTACGACAAAGAAAAGGTCTTACTTACTTGGAACTGCAGAATGTGAAATAAGCTCACACAGTGGAGGCCAAGGGTAATCTTGGAGAAAAGTCAGACAGCCTTGGCATGTGAACACAAGTACTGTGTGTGTGTTTATGAGAGAGACAGAGACAGACAGACAGACAGACAGACAAACAGAGAGACAGATATGGTGAGGCAGAGATGCACCTCACCTTAAGAACCTCACTGTCAGTGCAACTAAGCCACTGACCTGTATGTGTCCTGTTGCTGGCAGCCTGTTTGGCCGTCGTCTGTCCTTGCTAGAAGAACTGACCTGTACAGTTCAAAAGTATCTGGAAGCCCATGAGTATATGGAGATAAGAGGTTCCCTCAGTCTGCTTTTACTTTCTCAGCTTCTTCACCTTTTCCTCTGTGGAGGAAGCAAGGAGCAGCCCCTCAACATTTAATCACATGTTCCTTTCATGCATCTGATTTGCCAGTTTGACTTGAGAGTGGTTTGAGATTTGGTCAGATGATCAACTGCCTCTATAAGGCATTTATCCTATAATCTTAATAGACAGTGAAGACATTTTCTCTTTAAATTCACTGGTGTGTATAATGCATAAAATAATTTATCAGCTGTCATGTTCTATACATAAATAATTAATAAATCTTTGTTTACATGTGAAAATTAATTAAGCATGGGGAAAGAATCACAGCTTCTGCAACATCATCTACACTCAGCCAAACATTTCGAAATCCCTCCCTCCCAGTGAGAGTGTGAGACGGCTGACTCTGTCAACAGTGACACAGTGCCAAGTTTCCTGCAGGGTCACGTGTGTTCCCATGGAGATGTTTATTCATTTCCGTCACAGAGAGAAAGTCAGACACCTGCCCCCCATGCTCTTCTAGGAGACATCTGCTCTTTCTGACACTCTGGAGCACCTGCTAAGTTCCAGAGATTTCCACAGGCTGGGTTTGATCTGAAGCACTTCTTTGCCCTCTGGTCATTACCTCTTATTTTGTCCCCAGCTCCATGACTCATCTGTCTCACCTCTTCAATACCATGCACAGAGATTACATAGTCATCATATTAGATCAAACGTGTCTGCTGTACCACACAAATCAAACCAAAGCGCAATCAGTCCAAACTGCTTTATCTGAGATGTTTTATTTGTCTTGGAACTGGAGTAGTTCATGTTATGCAAAGAATTTTACCTAAGCCATAAACATATTAAGATTACACTGGATAGTCCATACGGCCATTCCTCACTCATGTAAAAACATACTTTTTGTTATACCCCCAATTATACCACACTTCTAATATAGTTTTTGTCTTGTTTTGCAAATGCACATGCACACGCCACTGACCTTACTCACTAAACAGTTAAAATGAATTACACTGGCTCGGACATCGCTGGGGCCAGCAAGGTCCATGTCAGATGCTGAGGCAATGGGCTATTGGAATAGAGGACTGTTGGAATACTACTACACAAGCAACCCCAGTGTGAGAGGGTATTTGCAGACGATGTGGGAACTATGGATGCTTCAAAACCCAACATCTAGGCTAACACTGAAACAACTATTAACTCAGTGCTCCAAAATCTGAGAGTGACAACTAGTATGAGACTAGAGATTGACGAGGCACAGCATGAATGCTATGTAAAGGGGGACTCAGGACAATAGGTCAGAGTGGAGATATTATCATCATCATCATCATCATCATCATCTGCAAACCCCCAAATTGAGAACCAAGACCCAATTGGCCTATGCACCAATCTCAAAACCAGAGCTGCAGACCTGAGACTGAAGATTATGGCTAAGCTGGGCACCAGTCTTAGCAGACAACTAAGACCAAGTGAAGTATCAGAAAGGCTGCTGGAAGATGTGAATGTGGCACTACAGACAATAACTACTGAGAAACAAGACCAGCAATCAGAAATGCACAAAGGTGCGATGAAGGTACCTGAGAAGTAACTCAATATAACTCAAATCGTTTGCTCTGTTGCTATTTTTAGGAAGTTAAATGTTACTTTATAGCCTTCCTAGCAACCTACCTTCCTCTATGTCTGAGGTCAAACATTAAAAGTTTTGGCTGCCCACCTGAAGAGGTACACAAGAGCAATAGAAGCCAGGAGAATAAACCTGATGTTCTCCTATGAGCTATCCAAAGTGTATTTGGTGTGTTACCCTCTGTGTTACCTTCTCAGTGTTAGGGAACAGACTGAACAATGAGATGAGAAAGGCATCACACAACAACAATGCCCAGTAGTTATTGGGTCTCAATATGAAGAGCTGGACAGCTCCAGGCCTGACATGGTCCACACCTACTGGCTGAAGAAACTAACTGCACTCCTTGAGCACCTGGCAGCACAAATGTACCAGCTGCTAATATATGGAACCTACTCTGGGTGGTTAACTGAAGGCTGGACAGTCCTGATCCTGAAGGCCCCCCAGAAATGGGCGGTTCCATCCAACTACTGTCCGTCCTCTGCCCATGCAACATGTAAGGCATCATTGCATCTAAATAAGTAGGCACATGGCTAAATACATGAACAGGGCCAAGGAAGGCATTGGCAATGAACACAAGAGGAGCCAAGCACCAGCTACTGTTGGATAAAACAGTCACCAGACAAACCAACCTGTGGACTGCCTGGATTGACTATAAAAAAAAAAGAAAAAAAAAAAAAGAAAAAACATAATTCAATGCCCCACTTATGGATCCTGGAATGCTTGAGGCTATATAACCTCAACAGGACTCTAAGAGCCTTCATCAAGAACTCAATGGTGCAGTGAAAGACAATTCTAGAGGCCAATTTCAGGCCAATAAACAAAAGTCACCATCAAGTGTTGGATTTACCAAGGAGATACACTGTCTTGCTGCTGTTCTGCATATGACTCAACCCACCCCCCAGTGAAATCATCACCAAAAGTAGCTACGTATTCCTGGCTATTTAATGGAGCAACCATCAGCCACCTCCTCTACATGGATATCATCAAGCCGTATGCCAGAAATGAATGAGACATAGACTCACTAATCCATCTCACCAGGATATACAGCAACAACATTCAAATGTCATTCGGATTGGGTAAGTGTGTTTGGATGGTCACAAGGAGAGTGAAGGTACCTGGAACAGAGAGGTTTGTACTACCAGAAGGTAACATAACAGATATTGTGGACAGCTACAAGTAGATTGGAATCCCCCAGGCAAATTGGAATCACTAATAGACCACAAGGAAAGCAGCTACAGCCAAATACCTACAATGAGTGAGGCAAGTGCTGAGAAGTCAGCTGATTGGTAAGAACAAGTTAACAACCCCTGTGCTCTATCAGTGATCAGATATCCCACTGGCATTATAAGCTTGCCAAAGGAGGAGATAGGAGCCACTGACATCAAGATAAGGAAACTCTTCACTATGCACAAAGGTTTTCAGAATCAGAATCACTTTATTTTGCCAAGTATGTTGTCCATTTGAGGAATATGAGTGATTATTTGAGTTACTGTTGCATTTACATCAGCTCAAACAAGTCTGGCCATTCTCCTCTGATCTCTAGCATTAAAAAGGCATTTTTGCACAGAGAACTGCCACTTACTAGATATTTTCTCTTTTTCAGACCATTCTCTGTAATCGCTAGAGATGGTTCTATGTGAAAATCCTAGTAGATCAGCAGTTTCTGAAAGATTCAGACCAGCCCATCTAGCATGAACAACCATGCCAAATAGAAAGTCAGTTAAATCACCTTTCTTTGCCATTCTGATGTTTGGTTTGAACTAAGCAGATCATATTGACCATGTCTACAAGCCTAAATGAACTGAGTTGCTTTAAGAAAATTTAATTAATTAGGTTTGAGAGAGAATATATGCACAGGGATAATCTGGCACAATTTGCGTACTAACAAGAACTCGAATCACCAAACCAGAGTAAATCCCATTTAGGGTTGACCTGCCAGTTATACTGAATTATTTGATCAGTGTCATGGGCTATTGTATCATTCATTAAGCTCATATACAACAGTGAACGCCCAGTTATCTTTATATTATGCCTACATTTAAGCACTCTAAAAAATACCAAATAACAATTGCCATTATATATCACCAGATGTATAAATCCACAAATTCTTAACTAGGTATATTTAAGCAAAATGTCACATCATTGGATGACAAAAGGGGTGTGTATGTGGGATAAAATATCATAAGCAGTCATATTCCTCAGACAGAGAGAGGAAGATACCTTCTGCTCACTCAGTGACTTACCCACCAGGGTGAATCTTTTGCCAGGCTCGATTGCAATTCCACAGGCAGCACAACATACGTTCCTGATGCACACTGTCTGATTGCTGCAAATTGAAGCACAAATAACACCTGTCGAGCCACAGAGCCTCTGTCTCTTTCTCAGCACTGCAGAGCGTTTTAGGGTATTGTTGAGAAAGTAACATGGAAAACACGATCAAGTATTCCTCCATTTTCTGTCTGGGTAGTGCTGCCCTTGAGGCATAAGCATTCATCAAATGCATGCTTCTAGCTGAAGCTGGAAGGTCATTAAAAGAATTGCGAGTCAAGAGCGCTTTCAAGAGTGAGCCATTAAAGTGCGTCTGCATAGATTTGTAAAGCAGAAGTCTGAACAGACATATGCCCTTTTGACTCATCAGCACAAATGAGAAAATGCTTTCTAAAAGTTTTTTTGCAAGGTTGTTTGGTTCAGGATGTCACCATTTCAACAATAACAACAAAATAAACTTTGTTATATGAATGTGTTACACTACAGCAATGACAGCAATAATGTTTCAAAAAGCCAAAATGATGCAGTATGCCTTGTGCCAATGGTATTGTCATGAAATGAACACCTTCATAGCAGTGATGTTAATGTACCATGATGGATTATGTTTACTAGCTACATATAGGAATAAAGGTACATGGGTTTGATGAGTTTAAGGAAACAGTTTAGCCAAAATTCTCATTTACACAATTGAGACTGAAACTGAAGTTTCAAGTTTCAAGTTTCAAGTTTGGTTTATTTGTCACATACATAGTCATACACGGTATAACTCGCAGTGAAATGGTTTGAGAGTGCTCTGTCCAAACTGAGGGAAACAAACAGGGGTACATAAGGAAATATCTATCTATCTATCTATCTATCTATCTATCTATCTATCTATCTATCTATCTATCTATCTATCTATCTATCTATCTATCTATACAAAAATATATATACACAAAAATATATATGTATAATATATATGTAATATATGTATAATATAATATATATATAATTAAATATAACATATATAATAATATATGTATTATATGTATATATACACAATGTACAATGTATATATGGATATGTGGATATATGTGCATGTACACAATGTACAGCTCCAGCTTACAAATTTACAGATTTACAGTCACATGATGGTGGTGGTCCCCACAGTTTCACTGCCCGAATGGCCTGTGGGAAGAAACGCCTCTTCAGTCTCTCTATCTTGGTCTTCAGGGAGCGAAAGCGCTTTCCTGACCTCAACAGAGAGAAGAGCCTATTGTTGGGATGGGTGGGGTCCTTCACAATCCTCCTGGCCTCGGTCTGGCACCGCTTGTAATAGATGGTCTGCAGGTCCAACTGCTTATCATGCCTTGTGACAAGTATATGATGATTTTGACAATGGGTATTCCTTGTTATCTTTGTAGGCCATGTAGCTCCAGTGCAAAACTATAGCAACAAATTTTGAACCCCAAATATGTCATTCTCTGATCACATTTGGGGTAATAGGAAGATTAGATTTTTTGGACAAACTATTCATCTAAATAACCATTTAATACAGCGGTTCCTTTAATGTTTTAACTCATCCTAAAATGTGTGCTTTAGCTCAGTTATTCAGGCTCATGATGAGTTGGGTCGGGTGTGTTGGAGCAGAGAAAACACACAAATGGGGCCTGGGCTTGTGAGCCACTGCTGTATTGTGATGTAGACGTAATGCTGCTGGATTCGTCTTTGTACAGGATAAACAGCACCTTCTATAAACAGGTTTAACTAAATAATCTTTCTTTTAAGACTGCAAAACACTAAAATTCATTCACAATGAGTGGAAGCGTGTCAGTTATGTATAACTATAAATACATATGCATTAATTTTCAGCCATTTATTTTGTCACTGATATTCATAGTGTGTGTGTCTAAAATACCAGCTCATTATTGCAGGCATTACACAAGGTGGCAATACATGGCATTCTTAACATAAAGCACTTCAGCTGAATTTAGATGTTTACAATATTCTTGTAAGATTCAATCTTATTTAAAGAAAGAGAGAGAGGCAAGAGGAAGGGAAGCCTTTGGCCCTCAAAGCTATTACTAGTAAATGTAATATATATGATGTAAAGAAATATGATGAAGGATTGCCCTTCAAATGGAGTGTGATATCTCATCTATGAATTCTTCCACCTCTGGAGTGCACCTACTTTTAGAGCACAAATTCTTTTCTTCCTCTATCATCAATCTGGTTTATGCAAATGATGCTTCTTTAATTAGGTTAGGCATAGTCATGTGGGAGAATATCGATTATCTTGGTAGAGTTTTCAGCATAGTTACCTAATGATGGAGGCCGAATAATTCACAGCAGCTGATTACAGCAGAGTCTCGTGCAGTTTCTGCAGACTTACCATGGCCATGGTAACATGGTAACACTGCACATTTTTCAAAATAAACTACATTTTTACTTTACATTTTTTAAAGTAAGCGATTACTTTATTAGTTTTACAGTTAGCTGTAATTTGTAATCGACCACTCCTGATACAATTATTGCATTCTGAAGTCCGCTGACAGGCTGTATCCTGTGTATTGTGTACATTATATCACCTTTATTAGCCTCTTTCATGAGTGACTAAGTTTTTACCTGTGTTGCAGGTAATAGCTTGATCATTTTAACATATTTATAAAGTAAATACACTATTGTTTAGGTATAGAACATGATCTTATTTATTAAGACAAAAATTCTAGACATCAAATGAATTAAAAAGAAAGAAAAAAAGAGGAAAAAACAGGTCATTCATGAAAGAGGCAACTGATAACATAACACCACCGTGTGGAGAACAACACAAGTTACCATAAATCAGTTAGCTTTTGAGTACATATAAGCACAGCTACAGAGTAGGTGTCCTTAATTACTTGTCAACTCAGTGTGTACTGAAAATGCTTCATCTAAGAAATTATGAATTCTGACACAGCTTAACCCTCAAACTGTAATCAAGCTTAATAAGTAGTATCAACAGCTATTACTGCAGTAGGTCTTATTCAGTTAGGTTGAACTGGTTCAGTGAACATAAATGACCACATGGGTAGAAAAGAGCTTTATTGGGGGTGTACGTCCAAGGAGCAAATTGCAGGTGGGGTGTTGCTAGGAAGGCTATAAAGTAACACTTATCCTCCTAAAAATAGCAACAGAGCAAAAGATTTGAGTTATGTGGCAATTAGAATGGCCAGTGGCCTGACTCCCACCCCTCTACAACCTCTACCCAGCTGCCCCACTGTGAGCTAAATCATTACAGCTCACTGCTCTGCAATTAATGGGTGCATTACATCATGTTATGTTCCTCTCTTCCCTTGCTTATTCCACTTTCCCTTCATGTCATTTCTTTGCATTTTCTTTCCTCTGTGGTATTATCCAGTGACTGGTGCCAGGCATTTTCTTTCTCTGACAGTTTCCCCACCATATATACATGCACACACACACACACACACACACACACAGACATGACCTCCAGAGGGTCCTGAGACAAAGTGTGTGGTGGCCTCGCTCTGCCTGACATATTCACACTTCACTTGTCAAGCACACAGAGGCAGGGCATATCATTGTCTTGCCCCAGCCTGAGGCCTTGATCACAGGCCACAGTGCTGCTCCTCTCTACCCCAGCTTGCCTGACAGTTATCCTCTTTTGTGGTGATTCATCATCCATAGGATGGACTTCATGCCTCATAGGACTGGCTGTACGCGGATGGCTGGTGTGAAAGGCAGCTGGGGTGGGGGGGGGGGGGGGTGCAGAGGTGAGGGGACAGCAGGAAGACCAGTCCAGATGCCCACGGCAAGCTGCTCTCCACTATTACAGCTGAGAAGCTGGAAATCTCACACACACATACACACACATGCACACGCACACACACACACACACACACACACACACACATGCACACAAAAATTCTTTTTTTTTTTTACTTCTCCAGCACTGACAATGATGTAGTCAAACACATCCATAAAAATGTATAGGTAAAAAAAACAAAAAACATTTTACTTCCTTGCTGATTTGGTTTATGAGGATAAAGTACACTTCCAAATAAATGCAAGTTAAATAAGTAAGATTTTGTTAAGAATTTAAACCTTTGTAATTCTTTAATTAAAAACAGTTATTTCCAAATAAGCTTAATTAATATTTTATATGGAAAGTATATTGCAATATGACAGTGGGTTAAAATAACAAGTGTGATTATTTCTCAAGAAGAGATTACTCAAACCTCTAAACTGCATACCCTCTAGTCTCCATGAGCACACGATATCAAAGTCAGATGGAAACATATAACAGAATTTCTAAGCATAGATTTAGTGTACATTCATCATATGAATGTAAGTATGAAGAACTTCCCATCTTAGTGAATATAAAGTTACTAATTTAGTCTGCAATCCATCAGAAAGGATTAGCTTGGGAACACATACTCTACATACACAGGATTTACACATTAAGACAGCTGAGACTAATGAACAGGCACAGTGTTTCCTCTGCTAACATTGTGTATCAAAAGCTATCTCTGTTCAGTAATTACCCTACCCCTTTGTTGAAAAGATTGTGTGTGTGTGTGTGTGTGTGTGTGTGTGTGTGTGTGTGTGTGTGTGTGTGTGTGTGTGTGTGTGTGTGTGTGTGTGTGTGTGTGTGTGTGCATGTGTGTGCGCATGTGTGTGGGAGAGAATGCGCGTCGGTATGGGTCTTTATTGTCTCTGTGTGATTGGGTTAGATCTTATTGCCTGAACACAGTCTCAGACGTGTGAAATAAGCTGCTGCTGGTTGAGAGCTAGCTGCGGGGCAGCCTCTCTCTCATCACTTCCAGCATCCCGCTGGGACTGCCAACATTAACTTCCCTAAACACTGTGGGTAATCAGACACCCAAGAGAGGGAAAAAAAAGGAATAATTATCACGGGTGATTTCCATAACTCTTGTCAGCAACAGACATCTACTCTGAATCTAATCAAAAGTTAATCTGGTAAGAGATAGGCAGGGGTGTGTGACAAACCAAGTTGTCACTACAGATGTCACTGTGTTCATAGGGTGGCCATTCATCGCCGGGTGCTTCTTGCAGTGACTCTTTGAACTTCATGCACTTCAAGTCAAAAGAGGGACCAAGAGACCAGTAGGACAAACTGTGCGAGGTGCGCTAATCGACAATGGTGCGCTTTTGTTATGAAGTGTTTAGAAAGGCGTTTTACCCCATAAGAGGCAGTGGCACAATGGCAGGATGAGAGCGATTGAGCAGAAAAGAGGAGCCAAGCGCATCAGCGGCTTCACTCAGCTTGTCAGTGTAAGTGCTGCTGTTGGGAACAAAAGCATTCTGGGTGACCAGGTAATGGCAGTAATTGGCAGCTCCATTCTCCAAGAGCTGATACATTCCTGGCATCAAAGAATCGAGACTTTTAGTAAGACAAGCCTAGGAGCAGGCAGCATCTTTGACAGCCATCAGAAATTAGGTGCCAAGATCATAACGCAAAAGCAGGCACAGATGAGCAGTAGTGTGTTCCCAGTCCATTCCATGTCGAGCTTAACCACACCATGCGACAAGACAAACAGAGTCATCTGCAGACTAGTGGGGTGAGTGTAATTTGTTTGCCTGGTTGTAATATTCGGTTTCTCTCCAGGTTAAAACACAATTACTTCCTTGCAAGCACTAGCAGATTAAATAAACTGTGTTTAGCCCTCATACCATCTGCTCCTTGCTTGCTTCATGTGTGAGTGCGTGACAAAATGATTGGACATTCAGTGTCTCTGCAGGGCTGAGCAGATCCCTTTGCATCTCACTGTCCGTCTCTCTCTGCCTCTAACTCCCAATGTCCCTCTATCATTTTTACCTCTGTGTGTGTGTGTGTGTGTGTGTGTGTGTGTGTGTGTGTGTGTGTGTGTGTGTGTGTGTGTGTGTGTGTGTGTGTGTGTGTGTGTGTGTAAGTGATTAGTCCCTACTTGGGATTGTCTTTGGTAATACTTTTTTAAAATTAAATTGTTTACAATTCTGCTGCCAGTTCAGATTTCAATACCCTGCAAAATGCCAGTATACTATATGATATTCTTCAGTATTTAAAGAAAGCATCTTTCCAGGATTGGGGCAAGCTGTAGTTGCAGAATGGCCACATGATCACAGCATGAAAGAAGACTGGGTGTTAAAGCAAACTAGGCAATGCAGTGTTACACAGTAAACCTCTGTTTATATATTACCCTTTTGGTTTAACACCAGAGAAATATCTGCAAGTATAGCAATAACTTTATGTTTTCTTCATTAGGAAATTATTGGAACAGTCACAGTCCTTTGTATTTATGCAGGTGAAAGCTAACCCTTTCGTTTCTCAATTTATGCATCCAATTGGTTCTGCACATGAAATTAAATAAATACAATATGCAAAATCATGCCTAAGCTAATTAAAGCAGGCAGAATCACAATAAGTGTGGCATACAATCAGAGGCAGAAGGTTGGGGCAGCTCTGTTGGGGTTGGGGGGAGGGGGGGTCTCCATTTAGGCTTTTGTACTGAGAATCAAACCCCATCCTCATTTATCCACTACTGACAACACAAGGAATGTTGATTTTTTAAACATTATTCAAACTCTACAAATTAAAATAATTGTCTTGTTTTAATAGTCCTTTTTATTGCAGTTGTTAATATGCCTTCCTCCCTTTTTATTTTGGCAGACATGTAGTTGTGTCACTATAAGGAAATCCAAATACTACATACATTTACTCTGACAGTTTCATATTAGATATGATTCAACAATAGACTACGTACAATATAGTATTATAAAAATTGCTGCAAATAGAATTTAATAAATTCTTAGTTAATTAATTTATTAGACATGTATTGGAAAAACTTTGGTCACAAAAGTCTTTGGGAATTCAACTGATTCCTCCTAGCAGCACTAGTTGGCTGGTTAAGCCATTCAGAGCTTCAGCCCTGCTCAGGGATTTAGTGATCATGCCAGACCATATTCTGTAATCATTGTTCCAATGGGGCTTTTTAGAAACATGTTCTAATGTTGTCTGTAGGTAGCACCACTCTAAATCATGCATCTAAACAGCCTAATGGCAAGTGATATGGCTTCTACATAAATTGCAGGTTAATAGGGCATTGGATATTTACAACTGTGAATGTCTGAGAAAGTGATGTAAGAGTGAGAGACAGTGAGACAGAATATTATGAATATTGAGCTGTGAGTAAGTTAGTCACAGAGGTGTAGTCTATGTGATACACAGGCATACAGTGTAGGGGTTTTTCAGGTCAAATTGAATAGTTTTTTCAAATCATTATTTATACCATCACACCTAGTCAAGCACCTCTTTATTGAGCATTCCTATGGTGAGATTAAAGTATTTAATTAGAAATAAGTTGTCTTTATAATATATTTTATTATTAAAATGTATATTATTGATGATGGTGGTGGTGGTGTTTAATTAATAATATGATAATTTAGAATGCCTCCAAAATTTTATATATTTACCTTGTGCCTAACCTTAGCACTATAGCAGCACTATACTATTTCAATAGTATATTGAAATGCAAGGTTTAGAAATCTGCATATCAAGGGAAGAGCTCTCTTTACAAGCAGTCACATGAGGTCTGCAAGCTCTTTCACTGCTTCTACAGAAAGCAACTTAGATACCACCTCCAGAAGTCTTTGAGTCAGGAGAAGGCTACCAATATATAATTACACCCTGTATTGTCAGTAATGCCATATACCTTGAACCTGTGATTATGTACATGTAAATTTATTGGTGGATACAAAAAGGCAGTGGGAGGCAGGCAGAGTATGTCCACTAGACTAGACTACACCACAGTGTACCTACTGCTTCAGACTAGACTACACCTCTGGTTAGCACATCAAAGCAAAAATGTGCCTAGGACATCTCTGCTGTATTTGTGCAACATAAAAAGTCTTTGTTTAGATTTCTCTAAATGAACAATTCCTGTCCATTTAAAGTTAAGGAGAAAATACTAAACACTTTAAACTCTCATAGGTATGCTTGCAGCCTGGGGACAAGCTACACTGAATAGTAGGTGGTTTTCAGGCTCCAGCTGCCAGGTTCCACCTCGCTGACAGTCTACCCTTATTCCCAAATGAGTCTGCATGAGCTGAAAAGTATGTCCATGAATGTAACCAAACAGCTAGCTCCCCTGCTGGATGAAAGCCTACACAGGCATTTGCTCTCTCCATGTGCCTTTGCCCTGCTTTCATTATGCTTCAGCTTACAGACTCACTCCTCCAACTCCTGAGACATGTACACCACTATGTACAGCTCAAGATGCTCAGAAACACAGCAAGGTGAAAAACACATATGGAGGTGTTCTGCTAATGAGTTAAGTCCTTCTGAAGCATATGACAAATTCACAAAGATAAGATTAATAAATAAGGTAATGCGGGCTACATACCAATGTAAAAATTAAACTCGTAAAATGCTGAATCAGTGAGAAAGAACTGCCCCTCAGTCCTTAATGTTTGTTAGGCAACTGCAACAATCTCCACATGCTGCAAAGACATGAGGATGCATTCAAAAGCTCCCTGCTTTTCTTTATGTGATTGTGCTAATATGTATTGTGAAGTGGAATATGTAACCTTGAATTAAATGCTTGTAAACTACAATGAATTAGACTGTTGAGATATAACATGACATGGATATATCTTTTAAATCTTCTGCCATATTATATGACTATGGTGGACATTATTCATGAACACACTGGAATTCCTGAATATTTCCAGCATACATTTTGTTTGATAGAATGATCAAATTATCAAATGGCTATGCCTTAAGTGTTATTTTTAGACACACTCTTTTGACTTAATGACTTAATTTTCACAAAAATCAACACCTTTTCCTCTACCTATTTTACATGAAACTCCCATTTTGCTCCATAACCCCTTGCACAAAGTGTGGTGAGCAGGAAATTAAATTAAAAATATAATATAAGATCATGAAAATACATATATTTTGCATGTGATAGTGTTTTTGTGTCTTTAAACTTTAAATAAATCTCAAGAAAAACCAAAATAACCAAAATAAGGAACTAATTGATAAAAACTGAGTCAGACCCTGGCATTTTGTTGATACTGCTGTTGTTTGATGACAGTGCACTACTATTAATTGTATATGACTCAAGGCTAATCACTGTAGTATTTGAATAGTACATTGGGCCTCCATTGACTGATACAATGGACAGCTCCTTGTTGCAGATGAAGAAGCAAGAGAGATACCAAAAGCTTAATGGCCACTTCATCCTTAGCCAGTAACCCCATGACATGCAGCAAAGAGGAAAGATAGGAAGACATCAAAGAGTTATTACTCCTGCTGGCGAACTGCAACGTGGAAGGGATGTGTATTGGGCTAATGAGAAAATAAAGATCCAGCCACATTGTTTGGCTGCTGGATGCTACAAATGAAATCATTCCTGGGTGACTGCACATATTAACCTCTCTCTGACTGCTGAATTGTAGAATCCAAGCTTCCTAATGCAATGTGAAAGAAGGAAGAAACACTGTCTGAGCCAACACCTTTCATTCCAAATCTGACTTTTAACTTTGCCATGTATTACTTGTATGATATGTTCAGTATTAATGACTGACTTCAATATAATTCAAAAAGTTCTTGCATGTTCTGTATGTTATAATTTGAAAAGATGTCTGGTTAATCTGGTGCTGCAGAAAAAAACAAAACAAAAATAAACAGTACAAATTATAATGGTTGAAAACTTGTGTCAGTTTTTATGCTTTATAAAATGTTGCCTTGAGTCAAACAAACGAGAGTCACTCATTCATACCATTTTCCAGATTATGCAGCACAAATCTCTCAGATGGAGGACCTGGGCTCACTTTGTAATGCTGTTTAATTGAAGAAATGTCCCTTCATTTTATACAAACTCTATGGAAATGAAAGGCAGGATTCCATACATCCTTCTGGGGTAAAGAAGGAGGCAGCTCAGAGGATCATTTACATGCACATTTTCAAACACGCATAAATATGCTCCTGTTATTGTAGAGTGGCCATTTAAAGAAAGAAAGAAAGAAAGAAAGAAAGAAAGAAAGAAAGAAAGAAAGAAAGAAAGAAAGAAACAAAGAAAAGCAAATTTAGTTCCTCTGAAAGATCTGTGAAACCAGTGAATAGGGGCATTAGAGAAACACCTCTTAATGGGATTTTCATTCTGTAGCTTTCATAATGGCTACTGAATTTCACAGGCATTGTCAATTAAAAACATTTTTTCTCTTGTAAAGCCCTCAAAAGAATAAAGGAATGTGCAACCAAAAAAAAGTGAAGGCCTTTACCATGCCCTAACCTGTAAAACAAATTCTCTACTTGCCAGCAAGTTTGCAAGGCAAAAAACACTGATGGTGACATAACATCTCAAAGAAAGCTGAGTTTGAACAATTCTGACTCATCTCCTGAACACTGCAGTAAATACAGGGCTTTTTGCTCTAGGAGTTACACCATTTCTTGAGGAATAAAATGAGGAATACCCATCATTATATTCTGCTGCCTTTCATTTAACAGTTGTAAATTATTCACTCAAATTGAATATGGCTGAAGTATGGACCAATCCTGTTATTTTATGTGCAGTTGTTTCTTTATTTTACTTTGATGTTTACCGCCAAGTCCTGGTATTTAATACTTTCAAAATGCAACCAAAGTCATTATTTTGTACATGACACCAGATTTCAAGCTTTGGAATGGAACTGAACAAAAACTGAATTTCTGAATTGGCCAAAATTAAGGAGAATATGCTCAGTCTACAGGGCATACAGTATGAAAGCTGTTGATAGAGGTTCCACTGTTCCACTTGAGACACAGTTACTTCTTTCTGAGCCTTGTGTCCACACACCACCAGAGAGATGGCCTGTTCCCCATATGCAAAGGCAGCAGCTGACACAGTCTCTACCATATGTTAGTCCAGCAAAGAAGAAAAAACCTTGTACCTACAAAGCAGACCCTAGTTCCTGGTCAAGTGCTGCCATAGGATACAGTCAAATTGAAATAATATTAAGAGAGATTTTGAATGGAAATACCTTTTTAATGCAAATTTTGCTGTATCATTTAAGACTGAGAGGTATTGAGAGAAGCAATGTTAATTTGGAAAGAATAACAAAATCTTCATCATTGACAACATTTCTGATAATTCAGCCATTGAACCCTACCCAAATAATCTTTTATGCTGAATGTTTGGATTCACAAACATATTTTGTATGCATTCATTATGGTCTTCACTGCATCCTTAGACAAAAAAATAAATAAATAAAAGTATAGTGTGCTTTTTTGTAATTTCTTAGTGATTCAAGAGGCAATGGCAGTTTGAAAAGATTATAATGGCTTTGAGTTTTCCATTCTACTCAGCAGCAGTAACAAAAGACTAAAAGCTGTGAAATTGTGACAAACACAGGCACATCTCCCAGTCAATGCAAGCCGTCTGTTCATGGACTTCATACCATCACATTCTAATTCTGATAATCTGTACAAAGCCAATGTCTTCCCTTTCCCAGATCCCTCAAATCCCCATAGACAGACACTACAGCTGTCTTTCCCTGCTGCCTGTTTCTGCCAGCTGAGGGCAACACTGGGAGCCTCGACCACTACTTAATACCAAGCAGGTGCTGTTTTGTGTGTGTGTGTGTGTCTGTGTCTGTGTGTGTGTGTGTGTGTGTGTGTGTGTGTGTGTGTGTGTGTGTGTGTGTGTGTGTGTGTGTGTGTGTGTGTGCGTGTGCGTGTGTGTGTGTGTGTGTGTGTGTGTGTGTGTGTGTGTGATGGGTAAAGACCCAGCTGGCCACCAGCTCCTGGGCCCTGGCCCAGCCTTAGGCCAGTGATGAAAGGGCCGTTTGAGCTCCTGGGAGTGCTAAGTGTCTTGTCAGCCATTGAGGCTGTAATGGGCTCCCACCATGGCACTCAGCATTCATAGCCCGCCATTATGCCAGAGCGAAACCAATCGCTTCATTGCGCCTGTTGCAGTAAAGAAAGCTGGAGAGGCCTGTTGAAAGTCAATCATGGACACTTTGTACATTCTAAGCCATCGTCTGGTTGGAGGTACCACCTGGTCTCTGTCTCTATCTCTCTCTCTCTCTCTTTCTCTCTTTCCCTTCACTCTGTTTAATACCCAATGCCACAGTCAAGCCATGTGTTACATGGGGAGAGAGTGACTCCAGGCTTGTACATCTCATAACCATCACCTGTCACTGTGCTGGAGATGCCACAGACTCTAAGAGTAAATCTTTCTAGCCTATTAAATCTGAACATCTTACGTTTATATAAATATATAAGCACCAGTAATGGGAACCTATGGCTCATGAACTGAATTTCTTTCAGTTAATGTAAATTAGATATACATTTTTGTTATTAGACACCAGTGATAATCTACAAATTATATATCCCTGAAAGAATATAAAACGGCATTTCTGGCAAAGCTCTGGGGAAAAACATGCACTAAACACCATGCAAATATTTAAGATACAGGTCATTATTGAACTGGTCAGTATAAATTCAATTGCTTTATGTATGTTTACATAAATACAGTTGCATTATGTAGGTTCTCAGACTTCATAACATAAAATGCAATGTGTCACATATTGAATCTCAGTGCAACTAAAGTCAGCATAAGAGATCCATAGAACAGTCCATCCATTATGTATGTATATACCTCAACTGAAATTCTTATAATTTAATAAGAAATTATGACAATTTTTACACACTTCTACCTCAATCAGTGCATGAGTCAATGAGTGTTCATGCTTCTTTCTACTTTAAACAAGCTGTCTGGTTGTTAGAGGTGTTCAGAGCAAAGAGGCTGAATGTTCTGCTCTCAATATGGATTTCTGTGTATTCCCACTGCACTACTTATTGTTCTCTCCCTTGAAATGACACTCTACATCTTTTCCCTTTGAAACCGCATCATTCTCTGAGTGCCTCTATCTAAGTCTGTTCCTAATTAAGGCGAATCTCTTTGCATAGAGGTTTCACAGCATAGACCTGCACCTCAGTGCCAGAGCCAATTTAACAACCTGGCTGTATCAAACATATTACTGAGGGTGAACTGCTGAGAAGCAGAGATTCATCTATGCAGACATTCATATGCACAATGGTTAAAAGGCAAAAGGTTCTCTTCCAGACATTCAGTCTGTAACAGGGGATGGTAAGAGCTGTCTGGACCTTGCAAAAGGGGGGTAGCATCCTTTCAGACCTTACTATAAGCGGATGCTTTCACTGGACGTAGAGTGTGGATTGAGGGAACTAAAGCCAAGGTCAAGTATTATGTAAAGAGTCTTTAAGGATGTGTTCTTGTGCAGTGCAGCTGAAAGAAAACTAGGCACCTAATAGCCATGGCATTACCATTCACACTGTCACAGCAAGTGGTCATGTTAGTCATTTAGGTCCAAATCAGAACACAATCTTCTATCCAAATGGAACTACAGGATTATCCTAAGAAAAATCATGTCTGGGGGGATGGGGGTACATGTGCATGTGTGTGTCCATTCAATTGTATCAGGGTGTACTCATTAAAACCTCACAGCAGACATGTAGCAAGTGTCAGAGGTGAGAACTCGTTGGGCCCACATCTGCATCCCCCTAACAGCCTCAACTGCCCATTAGCACACAACACTTTACCTGCAGCACTGCCAGAGTCCCCATTAAAATTTAGCAGGCTCCTGCTCATCTACGCCAATCAGCCTCAGCTAGCAGACGCACCATCTCCCCACTGTGGTGCAGAGCTGGAAAGCCTGAATGAACCACACATACTATGCAGAGGTTAGTTCCCACACAGCTAACTGGAGCTATGTGTTCTAGTTAGGTCTGCACATTGGCAATGTCACAGCCTGTAGTGCTCATAATGGCACACAGTTTATTTAGGTTCTGGGTGAACTCATGGAGAGCTGAGCACATGTGCTTTCACTGGAGAGAGGAAAACAAGGCGGATTTAATAGTTTAATGCAGAGCAAAGCTCCCATAATTCAACATATGCCACTGCTGGCAGTCTGACAGATGACATGAGATAGAAAGTGCAAAGGATAGTCATGTCAGCTGTGTCAGACAGAGAGAGAGAGAGAGAGAGAGAGAGAGAGAGAGAGAGAGAGAGAGAGAGAGAGAGAGAGAGAGAGAGAGAGAGAAAGAAGGGTGGAAGAACTGGAAACTGAATTATTGGAATGCAGAATGCAAGGCTATCAGTTCCCAATTCCTATTAATATTTCACACAAAAATAGATAAAAACCCTGCACCCTTTCATTTTTGAATAAGGACAATACATTCAAGGGGGATATACACAACATTACTGAAATGAAATGCTCTTTACAACTGATAGTAAAGGTGATGAGCACTCTGTCAATTGTGTTTTGATTATGAATTAGTCAAGACTGTCAACCCTTACACACATATGCACACACACACACACACACATGCACACTCAGACACCAAACAAACAAGTTATTAAAGGAAAGTGTGTGGGGGGCTAATTAAGGTAAACACAGGCCTTTTATGTATAGTGAGTGAATGCTGTGGGGTGGACAGGTGGCTCTGTCCTATATGAATAATGCAAGTGGCCTATAGCTGTTTTATGGAGAGAGAGAATGTGATCCATCTTGGTGACCATCATCAGCGGATGTAATATTTATGACATCATTGCCCACCAGCACGTGAACATGCGCCCTGCAGCACGTGGGGCTGAAGATCTGTGCCGGCAGGCAGCATAGTAAACCAGTGGGTATTCACATCCAACACCTGCACATATCGAGCTGCATAGAAGAGCATGATTGGTTTAAATTTATGGAGCTGCAAAAGTGCAGATGTTGTTTAAGAAGAGATTGGCCCAAACTTACTGCATAGGAGATCTGAAAATAAGCTAAGGCACAGGTTTAAAAAAATCCTGGAAGAGATGCATAACAGAAAAAACATGGAGATTGCACAGCATGCAGCTTGACAGAGAAAGAGGAGGGAGGAAGAGCAAGATAGTATGTAAAGACCACAGTCCAACAAGTCTCTGATGACAAAAACAGAATAAAAAGAGCTCTCTCTCTCTCTCTGTCTCTCTCTCTCTCTCTCTCTCTCTCTCTCTCTCTCTCTCTCTCTCTCTCTCTCTCTCTCTCACCTCCTCCATGGCCATCCTCCACTTTCCCACACACCCATCAGTGGTGCTCTTTGTCAAAAGCCAAGGGCCCCACACAGCAGCTAACTGAGCCACCAGTGCCTTTCCATTACATATGAGCAGCAGAGGTGAACCAAACAGAGAAGGAATAAATAAAAACGCCTCCAGTACACAGACACCCACTGCCTCAACTCTCTCTCCCTTCTTACAGAGTGCAGGAGGGCAGGAGAGAGAGAGAGCAAGAGAAAGAGAGAGATGTATAGAGAGAGAGGGATGTGGGGGGTGGAGGAAGTGAAGGAGGGCACACACTAGGGCCCATGCAGCAAAATCAGTCCCAAGTGGGCAATTATTCATGTGCAGGCAGCAGCCGGGTGCTTTCTGTGGGTGACAGAGCGCAGGGTAAATGCCGACCCTCTGAGGAAACAGCACTCCATTAGAAGTGAATGCAATGGCCATTTTACACAAGAGGACTAGGGAGGCTATCGCTGTCAATGTCACTGCTCACACGACTGGCACCGAGGACTGCAGCAGACGCCCACTCTCCAGGGGAGCTTTTTTCCAGGGTTTTTTTTTTTTTTTTCTGTGGGGAGAGAGACAGCAAAGGGCATCTGGCTATTGTTTCCTGCTGAAGCCCAATATAAAAATATAAAAAAGAAGAGTGTAATTGTAGAGGATACGGCACCTGAAACATGGAGTGAAAAGTATCTAGTGTCTAGTGTTATCTTTAATGGACAAATAAGTGATGCTGATGCTGTAAAAAATGCTGCTTCTTGTACGGAAATAATCACCATGAAATTAACATCAGGGATGCTATTTTAAATCTAAGGCAAATATATATGTTTGTGTGTTTGTATATATGTAACACATGGTTTCCATATTTATTAGGCTTCTCATATTCATCCAATGAACTGAAATATTGGTGGGATGACACTGTGCTATACATATTGCCCAAGAAAAGTGTGTGTGTGTGTGTGTGTGTGTGTGTGTGTGTGTGTGTGTGTGTGTGTGTGTGTGTGTGTGTGCGTGCGTGCATGTGTGTGTGCACGCACATGCATACATATGCGTGTATGATATCACCTCTGCAGTCAGCCTGCATGGTTTGTGTGTTTGTTTAGAGATATCAATGGAGATCTCCTCAGCTTGAGACTCAGCTCTGTTCATGAACATTTCACAAGCCTTCAATGCCTTTGAAACACTTCCTTAGGTAGCAGTATTTCTATTCATATTTCATTAGTAATTCTGCACTCTCACCCTGCAAGCTGAGGAGAATTGTTTATGTCATCCAGCCGGGGCATACGAGCTGCCTCTCGCCCCAGTTCTGGAGGCGATTAGCGGAGCAGGAGCCAGTGCACTATGTATTAAACTAATTAAATGTCTAAATCAAATCATTAGTTGCCAGCCTTTTTTTGCACTGGAGCTAAAAGAAGTTAATCTCTCGCAGTGCTGCGCACCTGACTCAAGCCACTCTGTTTCATAACCTAACACTCTGAAAGACGTTGGCGCTCTCCCAGACCTGCTATGCTCTGCCACTTGACACAGTGGGCCATTTGTATATAACACTGGCACTTGAGCAAACAATCCTGCCGCTTGATCCTGTGCGCTTTCTTTCCAATCAGCTGTTTCCAGCAGAGAGCATGAGCTCCTTTTAAACCATATAATTAAAATGGTGGCAAAGCTGCATAAGTGTAGGAGTTAAAAAAAAAACAACACACACACACACACAACTGCCTAGGTATGATTGGGCTGTAGGAGCATCATCTGCTGACATCTACTTAAGTTTGTGTATGGAGGAACACAGAGTGGATGTGCATGTGTGTGCATATGTGCATGTGTGTGTGTAAAGTGCATATACAGAAGTCCAGTGGGGCACATCTGCATGTGCTCATCCTAGCTGGCCTGGTGTCTGCTCTCTCATGAAGGTTATTTTGTCTACTTGACAGGTTCTCAGCTGGACAAGTTTGTATCTCTAGATGAGATACAGAACTAAATCCTCCTCTGGTCTCCCACCAGAGCAGCAACACACACAGCTAGTCAAACTTTTGATCCTTACGTTCATTTGCACTTATTTCATGATACACTTTCATTTTCCCTTTACATCAGATAAGATCAAACTTGGATTCTTCAAAATCTGTTTAAATGTTTGAGTTTATTTATATTGAGAAATTAAAGAGTCCTGAAAAGAATGGAAGGATTCTACAATCTAATGAGACCAGAAGAAAGGGGAGAGTTGGGGAAGAGGAAAGAAAAAAAAAACACTTGTCAATTAGTATGCAAATGCATGCGAGCGACTCCTTCAGAAATCCAATCAGGCTGTCACCTCAGCAGGGGGTGTTATTATAAAGTCCCTATGAAGTGTGGCTTGTGAGTTACCATGCAAAATAGGCCACGTCCACAGATGAACAGACACAGTGGAGCTGGCACTGGGTCTGCAGGCTAACACAAATAACAAATGTGCACACCCGTACATGCATGCACACGCGAACACACAAAACCTCTCACTGTCTACAAAATGAGCAAAACACATTATATGGTGCACTGTGGTCTCTGTGCAAAGGGTACTGGGGTTAATATTGAAAGGTATAAACCAAGAATGCCCAACACAAAGAATAAAGCATAAATCTGGTGTTAAAATGCATGCTGGCACTGTATGGAGAATGTGGCATTAGTTTCCTAATACTGGTTCGTGTTCCAGCTTGAAGGCCTGCAAAATATAGTAGGCCAGGGAGATAGGATGGGCTTGATAGAAAATCATAAATATCTTACTGATGGACCATCACCAGGCTCTGCAATTTCCTATAGCATGTAATACCAATACTTACACCTAGAAACAAATTCTAAATAATAATAATTTAGAATCATTTAGAGTATTTTTATTACTTTAAATGTAGGACATATTGACAGTTACACAAAGATGCCTTTGATGAAATGTACAGAGGACACCATGCTGAATGCATAGTGTTAAAACGTTTTGCAAATATGAATATTCACTCTACAGCTTGCTCCCTACCTCTCACCTCCACTGGCTTTCACCGTTAAGGTCCCCAACAATGACTCTTGACGATTACAATACAAACGAGTAACAGACATTCACAGAACAGTGGCATAGTGTGGGGTGAGAGAGGAATAGGTTGCTGTGTCTTTAACAAAGGAATCACAGGACAGCATACAGAGAACAATATATTAATTTATAAAATTAAAAAAAAATACAGGGCTACAGGCAATAACATTTATCTAAACAATATCTAAAGAGATGTATAAATCTAGTTAGGAAATGGAAGGATGGATGGATGGATGGATGGATGGATGGATGGATGGATGGATAGATAGATAGATAGATAGATAGATAGATAGATAGATAGATAGATAGATAGATAGATAGATAGATAGATAGATAGATAGATAGATAGATAGATAGATAGATAGATAGATAGATAGATAGATAGATCTTACATTATCACAGTTGGGCAGAGTGCTCAACCTTACACCTCTGTCCACTCAGAAACACTAGAAACACTATATGCCCAGTCCATTACATAATACAGTGAGGCAATCAGTCATACCAGTCATGACTGCAGGGAAAAAGAGATCAGCGATCGTACAATAAATGAATGACATAATGGAGAGTCCAGTCAGAGGAAATGAGAAGGGAAAGGAGATGAAGGACACAGAGGAAGATGAAGAGGGAGAAGCAGTTGCTCCTCCATTCTTCAGTGAGTGTGTTAGTGAAGAAGTGTAGCCCACACATCCAGCCTCTGGGTTTCATCAGCAAGAAGAGACAAGAGAGGGCTTCTCTTCCACTATCAAAAACTCACCAGGGGAAAAAAAATTATGACAAGCCATAGTTGGTGGAAGATAAACAACCCAGGCCTTGTTCTTACTTCGTCAGACTGTATTAAAATATGTCTGCTAGGTGAATAAATATGTGTGTTAAAACAGTAGGATAGTCATCAGTCTTCAGCGGGCGCTAGCAGTAGGACTCTCAGATTCATCATTTTGATGTAAGCCTCTTAAACATCATGCAAACATACACACAGCATGGCATTCACACACTAGTGTGTGTTTGGATTGTGTACTGGTCCAACTGAAAGCTCCATAAAAGGTATACCACAGCTCCCCCTGCTGGATTCAGATCAACAATCTTCATTGTTTTGGATCTGTTGGCATATTTCCATGGTGCCAATGAGAAAGTATCATTGTCAAAATAACAATGAACCCTGATCAACAGGGCAGGTCCATGAGAAAGAAAAGAAATAACTGGCAAAGCTTTCAGAGTCTATTCCCTCATTATTGCTATACAGTACATTACAGCCATGTCACTCCATCCAGATTTATGCCCCACCTACAAATGGTGGCCAAATATGCAGAGCCATGTCAATTATTACTGAATGTAGAAACTTAATGAGCAATAAATGTTTAGTATGCACGTGATCTTCTCTGAACCTGCCAAAGGAAATAATTTCTCACTGCTTCGCTGGTCACCTGATCCATGTAACCAGGTACTGAAAAAAGCGTTCCTCGGGAAAGCAAGATGAAGATATTTGTGGTTAAAAAGGATTCACCATAATACCATGTTGCTTTGTTGCTATAACATCAGGGGTAGTTTATGTGATTGAAATGGAAATTCTTCATATATCAGCCCATGAAATTTTAAGCCAGGGTATACAATGGAGAAAATCCCAGACCATGACCGTGTGAGCTATTCTTAGGAGGGCCATATGTGCAAAGACCCGAAAGCCGATGACGCATAATGCGGCGCATATAACCTGCCAGTGCAAAGCCGTGTTGTGCCTGCTTTCTCCACAGGTTGAGTGAGTTGCAGTGGATATTTGGCAAGCTGAGCTCCTGCTGTTGTAACTCCCTGCCTGTTTGCTTAGTATGTCTTGCCTGTATGCTATAATGCCATCATTTCTTATTGGCAGCCTCATCGCACAGCAAATCCAAACATGGCTACATAATGCATTCACCACACTCAAAACAAAGAGGCTGCTGATTCTCTTTATCTCTCCATCTCTTTCTCACACTCTTTCACTGCTGTCATTACTATTTTACAAGCAGCAGATTCATTACCAAACCATATGCTTGGTAATCATGAAAGCTGTGGGTGCATCCCTTATATGATGTGGGACAGCTAAATTATTAAATGCGGCATGCCGGTGAGGCCTGATTCAGATGTGGCAGCAAGCCCAGGAAAGCTCACACACACATACACACGCAAACACACTGAAACACACACATGGATGGAATGTAGGCATAGAAGGAAAGAAAAAAACTTCAAACACCTTTGCTGTGCATTTAGTGTAATGAACAATGCCTTAATTGAGATTGCCTAATTACCCAGTTTAAAGATAATTAATATGATACTAATTAGCATATGTAAATGACACATTGCATAATTCAGGATCCCTGTTTGGAATTAGATGGCTGTAAATTGATCTTTCATGTAAAAAGGTACAAAGCAGGCAATACTTTTGATGCAATACTATAACCATCAATCATCCTATGAGATCTCCAGATGAACACATGATCAGTTTATTTCACATGCATTTTTATACACTAAAGTCCTCTAATCTTGTATAATTAAACTATAATTAAACATACTACTTATGCAGTAATTATCATTTCAAGTTTTTACTAGCATCACCCAGGGAATAATTAATTTCCTTGTTTTGTTCTGCATTGTGTGCTGAACACAATTTACATACTGTTGATGTGCCAAGAACATGGATTTTTGCATCCAGCATTTTCTATCCTGCAAACAAATATGTTTCCTTTCTACCAAATAAACAGGGTTGCAAGACTTGTGTCACATTCATCACTCTGGCACCTTCTTCTGGATATCCAGGTTATTCCTTTACACTACTTTTTGTTCCAGTTTTGTGTTTTCAGTGGTCTTTCATGGTTACAATTTGACACAATGATTCCCCTCAAATCCTGGCAATTAGAATAGGTAATAACAGACTCTAATTCATCCTTTATATTCTTTTACATTACAGTAATACATGTGTTAGACTTTTTGTGACCGATAAATGCTGCTTGCTATAGGGTCTATTTTTGTGTAAAGGTGGGATTATATTCTATCAGATCTGTGATGTGAACCATTTCCAAAGTAACATTTTCTGATAAGCAGTAATTCTCAGAGAACTCACTTTCTGAACTAAACAATACAGAGTCACTACTAGACACTATTAGTGTGTACCATTCATACTGGTAGTAACTGGTCGTCTCAGTAACTCCCAAGGTTATCATACTTTTGGAGAGAGAGAGAGAGAGAGAGAGAGAGAGAGAGAGAGAGAGAGAGAGAGAGAGAGAGAGAGAGAGAGAGAGAGAGAGAGAGAGTGTGAGTGTGTATTGATCAGTAGTGAGTGGCTCTTGACTATGGCAGCCTGCAGGGCTGCAGTTAATAGGGCCATAGTGAGACAGCCATGTGGCACCTGGATCATACAGCTGCAGGCCTCTGACTGCTCCCACACAACCCAGTCTCTCTCACACACACACACACACACACGTGCGCACACACATACACACTTTCTGACACATGCTTACCCACACTTGCATAATTGCATGCTCATGCAAGATAGAATATACACAGATTGTCTGACAGTAAACAAAAAACTAAACAAATGTAGTCTGATGCTCTGCTCTATCAACATATAAACAGATCACACAGATACAGCAGATTAGGCATGAAACACCACACTGAATTTGAAATGTAGTATTATGACAAATGACTATGAAGTTAAATTGCAGACTGTCATCTTTAATCTGAGGGTATTCACATCCATAATGGGAAATCTCTGTAGGATTTTCATCCCTTTTATTTGCAGTCCTTACATTTTAGGGGACCAGCCGTAATTGGAAAGTTGGCAGCTTGGTTGTTTCTAGGCTGTCTCTGTGTTGCTCTGTGTTGACTTGATTCTACATGTGCCACATGCATTTGGAGTCTGTTGCTGTTGCTTGTCAACATGAGGACAAAAGAAACATTGAAGTCAATGGGCTACCATGAGGCTGAATCAATCCATAAAAGACAAAATCAATCCATAAAAAGACAAAAGAAATTGCAAAAGACTACAGATGTCAAAATGAGCTATTTGATACACTGTTAAAAAGAAAGAATGCATTGGTGACATTAGCATAGCAAAAAATTGTCAGAAAACAGAAGGGCACAGTAGTGGATGACTGGAGTCTTTAGTTGTGAAGGAAAACTATTGAACAGATCAAGAATTCTCTTCACAAAGTAGACAAAGGTGTCAAGGAGAATTATGCAGAGTAGAAAGCTTCAGTAGGACTTCAGAACATTTACCACAGGTTGCAAACCACATGCAATCATCATGGAAAAACAGTGTTTATATACAGTGGATTCAGATAGCGTGATATTGGAAAGTGAGGCAAGATGCAGAGGCGAACTGCTGTTTTAAGACATCACAGATGTTTATTTAACACACAGCCAGAAATGAAACCAAAACGCAAAGAACAACACTAAGCAAGAACAAGAAGAAATGCGGCAAGCAATAAACATTACAAAACAATCTAGGGCAGCATACACATTGTCAAACACAAACAAAGGACAAACACACAAAAGGACCTTAAATGCTTACACCAACAAGGATGACAATGAAGGACAGGCATGACAAATGGCTGATTAACAAGAGAGGGGCATGGTAATGAGGAGAGACAGGCACACACAAAAACACCAACAAAACCTCACACGGACAAGACAGTACAACCCCCCCCCCCCCCCAAGGTGCGACTCCCAGCATGCCAGCCTCTCAGACCACCCTCCCAGACCAACACCAATGGTGAGACTGGAGGATTTAGCATGCCGACACAGGCTAGTGCGGACAAGATAGTGGGAAGCCAGGGACCAAGACAATGACAGACACTGGGACAGGCACATTAACAGAAAGGGGAACAGACACAACGGGAGACAAAGAGACTGACACGGTAACAGGGTGGGGATAGGAACAGTGACAGGAACAGGCACAACTGATACAGAAATAAATACAGGAGTTGGAAGGTGTCTGGTGAGGCCTGGAGGAAGCCCAATCCTCCGGTTGGTGATGAGGTATGGGGAGTCCAGGAGCAGGCACTCACCAGCAGCTTGGGTAGTGATAGCACCTCCGCCTTTTTAGCAGATGAGCCAGACGAGCTGGAGTGCACACCAGATGAGGCACCCACCTTGGGTTCAGGTGGTGGTGGGGCTTCCATCTCTCCCAGTTTGGGCTGAAGATCAAACACACAGGTTCTGGGGTTGTGTGTATTAGGTGAGGGAGCAACGCTTATTGACTTGGGTGCTGACAACTGAGCCTTTTTGTAGGGAACACAGGGAAGCTCGAAAGTTCTAGAGCAGCATGCTCTGGGTGGAGCCTTGGTCATCAACTCCCAATTCTGGTCAGGTGCATCCTGTTTAATCTTTCAGTATTGCTGAGATGTGTCTACAGCTGATTTGCAGGTGCAATTTGAATTGATTGCATATTGAATTGACTAGCACACACCTGGGTCTATAAAAGCCTGTAACTAAGACTGTATTTTTAGGATAAAAAATTCCTATTCACTATATAAAGTTTTGAGTGTTCCCAGGAGCAGTGGCCTCAGCAACTTGACAGTGGAAGAAGCCTGGTACATCCTTGAACCTTCCAAGCGTCAGCTGTCTAGCCAAACTGGGCATCATGGCAAGAATGGCATTGGTCAAGGAGGTAAGAAAGAATGGGTAATGCTGTGGGCAATGCTTCATTTTGCACTAGGGCAATGACCCATGACCTACAAGTAAAGTAAATATGGATTTTTTTATTTATTTAGGTTTTTTTTTTTAGAATGTTTCTCTACATCCTGAGTAAGCAATCCCTGAATTCCAATGATCTTGGGTCTCACTGAAAATAACACTGAGATCAAAAATCCACTGAAATAAGAAGGGATGGAAAGAAGCGGCATTACAGATATAGCAGAACATCACCAGGCAAAAATCCTGAGTGTACACTCTCATGGAGCATGTCACTGCTTGTCTCCGTCTATAATTTGCTCATATCAGGTGTCATTCAGGACCCTTTGTCTGGCCAACATACTTGCAAGCTGTGTGTGTGTGTAGGCTGACTTTACCACGTAGAACAATGTTTGGCCCTCTCCCCTCAAATGGCTGTCTGCCTTCCTGCCCTCCTCCCTCTCACTCCGTCTGCTCTGACCCCGACTCTAGCAGTGTCCATATGGCAACCCTATATCTCTTACCCAATCAACTGTTCCGCAAAATGTGCCGAGACATGTCTCCAACCCCCCCACCCCCCACCCCTGGGCAATGTTGTATCACGTTTCTCACCTCTCATCATCCCTCTATTCTCACTCTCTCCCTAACTCTAACCATTCACTCCCCTTCTTTCATTTGGAAGTGAGCGCTGAAGGGGTGGAGCTTGTCTACTAATGTTACCTTTTAGGTGGGGGGGCAGGATGAGTCATTGCTATAGCACATAACATACATCTGCTGATTGCCCCTGAACTGCTTTGTTTGGTTCAAGGGGAACTGCTATGTAGTATGAGCCTTCTATTCACTGCATGCACAAAAATCCTCATTCTCATTTTAATTAACTCTGACTCACAAAATTACTAAAATTGACCACAATTAAGTGACACATTACAATGACCTAGCTCTAGTGAGCTTTAATTCTGTCAGAAAACCAAAAACGCACCCATACACCTACACATTAATTTATTTTCTGCCCCCCCCCATCCCTCCTGCACACTTGCCACTATTTCATTGGAAGATTTATGAGGGTGTCAGGTGGAAGTGCCAGAGCAGTGAGGACCCCTGTCAGAGAGCTGCCAGTGGGGAGAGCTGAGCTTCAAAGCTCCAGAGCACAGTCATAAACAACACAGGGCCAAACTGTAATAAAGTATGAGATAGGGGCCAGAGACCTACTCAATCATGCCCTCACCCCCACATCATGCACAAAACACACTTTTACTGACACACATTCTTACACACATACATACACATGGATGCACACAGTGCACAGCAAAACCTCACTGCTCCAGCTTTTAGAAAAGTAACATCATGTCAGGAGACTTAAGTAGTGACAAGCTCACAACTGCAGCAAATAAACTTTAAACAGTGCTGCTCACTTGCTATAACTCAGGGCACACAGATCTAATACCTGCTACAGTGCATTTAATGATCCACAGCACACCCAGACACTGAGTGACATGGAGAGCAGAAGGCATGTGTTAATCAAGTCTGCCATTGGATCCACTGCTACACTATATAATGTAAAATGAATAAAAAAAGAAATTAAGTAATCATACAGATCTACACTTTGGTTCTTTGTTTTGAAAGACAGAGGTTTGGATCAGTTGCTTATCGTTTGGTTTTGGGGCATTGAATGTTTTGAATTTTGAAATGGCAGCTGTCAAAACAAGATAGGATGTTCATCAGGGTCAAAGAGGGTGGCATGTTCCAGTTCATGTCTGGAGAGGAATGTCAGATGTCATAACTGCAAGCAGGCATCCCTTCTCCCCATTACTGAGTGTCTTTGAATAAGTCTCTGGGACTATCCACTGCCTGTGAGCTGATAGTAAATGGCTCACAAATGGCTGTTAATTGAATCCGAAGAACATTTTCTGGCTTGTTAATTCTATTAATGCTGCAGACGCAGCACTTTTCTCACCTGCTTGCCAGCTGCTTGTCCGTCACATTCATTATTTCAGGCGCTTCCCACTAGCAGCAACTGCATAATGCAGCATAAATCTACAGGCCGGCCTGGCCAGAGGCTTCCCGCACGATGCTGAACGACAGTTTGATGCTTACTGCTCCCAGCTGAAGAGTGGGAAGGGGATGTGGGTCCAGGGTGAGAGAAGCATCTGACACACCACCATCATTGTGAGTTTGCATGAGTGTATGTGCATGCGTGTGCAAGGGCATCTGTGTGCATGTGCATGCATGTATAAATGTAAATGCACTGCCAGGGCAATGCTAGGGCAGAGAAATTAAAGGATATTAATCATAACCATTGCCCATTACCCAGCTTGGCTTTCAATCCACATTCCTCGACGGCCCCATGCTGTCACATCAGCTTCAAATATGAATGTTATTGGCCTCCACCATTGGCACGGTGCTTCTGAAGCTCCACAGACAGACAGTCAGACAGACAGACAATGCCTCCCAGGCAACTGCTGGCCTAGTACTCCTGCCCCCAGCTCTAATACCACACACTTAAAGTTAATGGATCACATGTGTGTCACAAATGAAGTCTTCAATGTGGCTAAATGGAGATAAGCACTTTTTTACAAGGGCATGATATATTAGAAGTCAATAACAGCAGTGATGTTGCTCAGGATGTTTTAAAATATGCATCAACCATTATAAATAATTCATCATCGTTTGCTCTCCTTCCATTAGGGATTATTATGACTGGTGGTTTATTGACTACTAAATTATTTTTGATATCATATATTTTTACACCACCATTTTACTGGTTTCAAGCTTTAATTATACATTTAGGTGTCTGTAATATATATGCAGATAAAACATACATATATCCTTTTTTATTTTTGAGTTTTATCATAAATTTAAAAAAAAAAAAGAAACAATTTCTGGATCTGAATAATCTGATAGGCTCTGATAATAGCTTTCCTATATTTGTAGGCTTTAACTCCTTTGGTACATACATAGTATTACAATGCACGATGAACCCTGAACAGAGGAGGCTTGTAGATATCTGAAATGGCCAGGCTCATTGTGTAAATACATTCACATTTCTGAAGTAGATAATAGGCACAGATGTTTCAGATGCCAGAATAGCAAGTGTTACAGATATTGCGTCTTCATTGATACGTTGATACCTTCCAGTGTCTGATCTTTCTCCTGTTTTATGTATACAGTTACAAACTTGTTTTTCTTAATTTACTCATGTATTGAGACTGACGGAGTTAAGAAAGAAAGACAGGAAAAAAACAAATGGATAGTAGTGAAGATGAAAGAGCGCAGTTTCCACAGTGGCTCTTACAGAGTTGAGTCTGATGTGTTATTACCTGGTGGGCCAGTGTGTTTCTGAAGAAGTGAATCCCACTGTGAAGGCATTGTCTGCACTGAGATCTTTTCTCTTTGACATTCATCCAAATCTGTTTTGAGACTCGCTTGCTAGGGATTCTCACCTGACATACAGAGAACAGTGATCATAACTCATTTTTGCAGAAAAGACACATGAGCAACATAATCCCCCATTACAACTAAATGGCCATTTGCTTTTATAGGCCTTCCTTCAGAAAGCCTCCACAGAAGCATCCACAGAAGACTTTATAGCAGACCAGAGATGCCTTTGATGAAAGAATATAAAGATAGTGGACAGAAATGGGAGAGGATGGAGACAAAGAGGAGAACAGATATTTTCCTTTTGTAATTTGTTATGACTGTACATTTAATATTAATTTTTCTTAGAAGCACAGATTTTCTTGTTTTCATTGATGTATTCACAAATTGGCTCATAAAATACCATAATTAGTGATGATGTCAAACACTGCCATTAATTTCAGCTGCACTGGCTTTTGTTGATAACATAAAAATGTCTCAGTTTTTTACATTACAAGCATATGGATGCAAAGAAATCTCTGGTCTGCTTAAACTGAAAGGCCAGTTATCTGTCTGAAGTCTGTACTGAAGATTTTATAAAAATTCACAAAAGTTCAGCATTTCAAATAGAGTCAAAGTGATTGAGATTGCCATATTCTCCTATTGATCAGAGCGGAAACAATGCCAATACAGGTATCAAAGATTCCTTTCTTTCCTCAGGTTTTTAATGTCTGTGTGATCTTCAAAGGCCCGTCCTAGAGCAGAGCCAGTGGCATTCTGAATGTTTCTCATATGCTACTCGCTCCATCATTTGGCTCCAGCCCTTTGTGTAAAGCTTGCTTGATGAAATACCTACCAATCACCCAGATCTATGCCACTTGGACGCACACCTGGGCCTAACTGTTTATGGGGCAAATATTGCTTTAATGAAGAAAGCTCCAGGCACTGCTACTTCCCCGTACGCCTTTGTGCTGTCCAGGGGCCACAGCAGTTTGGCTGCAAGCAAGCACCGTTACCGTAGACAGCTTAAGCTGACCTTGCAGTCTCGTTGCTGTACCTGGAAAGGGGAATGAAAGCTGGAGGACCCCATCTGTTCTAGTGTAATGACTGGGCTATTTGGAGGCATGAAAGGTTTGTCTGGAGCAGCTGGTATCTTTCCCCATGACCTTTAAGCATTCCTCCTCTCCCCATCTGACAGATGTGTCAACTCGATTATTTCAAAAAAGCCCTGAATAAATAACTGATTGTGAGCATAGACTCATCTAAAGCAATGGCAAATTGAGGCATGCCCCCCCCACACACACACACACACAACCGTGAATTGTGCATTTACACAGATTCTGTTTCATATTCTCTCACATGATGCATATATGACAAAACACTAAGAAGCAAGACAAACAAATGCAAAGTCATATTAATAGTAACCCATGACAGGCCAAAGGAGTCTCCACCCTCGTCTCCACTCACTCAGTTGATGTGCGTTTTGACTTTAAATGGCTTTTTGTAGCACTGGGTCTGGTGGACTGCCTCCTCAGGAGTAAAGACAAACAATAGGGGTGAACTGAATGCCACAGTGCACAGTTTGCCCTTGGAGCTGCACTATTAGCCATTTGGGTTAGGGGGAAGAGGAGGAGATGGGGAGGAAGGCTAGGGGTCTCAGGTGTTGCTTGCCGCCGCCGAATGGATTCCCTCTTATGCTCTGAGCCCACAGCTGAGGAGGGCTACACTCTGAGGTGGGGGAGGGGCTAATTGACTCACTGAGTGATTGGAGGACTGTGAAGAGCCAGCCGCAATCAGACCTGCTCTGATAGAGTTTGATGCCTCCCTAAATAGTTTTCAAATGGAGGAGCAGGTGCTGTTTTCAAGCAATCACAATCCCACTGCGTGTGTGTTTTTTCGTGCAAGTGTGAGAACGTTCGTGTTGGTGTTTGTAAGTGTCTATTGCTAGGGTGTGGGTCTGTATCATGAACAGGTGTGTGCGTGTGTGCGTGCGTGCGTGTCTGAGTGTGTGTGTGTGCATGTGTGTGTGCATATGCGTGCATATGCGTGCACATGCGTGTGTGTGTGTGTGTGTGTGTGTGTGTGTGTGTGTGTGTGTGTGTGTGTGTGTGTGTTTCAAGTTTGGTTTATTCGTCACATACATAGTCATACACAGTATAACTCACAGTATAACTCGCAGTGTGTGTGTGTGTAATGGAGAGAACACAGTCGCAAGTTACTTGGATCTACGGTAAGATAAGTGTATACGCTAAGCCATATATAGGTGTCTGTAATAGCAGATTTAAACTCAAGTGCTCAGAGGCTGAAAGGCTCAGAGGCCTGGCCACCACACTGACATTTTACACTGACACTTGCTATTGTTTTGATGTATATGAAAAGATCCCTATCTTTCATCAGTGCACGTTCATGCTCAGGAGCATTAGGGTCTCTAAGCGTGCAGCATGCCACAGCCCTATTCATAAGGTTACAGTAAGAAAAATCCTTATTTTAAGATCAAGGTTAAGACTTAGTTCAAATATATCTGCCAAAAAAGAAAAATATTCACACATCTAAAATATTTGATCTCATCGCTGAAGTCCTCCAAACAATCATCTTTAATGGACAAGGATTCAGATTTGATCATTGTTTACATACTGGCATTCAGTATAGTAATTTATTACAGTTTAGTAATTTATCATGCATCAGTTAAGAATCTATATGGAGATAACATTCATGTTACAGAATATTTTGAATCTTGACGTTTAACCATTTTGCCTTACTTAAATAAAACAACCAGCACTAGAGACACAACCCAGCCATGAATATAGGAATTTCATACAAATATCTCTACTGGAATTAAATAACCAACTTGAGGTGTTGAGAGAAAGTGCAATACCTTTAGAGATGAGACAGCAGCTAGGCTGGTCCTGCACTGACAGCATCTCTTCCACTTGCTTATAACTTGGAGTCACTCAGAACTTGATTACGCTAAAGAAATACCACATGACCCTAAGCTCCGCCTCTCTGAATTTGTTGCATTGATCATAGTGTTTGAGGGGTCATGTGAGGCCAATGGGTCAGCAGAGCCATGCTGCAGAGCCCGCCTCTGCAAAAGCCTTATCTGACCTGGGCCTCCACACTCGGGCCTGTCAGTAGGGCTCTCACACCTCATTTGTCATTTCTATTGATTCAGAGGAATGACAGATGGTCATTATGGGAGTCGGCGACAGATTGCCTTTATGAGTGTGGCTCACGAGCCAGCCTTCCCAGCTGAAATCTGTGCCAGGCTGGTGACTGGCTAGCTCGCACAGCAAAGGGCAGTGGCATGGCATTCAGTCATTAACGTCTGCAATCTGGAGGCCCAAACACCAGAGGCCTTTGTGTGACATGAATGGGCACATATTGTGCCAAAATGCAGCTATTAAACATATAGTATTATAAAAGTTTCAAAAGGTTTTAGGAAGATATAAGTAATGTTTTTTGATATAAATATTTTTGTGTCAGCTTGCAGTTTTGCAGGGTTTCGTTTAAAATCAGTCTGGCATTGGAACATCTGTTTCCTCAAGCATCTGTTCCATAATATTCTTCCACTTTTCCCTTCTGAAACAAAAACAAAAAACAAAAAAAACTCATGAGAAAATGTGGGTCACTGACCCACTCAGTCGTGTAATTTATCCAGACGTTGTCCAGCTGTGGCAAGCTTTAAATGGAGGGTCTGGAATGCAATCTCACCAGCAGAGCTATTTGTTGGACTGTAGGTGAAGCACACTGAAAGGGCACCTGGGTGAGCACGCCTGTGTCTCATGAGTATATATCAAATATGGCATCTTTTACAGGAGAACTGTGTTTCACAGTAACAAGAGATCCACTGTCAGTGCAGCTTCCAGTCAGATTTAGAGCATATGGAGATAACACTAAAATACTAAGCATTAAAAAGGCCTATGTCTCATATTGAACTGAACTATAGTATTATGCCATTATTACATTGAGGTAAATGAAGTGGGCACTTGCCAATGTCACACCAAACATTCTAGCATGGCAATAATTATGAACAAGGAGCCTTATGTGTCAAATGTCAGGGAGGCTGTAAGTTAGAGATTGGCAATGGAAAAAGGGTCAGCACCAATTAAACCTTTAAATTAATTGATCTGGATGCCACTGACTGAGACACCATAGTTTATTCATGAACCTGCCTGGATCACGCCACATCAATACATAAGTGTAGCACTAGTGACAACAATGCAAAATCAATACAGATCTGGTCTCCCCCAAGGGTATATTCAGTGTGACCTTAAAGAGCAGTCTGTCAAATAGATGGTACTGTTACAGTGGACTAATTTATTTATATTTATATATATATATATATATATTTATATATATATTTGTGTGTGTGTGTGTGTGTGTGTGTGTAACTGACTGTGAAACTGAAGTTAAAATATTCCCATTGTAATTGCATTGAGACTCTTCCAGCACTCACAACCTTGCCAATTCAACTTTAGGCACTATAAAGCTGAAGGATAGGCAGTAACATAAGCCATGACACCATCTTCAAAAATAATTATCCATGAAATAGGATAATGAAGTATATCTAAAAGTACTGGTATTTTTCATTTGTAAATCACATTTGGTTTCCTGAAAAGCAAATGTCTTATAATGTATTATTATTGCTGCTGTTTGTTGTTGTCATTGTTGTTGTTGTTCATTCCTACGCAGTTTGATACACTTCATAACCCCAAAATAAAGCAGACCAGAGCCAAGTCCATTACTTATTACTGTCAATGTTCAATAATTTATGGCTTATGGACTGCACTGCATATTGCCCCTATCATGTTGGACAGGTTTTGATATAATGGCCCATGATCAATAACATGCCATAACATTTGACCAGTAAAAACCTGGAATAAAAAATAGGCTAATGAATGGGTAAGAAAATGTGCCAGAGCTCTGCAGTACACATAATCTCCAGATTTCTTACTGATTTATCATTAAATATTAATTCATTATTGACGCCTCTGACTAGAATGAGAAAAGACAAGATATTTTCTAGTGACAGATGTTGATTAGTGTTCACTGAGATATTTTAAGATCAAAGGGCAGATCCAGAGGCTAGCTTTATTCTCCATTCAGATATGCTTCAGAGGTCTTGTGTAGGTGCACTTTGAAAGGATCCTTTCTGTACATTGCTAATCCCCTGAGAACAGTAATGTAGATATGGTCATAAAACTACTGAGGAAATGGGAGGCGAGCTGCTAAATTGACCTTTATTGGGCTTTCTGGTTCATTTGAGGGTGTGAATCAAATTAACATAATAATTTAGTTCTCTCTTGTTCATCTCACCATCCTATTCTGATGGAGCTCTGCGATATTTATGCGCCTTGGTTTAGCACCATTCTTTATTAAGGGTCTCCAGTTCATCTTATACTGGCACGCCAGTGTATAAAGAGCTGTATTCCAGCTGGGCGGTGCTTAAGATAATCTGCATTTATAGATATTAAAGAGCCTTTTTAATAACATAATATCTATGACAAACTGCCCAACACATATACAAACTCTGATGCACACAAACATCTATCACTTATATACAATGTGGATGATTGGCCTGTAATTATCAGAATGTGAAGGGAATGTGTAGACAATTTAACTTAATTTGGTTTTTATCCTATAACTATAATAACTATGAGCCATTAAACCAGATAAAAAATGTATGCTTCTCACAAGTGTAAATAAGTGGAGTGGACAGAGTGGCTTTCTCACTAGGGGAACACTACTGCCATCTTGTGGAATTCTTCATGGTACCTTATAAGTCTAAAGCCTGAGTCCTTATACCTAATATTCCAGTGTTTCCTCCATGAATAAAATAGAATGTTTTGTGATTTGATTTTTAAACATTATTGTCATTATCTTCAACCTTGGCTCCGTTTTTGAAGTAAGCACTTGAGGAAGCCATACGCCCAAAGAAATTTCACACATGTTAACCTGGTTAATTAACTGCAGAGAGGTAGAGTGTGAGTGGAAGGTATGAAAAGCACTATGCAGCTGCTTCTGTTACCAAATACAAGTGAATGTATCATTGCCCAGGGTGGAGGATCTCAGCCAAGAACACAGGAGTGGTGGGCTTCAACCTGCACTTGATCTGGATAGTTTTGCTTGGGTTCTTTTATCTGTACTTTTCACCTGACAGACAAGATTAATGTAACCTGTGTCATGAATACAGATAAGTACACACACACACACACACACACACACACACACACACACACACACACACACAAAGAAACCAATAAGTTGCCACCTCATTAGTGGTGAATGGCTTTATCGGACACAACTTCACTCCTCTCCTAAGTGGATGCATTATAATTTCAGGCAGTGTTAAAAGTGAATGGGGATTAATAAGCATTTACATCTGTCTTATATTAATATTCATGCCTGAATCCACATCTCTACACAAAGCCAATTTTCTGGCCATCTGGGTTATGGCTGGTGGGGGTGATGGATCCGTTTTTATTTGCAATACAGCAATATATCATGAATTTTATTCTTCAGCCTTTGCTGAGGCGTTGAAGGGCCTGCATACAAACTGGAGGATTTTAATTAGAAAATAAAGAATGGGATTCAGTGGAGTCTCCCATCTCCTCACACTCACTCCCGGTGGAGGGCAAAAAAAAGAAAAGAAAAAAATGCATCCGCTGCTTTTTTCAACTGGAAGTCAAAACCTTAAAATTTCAATGAGTGAAATGGCTGAAACAGCACTGTTTGTATTCAGTGTTGTGTTCTGGCTGTAAACAAAATAAATGTTCCGTTAAATTTTTTTATTTACATTTTTTTTATTATTATTTAGGCTCTAGGCGGAGCTGTTTGGGGTTTTGCTTGGTTCTTCACACTTTGCGGTCTAAATGCATTTCACCAGGGTTCTGATCGCAAACCTCTGGGGTTGTTCTATTGTATAATTTCATTAGTAAAATGTTTATGCCTTGTTTTAACACCTTTGCTTAGTTCCACACAATTTGGAGTGTTTATTGTACAATACAATAACTACCTTTTAAATATTTCTTGATTGCTTCCACATTGTTGTTGCACTGATATTGACACAGTTCACAAAAACCATATGTGAAGTGTGCTTTGTGCAAGCCAATGCTACAAAACTCTAAACCCATTTTGACTCTCACTGCACACCACTTCATACAACATTTCTCTAAACTCCCAGTTTTGTTTAGGGAGCTTGTGAAACAAATAAAGGCTAAATGTGGGAATCAGTGACAGAACTCACCAGGACATACGCTGAGCTTTTTACCACTTTTTTTGTTTGTAGTAGGAAACGACAGAAATGAAGTCATCATGTCCTTTCCTATATATTATACAATGCAGAGAGCTAGAGACAGAGTGCTAGGGCTAAAGGTATAATGCTTTTATTGCTAGGTTTTTATTTGTGTACAAGTGCCACACATGCATGGGCGCATCATTTCTATGTAAAAAGAATGAGCTGCCAGCAAGTGTTCTGCAACTGGAGATTCTGTTCTGCAACTGGGCTTGTCATGTGTTTTATAGTGTTGCATCATATCTATTTTTACACCATATTCACTATTCCTTAATCCAGTCGAAGAAAACATCAATCTCGCCTCTGGAAGGTGATTGGCTACAACCCTGATATCCATGCATACAGTACACTATACATACAACAAAGGCAATATTATTTATACTCTGGTCACTAGGTTTTCTTTTTACATGTCTTTACAACTATTTATATGCATTTTCTAAAAATGTAACTACTTTTTCCCAAACTTAAACACAGCACACAAAAACACAAGAAAAACACAAAACACTGCATTCAAGATCTATCGCTTGTTATAATACAATTTTGCATCAAATGTGCATGCGTTCATATAAATAGCTCTAATACCAAACTGTGAACTGACTTGCTCAGTGAAGGACTACTGTTTTTTTTTAGTAGTTTCCTACACTTATGCAAGTTGATACAGTTGTAACAAATTTGTTGATATGTATACAAATCAATTTTCCTTCAGTATGTGGGTTTGTAAAGTGTGAAGTGCGTACTGTAAAACACAAAATCTCAGCTATACAATTCATAAGCAATGTTCTCCCTGACGCAACAGTAATTAAAGTATTATTTGAGGGAACTCCAGCCCTGACAGGCCTTCAACCACTACAGAGCAATAGGCCTCCTCTTGTGCTATGTTCACAACTGCTGTGCGGATTCCTGGTGGGACAAACTGAAGAGTAACTATCCAGCAGATCCACAGAACATCCAAAATCAAGATGTCACTGATTAGGATGCCACAATTATTTTTTAATATTACACATTAACTATAAATAACTATAGCATTTTACAGTGGCAGTGCTATCACAAGACATTTCATGGAGATTAGTACTGAGTGTAATGTAGAATTGCAAGTTGCATTAAAAAAATAAAAATAAAAATAAATATATTCCAGCTGAAGTGTTTATTAAACAATTAGAATACACTTTTAGTTTCCCAGACACTGATTAGGTGTGGGCGTTGATGCTAAATCAATAAATAACTTTTAGTGCAGGAGCACCATTAGCAGGATAATTTAGTCTAAGACTAAGCTTAATCTCTTTGTGAAAACATTAAGAGTAGGAGGTAATTCTTACAAAACTACAGAGGCTATATCTTCAGAATGACTGACTGGACACTATGTATTACATAAATAAAACCTAAATAAATATGGGACTAACAGAAGGGAATTTTAAACCAACTGCTAGTAGTAAACTTATTGCTGAACACAGTAAGAAAATCAGTATTACAAAAGTACATTTTGAGGTCGCTTTTGAAACACACACTAAAGAAGGTTACAGTCAGGTTCTCCATTATACTATTATGTCAAATACATCAGTGACAGAGATCTTGCTCTGAGTCTTTAGGGAAAGAGCCCCATCCACTGACCAGTGGCATTACTCAATGATTTATTCTAGAAGTTTAGTCTGTGACCTCTCTTTGTATCCCACGGGGACTTGAGAGGCTCACAAAGTGTCCTGTTTTATTGCAGTGCTGGGATTCAATTATGCTAACAGTTTCTAATGAATGCACTTCAGGGATCCACTGCTGCACTCTTAGTGATTTCATCTATTTGCATATTGATGACATAAGAACAGTTCGTATGGGGTTATTTTGAAATATCTTGGAAATTATGCCTTGTAATTTGACTCACAAACATGCATTCATTAATTCTGAATCCACTAATTCACACAGACACACATAGACACACACACACACACACACACACACACACTCACAAATATGCTTCTGTAGTCTGAAGTCATCTTCTCTTCGATTAGACAGTATGATAAGCAATGCTGGATTATGTCCAAAATGGCCTCTCTAGGGAGATGATAGCTATTGTGTCTTTTATAGTGTGGAGGTTACCGTGCATTAAGAATGTACTCAGCTATTTGTGCCTAGCTCTCAGACGCATTAAGGGTAAATACACAAATATGACACAAGCTATGCTCAAGTGCAGTTAAAATCGCTATTAATATTAAATCTGTGATGCATAATTTAAGAATCCACAACACTTCAGTTGGGTGGGATTTAAGGTAGACTATGCAGAAGAATTAAATTAGATAAGAAGATTTAAGAAGGCAAAAGAGAGAGTGCAGTGGAGCTGGGATCACTTTTGAATATACAAATCAAATTTAGCAGAGCAATTAATTATACATTTTTGAGAAACTAAAACTACAGTGATTGTTTTTGGTTTTACAGTTTGTGCCCTTATAAACAAATTAATTTAGAATGACATCAAAGATCACAAAAAGCTGTGACAAATGACAATTAAATAGGCATACTATGAATATAGCTTATATCGTTGGAAAAATTACATTTTTGTAGGAAAGATCTGTTGTGTGAGAGTACTGAATGAACCTTATCAGCAAAGCAAAATCTGCCACTAATGTTATGTACCTACTAACAGTCATCATCAAACACATAAAAACAGCGTCTGGAAGTTTGATGCACAGAAGGGTATGCAGACTGCTGCTGCTAACTGATGGATGCAGGAGATGGCTGCAGGCCCCTTACAGACCTCAGTACTGATGGGTTTTTCACTTGCAAGCAAAGGAGAGCAATGCTCATCTCTGTCCCTGGGATGGCCGTAGCCCCGGCTCCCAACATATGTCACTCCCAGTCTGTTCAGTAGGAGGGCCTCTCTCTGACATAACCTGTCAGCAGTGCATCGGCAGCCACCAACGCAAAACTCTCAGAGCTGTGTGGATGCAACCCACTTCCTGCTAATTGGTGTTTTTATAATAACACCATCTGCTCTTTAAGAAAGTCAGACTCCATCTCCAGGAAGATACACTCTTATGGAAAACATTTATGCAATACACGAACAATGCATCAGTCTTGGGCTTCTGCACAGCAACACACTGGAATCTACCTATCTGAAGCACTACAACGAACAACAGGAAGATGTATTACAGTATGAATTCAAGACAACACATACTTAGATCATGTAAGAATCTATCATTTCTTATATTGATTTACTGAACTATTAAAATGTTAAAGTTGAACTGAAATTTCAGTTCAGTGATATTGTGCATTAACTGCCAATTATTTCATTGTACTATTTTTTTTTAAATATAATCAATCATCTACATTTCCATATAACCTTTAAAGCACAGTCTTACAAAAAACACAAACCATACAAATTCCATATTAGAAGGATATGTGCAGTCAGGAATATCAAGTTGAAACAGTACAGGGGTACAATGCCACCAAGTGGTACTGCACAGTTCACGCTTCTCACTAAGCCTGTTAATCTTCTAATGCAATCTGATGGATATATTTACCAAGTTATAAGAAATTACAAATGGTTTCAGAAATCTCCAGGATTACATTATGAGGTTACTCCCTAAGAAATGCTCAGTTGATCATTACATAACATTATTAAACAGGCAATAATAATCAAAACTGTGACAAGGCAAATCTGAAACATAATAAACATTGTCGTCTTATGGGGTTGATACAAGCACCTTAAATGAGTTTCCTGAGAGCAAAATGCAATGACCATGTTTTACACAATCTGTTATAGTGGAATCACCCCTTTTTCAATTCCATGGATGATTAAGCATGATAATTAAGGTTTTTGGACATTTTCCACAGAGACAGACAGAGCAGCTGGTGAGATTCATGCATTTGAAACACAATGAATTCCAATTAATTTCAATGATCACATGTTTTGGCAATGTTACAAAAGTAATAAAGTATTGGGTTATGGAGGGAGGGTCAATCTGGATTACCTAATAATCACATCTAAACTTTCCTATTTTAATGTAGCAATTTTAAAAGCAACGAGTCATTTAAAGCAAATAAGCAAATAAATCAATAGCTAGACTAATAAATGAATGAATGAATGAATTAATGAGTGAGTGAGTGAGCGAGCGAGTGAGTGAGTGAATTTTTTATTTTTTTTTCCTTTGGTGACTCAGCCGGAAGTGGCCGTATTTACAGTTCCATGGAAACGACGGACAGCGTTCTCAAATATATACCTCAGACTAATATAGCCGAGTAGCTATCTATCTAGATTTATAGGCTTCATATAGAAAAAAAACATCAACAGTATTATTTTAAGAGTATTACAACGTATTTAGCAACGTAGCTAGTTGCATGCTTCGCATAATCATGAGTCGCACTCCCGATGCCAGAGCAAGGTAAATTTTGCTGAGTGGATGCAAGGAGCAATGATACTAGCTAGCATACCAGCCAGCCCGCTAGCTAACCGTACGTGATGCTCAGGGTATAAAGCTTTCAGGTTTCTAAATTTGCCTAACTAACCTAGCCAGCTAGATAACTTGGATTTTATTTAGCTAGCTAGGTCAAATATTATACTGCCACGTTTTAGAGAATCTCCAAAACATGTAGCTAGCTAGCTTAGCTGGCTACCAGACGTGTTTGAAGATTTTCATTAGAGTAAGTTACAAATATTTTTGCTACATTTCTGGTAGTTAGCTAGGCTAGCTCCATCTGATGTCCTAAATTTTACTTTTACGCTTAAGAAAAAAGTATAAGGTATAGCTAGAGGTTAGCTACCTAGCAAGTGTAGTAGCGTTAGCTATTTTATATTTACATCAGCGTTAGCTAACCTAACTAACCTACCTTAGTTAGCAAGCTAGTATGTTCTTTAATAATTTAAATATAAATAGGCTATTTCAGTATTACTATCACCCATTACTAATAATAAGTAATGGCTAAGCGATATCATCTAACCTTCGTAGCGTTACCTTAGTTATCGCTAGGTCGTTTCACGTTAGTCTGTAAATTTCAACCTGACTTTTTGTAATCCAAGAATTACATTGTAAATGTTTTCTAATTATTATTAGAGCTAATACAACACTGCCTCACTACCAAACATTTTTCTCATCATTGGTCCTTGTTTGCTGTAAAGGGACACACAGACCAAGCAGATCCAGGAGGGCATCTCCCATGTGGAGAAACACTTTGGAGAGTTGTGTCAGCTCTTTGCAGCATATGTGCGCAAAACTGCACGACTGAGAGACAAATCCGACTTGTTGGTCAGGGAGATTAGCCTTTATGCAGACACAGAGACCCCAAACCTTAAAAATGGGTTGAAGAATTTTGCAGACCAGCTTGCCAAGATTCAGGACTACCGCCAAGCAGAGGTATGTTCAAAACACAAAACGTTTAGTGGAACCTATGGGCAATCAATATTTTATATTTTACTAGAACCTTAATGTTTATGTTTACATTAATCTTATATTTTTATGTCATTTTAGATATTTCTTTGTATATATTTTAATAAGCCTCTGCTCTGTGACTCTGTATGATTGCATTTATAATCCTTACCATTGCTCACAGGTGGAAAGACTTGAAGCAAAAGTTGTTGAGCCATTGAAAGTCTATGGTAATATTGTGAAAACGAAAAGGGTAAGGTTAATGATTTTACCCATATGCCAAAATTTCCCTAAGATTCTTTATCGTTCATAGACCACACATTGGGCACAGATAGTACAACATGTTTTCTCTTAGTGCTCACATGAGGGCAGCGTTTCATTATGTTTTTATTAATAATGCTTTTAACGTTATGTAGCCATAGTTTATTATTTACTCCCAGACTTGGGGCACCCGCAGTACTACTGTGGATATTTTCTCTGTTCAAATTTTGATTGTAATAATTATAACAGTTATGTAAACAGAGCAGAGCAGAGACTAATTGCTGTTATTTCATGTTAGTGATAATCAATGCTTCCAGAGCTGTCCATTAACTTTTTATGGAGTAGTACTGTAGTACTGATGAAGTCTTACCCCTGTGACATAGCATTGTTAGTTGTTTGAATGGTCTTTTTCTTTTACAACAGTCTAAGCCCAGTGTGTGTGAGTGTGTGTGTGAGTGTGTGTGTGAGTGTGTGTGTGAGTGTGTGTGTGAGTGTGTGTGTGAGTGTGTGTGTGAGTGTGTGTGTGAGTGTGTGTGTGAGTGTGTGTGAGAGTGTGTGTGTGAGAGTGTGTGTGTGAGAGTGTGTGTGTGAGAGTGTGTGTGTGAGAGTGTGTGTGTGAGAGTGTGTGTGTGAGAGTGTGAGTGTGTGTGTGTGAGTGTGAGTGTGTGTGAGTGTGAGTGTGTGTGAGTGTGTGTGAGTGTGAGTGTGTGTGAGTGTGAGTGTGTGTGTGTGTGTGTGTGTGTGTGTGTGTGTGTGAGTGTGAGTGTGTGTGAGTGAGTGTGAGTGAGTGAGTGAGTGAGTGTGTGTGTGTGAGTGTGTGAGTGAGTGTGAATAGTATAGTAGAAGTTACAAACCAGAGTATGAGCAACAGCAGAATTAATATATTTTGATCTATTTTGTAACATCATTCTGAAATTATAGCCAAGCATTTTAAGGTCCATTCATTTCACCGTGAGTTATACTGTGTATGACTATGTATGTGACAAATAAACCAAACTTGAACTTGAACATTCTAAAGTCCATATTAAGTGAGAATGAATATAGGGGTAGATAATAAATGTCTCTGTTTTGTGCATAATAACAAACAGCACCAAGCCTACAATCCACTGATGGCACCTTTCCATCTTCCTTTGCCTCATGTTTTGCCAAGCCTTTTCAGTTGTTTGTTTTGTTGAAAGGTTTCTGACAGAGGTTTACTTTTCATCAAGTAATATTTCATGTAACATTTCAGTCTTCCAAGTACAGCATAACCATTAATATAACGTAAGTAAACACAACTATATTGGCGTCACTGCCCTAGTGCTTAGAGGGCTATTGGTGATTCATTATTCTTTTGATTAGAAATGTTGTTCATAATCACTGTGCTGAATGTGCTTGCACTGTTTTTCATCATCTAATTGCTTCAGCTTTCCTTACACATTAAGAAGCACTTTCTTATCTTATAGACATGCTTGTCTAAAGCAACATCCTTAGCATGAATGTTAAAAATGTCTTGTTGAAGGTTCATTTGTTCGCTCACCTTTGTTTGAATCTGCAGGAGGACCTGAAGCTGACACAGAGTGCCAGGAACAGAGAGGCCAAACAGATGCAGCAGCTGGAGAGAATGAGACAGAGGAACCCCTCGGACAGGCAGATCATTGTATCCTTTCCTGTGGTCTCTTGTTTAGTTCATCTTGTTTACACCTTGTGCAGTTGTCCAGATCTAGGCTTGTCCTGTACTGACCACAACAATTTTCCAACAAACTGCAGTGCTTCAATTGATTTATTTGACATATCTGTTTGTTATTGCTATAATAAAACAGGAATAGATTAGATCTTACTTCCTTAATCACATTAAATTCATTTGACACCATATTATTTTCTCCATGATTTCATTGTTTAAATGAATTCATTGAGGATATTTACATTATGAGAGCATTTAAAAAGCATTTAGCATGATGTTTTTGTTCAAGAATTCAAAAAGCAGGAATTTTAGTTATAGTTCTTATTGGCATAACATTGTTGAATAGCATCTGGCGTATTACACACAGCACAGTTGTAGAAATTGTGAACAGAATAACATAATTTGCACTGTTACTTGTTTATTTAGAAAGAAGCAGTAGAACCAATGATAAATCACAGATCAAAATGTGTTCAAAATATATTTGTTATATTTATTAGTTACCTTAACAGTTTTTTACAGTCACAGGTGGGCCATTGGAGTTGATGATATACATATCTGGATAATATGTATGGCAGTCAGTCAGCAATGCTGTACATAATGACTATAGACACCTCATTACACATTAGACATTATAGCAGTCTCATTAGGGTGAGATTTCCTGTCAAGTTCCACACTAGATGAACAGAGTGCTGCAAACAGTTTGTGCTGTGTGTCATGAGTTTCACTTTTGTTGTGACAGGCCGAGAGTGAACTCCAGAGAGCCACAATGGATGCGACACGCACAACACGCCAACTGGAGGAGACAATAGACATGTTTGAAAAGCAGAAAATTCAAGATATCAAGGTCTCTGAAACTGCATCATTTACTACCTGTGTGGGGGAAACATTACATCATTTGACAAGTGTATTCAAAGCCATCATTATCCCAGGCCTACAGTGCTTCATAGAATATAAGGCTTGTGTTTGAATGTAGTCATACATGCTGCACCTCTGTGTGCAATACAGAGAGATTTAAGTAGGCTGGGCCATTTCTTTAAAAAATGTGGATGTATTTTTGAATGGATCTTTCTTGACTCAATAAATAGCAGCACTGCCACAATTTTTTTTCTACCATTCAGAGAATTTTGGGCGGGTTTGTGACTGTGGAGATGACATTCCATGCCAAAGCTTTAGAGGTGTACACGACTGCCTACCAGCACATCCAGAGCGTAGATGAGGAGGGAGATCTGGAGGTATGCCCTCACTCCTAAATCTGCTGCACACACTCTCCTCACTGCTTCAGATCGTCCGGTGCACCACCCAAAATCTCGTGTTCTGCTCCATTTCTCTCTGAAATGTCATGATGACACCTCTTCCTGGAATGCAGTTTCTTTCATAGACCCAGCTATGTAACAATTTCAGAGGCATCTTGAGGAACATGTTTGGCCTAGCAGCTGGCAGCTGCATTTTCTCACTGGCAAATGACCTTATTTATAAACTTTTATTCTGGCCAGCCAGAGTAAGCTGTATTCTTAGGATTCTTTTTGTATGACTGACTGGACTGACACACTGATCACTTCAGGATCTTGTGTAGAAATCCAGCTTTTCCTTTTTTGATCTTTTGAAGAAAATGTAATGGTCATATTAACTTATGCACTCAACATGACACAGTTTTTATGTGGCAAATTTAATATTACAAGATTATTACATGTTAGCCACATATTATAATCAGACTTTCAGTAATATTTAATAGAGGGTAATAAAGTGACACTGATGGATTACTGGATTACATATTCTAGATTTGCAAAAGCAGAGTGTTAAAGAGATGATGACATTGATTCAGCTGCATTATCTCAATCTACAGCATGTACTATATTTACTGCTACTGTACCAGCACCATTACTGTTCCTAAGATCTTGTTCTGTTACTCATTTGAATGTCATCAACAATGGTTCAGTACAAAAGGGCATTAAGAAGCCATTAGTTTAACATCTGTCTAGAGGAGCAGTAATGTGGAGCTGCCGCTGTTGTCTTGGCAGGTATTCAGGAGCACGCTTCATCCCCCTGACTATCAGTCACGCTTAGAGATAGTACGTGCCAATTCCAAAACATCTCTGAATCGAACTGGGACATCTATGAGTAAGTCAGGGACTTTGCAGGTGAGTGCTATGCAAATACTGCACGTAAGACATTTTTTTCCCCGGAATTCTTACATGCCATTTCTTTTCATGTATTTACTGTTTACTCCTTCAGAATTGCTTCTTGTGAATGTCTGTTTTTTGTTTTAGAACTTTTCCTGTACTTCTAATGGGTGCTTATATAATTTTAGTGCTGATCTATCGGCCTGTGTTGGGAAGTGCCTTTTAATTGCTAATTCAGTGGGGGGAAAGTGCCAGTTCAGGAGAAATGCCTTAAGTCTGCCTCTGAGCTTATAACTAGAAAGCATGGTAAATGAACCTGTAGTACATAGGAGTGTGTGTTTAATCAAAAGTCTATTCCAGAGCACATTTTATTATTCAAAAATTAGCCTGCCAATTATAACACTCCCTGAATTAGAATTAGAATTAGAAATGGAAAACAAGAGAAGATTTTTACAATCTATAATGAACTGAACAAGTAGTCTGTGATGTTAACACAGGTGTGACATGAATAAGGCTTCACCTGAGATGTATTGGCATGTTGAACAGCAGTTCCTGCTACAGCAGGTTCAGCATAAAGTTAGGACATCTATTGTTTCCTCATAGTGGAAATTCTTTGCTATGTGTTGAATGTCAGATTTGTCCCACGTAATGCAAGATATTCAAACTACAAAAAGAATTTTCCCTTGATGATACTAAGCAAACGTCTAGTCATTAAGTATGACTAAGTGTGAAACTTGTTATTCTGAAACCACATAACTCAATGGCTATGTCTGTCAAACAGCCAAGGACTCCAAAGGAAGAAAGGAATAGAACTGAGGATATAGATGATGATGATGATGATGATGATGAAGAGGATGAAGATGATGATGATGAGGATTATTTGGAGGAAGTTACAGATGATGAGAATTAATCAGAACATCCAGCATAACTTTGCATTTGGTGCCATAGTATTCTTACACATTCTTTCTGCTGCTGTGATCAATCCCTAAATGATACTGTCATCTTATATGGGGCTTATTTTATTTTAATTACATCTGTAAGGTTATACAATCCAGTAATTATTAATGGTAGTTGTGAAGCTTAGGGGGTTTGTAAATGTTTTTATATAAATGATGTATACTAAAATTAGCTTACCTTTAGACTATTCTTATGAAAGGGACCACACGTATTTAAATATCTGCCTGATTTTTTTTTTTATTATTCTCACCTTTGTTTTGCTAACATGATTCATTTTTGTGCATGCAGTGTTAAATATTGCTAAAAACATGGTGATCTTATTGCCTTATACAGTGTCAACTGACCAAATAAACACTTTTTTCTTATAAAGAATTGTTTAATTGTTTCTCCATGTAAATAATGCTAACCAACTGCATGTAGAGCTCAGAGACAAAGAGAAGAGCAGTATTTGTGTCTCCAGAACGTGTATGACACAGACACCTCAGTGACCATGTATCCATGAACAACAAAGCAACAGCCCGTGTCGCCAAACCGGAGCCTGACCCACCCGGAACTCTGTAATTGTGGATGATGACTTTTTCGTGTCAGTCATACATGAGTCAGACGCAGCTTTCCAGAGCTGCTGGTGACATTAAGGTGAGTTCTCCCTCCATGCCCTTCCTTGTGACACACATGGTCACAGAATGGGGTGGGATGATTAATATGCAGTGTTTGATTTTGCAGCATGCAGAGATGTGCACTGTAGCAAGGTCCTTCAGGTTTGTGTGGTAGTGGAAACACATTAAATATGTATTTTTAAACATGCGTGTGAGAGAGACAAAGGGAGGCCGACCTTTGATGCTGTGAATCATCAACACACTGTGTGAGATGCCAAGAGTGATTGACTTAGTCACTGAAGCTCACCTATCAAACACCTCTACAGGATACAATCAGTATTTCAGAGAGGTATTGGTGATAGGAGAAACCGTTGGAGGCAGACACTGATGCATTGCACCATCAGCATTGATTTATATTTTGGTACTTCATAATAACACTCCCATGTCAGATGTCCGGTCATGCAATAGCCACAATTCTATATGCCATTGACATTTAATGACACTCTAAAGACAACTGGCCAGTATGGCTGGCTTAAGGACTTCCCAGTAAAGTATTCCTGTATGTATCACAAAGGAGCATTAAAAAGGTGAAAATCTATTTATGGTTCTTGTGTGAAACTCAAGTAAGCAATGAAATTACACTTGTCAATAATGATTTTGCTACCTGCAGTAAAACCCACCTGCTTATGAATTTTTTCATGGCAAATCCAAATATGTTTTCAGAATTTTTCAATCGCCCATAGTTTTTTGTTGTTGTTGTTCCCATATACATGTATGTCATTATGTAACATGGAAAAGCATGTATTGAAAATCAGTACCAAGGAAAGTGGATCCTCTCTGTTGCCAGATATGTTCCTACATTGTACATTTTAGAAGCAGACTTTACATAATTAAAGTGTAAACACAGTCTTATTTAGGAATAAGTAATATATAGGTAATGTAATTTTTAATTGCCCTGTCACTTACAAAGGTCCAGCTATATTAGTTTGTGAATTTTTGCTGCTCAGTGATATTTGCAGCAAAAATAAAATAACACATGAAGCAAACATGGTTTTACATTTTCAGTAGAATGAACTGTGTTGTACGCAGTATTGCCTGGAGATGTGGGTTCAAGGTCTATTTTCAGATAAAGCCAAGCCTTTCGTGACAGATGCATCCACATGAATAACTCAATATCAATTCAGTGGCTTTCAGTTAAGTCAACAAAGTCAAAGGCAGGGATTCCTTCCTCACCCCTCTGACTCATCTTTACAGAAGACTTAATGGGATCTAGCATGTGGTTTCATAAAAAGCTGTGGGGGCCTTGTCAGGGTGTGTTCTCCTGAGTCACTAAAAGTGAGCCTGGCGGAGAGAGAAAGCAGCCACCCCACACGCTCTCTGCTACGGTTCGCTCCTCTCTGCTACTGGCCTGTGGGCTTCATAGGGTGGCCTAATTTCAGTCCAGCAAATGGGAGTTTTGAATGGATTTCTCCAAAGTGAAAATGAAAAAGTTGCTAATCTCTTACCCAGTGGTTTGTTAATAGTTTTTACATCCACCTTCAAAGACTGACACAGAAAGCATTGCACAAGAGCGTCTCTGATACAATCTGATAAAGAGGCCTTGAGGTCATAAGCTCAATGTTGGTGAAAAAGATAAACTCTGCATCTGTCTGTGCTGGCTCTTGACGTACACAGCTGTACAGGAGAAACTTGGACATGTGTGTTTGTGTGCGTGTGGTGAGAGAGAGAGAAAAAAGAGTGAAATAGAGAGTGTTTAATCATGTTAGTATGGAGTATTTCTTCGGCACACTTCGACTCCTTATCCCTTTATGTCTGTTTGAGATACTGGATTATCTTTGTCTCACTGAGTCATTGGAGAAGCGTGATGCATGGCATCCAGCACATGCCTGCCGCTCTTACATCCTCCCACACTGGATGCCAAAGCCTGTGGCTCTGCTGCTCAGGGAAAAGCGCTCAGCAAACTGAGGTGAAATTTAAGACCGAGACTGAAATCTGAAGCTGCAAACGACTGGAACCTGCAGCATTTCAGAAGGTCTGAGAAATGACAAGAAGATGAGAAGGTGACAGCAACCTGTGAGAATATGACTTCATGGAGAAAATGCAGGAAGCATTTCAGAAGGCTCTGAACTCAGAGATAATTGCATGTGCAAATGGATTGGTGGGACCAGGGGTGATACCCATTCTAATTGGGGTCTAAACTAGATCAGTGCACAAATTCTATATTTAAAAACAGTTTTCTTTGATATTTTTAGTTGGTGTAGTGATGAACTTCAGCACTGAGACTAGACTGACATATATACTAAGCTGGCAAGGGCATATAATCAGCAGACATTTAATTTGATCTCCTCTCTTTTACACCTGTACAGCTCTTTTACATATGTACTGTAAGGCTATTCTGTTTTAATATCACAGTAAAAAAAAAAAAAAAAAAAGCTTACCCATTGAGTGTGGCTATAAAAAGGGCTAGTCCTAAGTTTCTTCTTTCTGAATGTTTCATGGTCTCAGAGGTGTGCAGTGTCTCAGGGCACGCCAAACATCTTGACCTATAGGAGCCAGGAAAAACAGCAGCTACAGGTGTTTTCAACATGCAGATGAATGTATTAACTACTCTGGCTCAGCTGCAACTGAACTTTTATGCTCAGCAAGCCAGAGCAATTAGGCATGGAGATATATTATCATTAAGGGTGATCCTTCTTTTAAGGATTGAGATACATATGGAGTCTACCATCTTCATGTGAATCCTGTCTTACCAAGAGTCCAAAACATGGGTTTTGCAGTGTGGAGTGAAAGGTTTCGATACTTAACTGTAACAACACTGCACAGCACTGATCCAGAACCTCACATGTTTTAAGCAGGATACATTAATGGCAAGGAAAATAGGAAAACAGTGGTATGGACTTCTATGACTGAAAATGCTCAACCCTAGAATCAGGCACACCTTGGTGATGTCCTCACACCACCCATCATGACCTAAACTTTACTCAGCACTCCCCAACCACTCTGTAGCTGGGTAAAATGTGCTGGCAGTGTATTAGAGGTCATGTGATAATTTCACCTTTACTTAATTAAAAATGTTTGGTAGGGGCAGGTGTGGCAAATAATAAGTGTTACAGTTCAATATGTTTTTAAAGAAAGGTTCTTTAGATTTGGTTGTCATTAGTCTAATTCATTATCACAAAATGCCACAGATTTTACCATGAAATAGAGATATGCTGAAAGGATTTCCTGTAACATTTACACAATAGCATCATTACATGTTGGGGTTGTTGCTGGTGGTGGTGGTGTTGGTGATGTGTGTGTGTGTGCATGTGTACATGCATGCACAAGAGAACTTCACATGGAGTCAGAGGTGAGGAAGTCAGTTCCCAGTAGCCTTATAACGTCTGAGAGCTCAGTAACAAACCCATCTGTCCACTCTCTGATCATCCCACTGTGGACCTAGCTCACATGCCAAAGCACATCAAGTCTGGCTAAAAAAGTGCAGTCTGACTGCAGCTCACTAGCAAAAAGGGAATCCATTAAACCATTGTCTGGGGTCTTATTACGACAACACTGTGGTTTTACTACTGGCTGGGAACAAGCTACTAATTGGAAAAATCCCGTAGGATTTGTGTAAGAATGTGTCCCAGCTTCTTATAATCACATGTTGTGCAGCCAATCCGAGCATACTTTCTCCAATTCCACCTCCTTCAATGGGGCAGTAAAGCCTTCCACTCTTCTTCATTGCCTATTGATGGACAGGCTCTCAAGAATTTCCTCTTGTGAATTCACCACATCATTGGAATAAGCAATACAAGCTAGTACTTTTGCACTGTCTGCTAACAAAAGTTCAGCCTGTGCTAGAAGTGCTTTAGCACGCAAAGTAACATCCAGCAGCAGCTCCGAATATGGGCCGGCAGCCTGGGTCATCAGGAATAAACAGAGCAGGCTGAGCACTATGGTGGTGGAGGAGAAGTAGCCGTGTCCCGGCAGCAGAGAGTAGAGTCACATGCAGCTGCTTCAGCTTGTTTTGGAAAATGTTGAAAGGTTGCCATGGAGCCACTATTTGATCCCATGATAATTAGCCCAGCCCATTGATTGCACAACACTTTTCCCCAATGACTGTGTGCTGGTCTCATCTACAGGAACATGTCTCTATTTATGTTTATGGTTTCTGCAGTTCCTGTCCTTAGAAGGCTTGCTTGGTCAACACACGAAACACGATAAAGGAGATGGTATAATGGGGTTCTAGACTTTCACACAGATGGGGATGAATCCAATGATGCCCTACATCACCCATGCTGTAAGAGTAATGAAGATTACTTGTTATTATCCTCAGCACCATCTTGTGCCATTTGAAATGCAGAGGCTGCTGCCTATTTATACTTTCAAGAATTTCACAGGCCACTTTGGGGTCAGAGAGTTAGAGTTGGTATTCCACAGATCCCTTCAATTCACTTGAGCAGTTACATATGAGCTTCATCAGAGAGAGAGTGAGAGGGAGGATTACTGCTTAAGCGCAGCATAGCAGTAAGCAAGACTCACATTTATTTCATATTAATCTCCCTTTTATAAGATCATGCCACAGAAAAACAGCTTATGCAAGTTAGGTAGTTGCATGATGCAATGTTAAAATAGGTTACATGGAGAGTTTGCTCTGCACCCTGTGAAATTTCTCAAACTCTTGTATAAACTAACTTTTGGAGACTTCACTCTTTGTGCCACACAGAGAAATATGGTACTTGTGCTAGTACAGCTAAAAGCCCTAGAGAAGGGTTTTGTTTTGTTTTTTTTTTGGGGGGGGGGGGGGGGGGGTAAATCAGTCCTGCTTGCTTTTTGTACCTGTGTTTACTGCACGTTGTTGTGAGAAGCCGTTTGAACAGTTGTGCAACTGGCCCCTTTGCCCAAAGCAAATAGCAGTCTTCTGAGAAGGAGAAGGGGAGGAGCAAATGCAGCCATGGCTCTTTTCCACTAATGTCATGGGTTTTAATCTCCTTTTCTTCTACAATTTACTTTCATTTGAATGTCTGATTGTGCAATGGTGTGATGGAGGTTACTAGAGTCATGCGTCTCATAAAAGCACTGCTACTATTTCACATACAGAGCAGTGAAGGGCCACTTTTAGGATCATTTCCTTCTGAATAAATATAAGCAGCTGTATGACAGTGTGTAAAGGTCACTCTTTTTGTAGCCTTAAAAATGAGGCCTAGTCCTGCTTTGCAACTGAGTCTTGGCTTGTAAAAACCTGCATCATGCATTCCTCTGTTGCTGGAGCACCTGTAAAGGCTGCAGTCAACCAAGAGTAACTGCAGTCAGAATTAATATTCCACATGGGAGAGTGGAAGGGCAAATGCTCTCGGCAGATGCAGTGCAAGAAAAAGAACAAAAAAAATTAAAAAATTAAAATATCAAAATTTGCAAATATATATTTTTAATTGTGTGGTTAACATAAGGATGTCTGATTATGATAGTGCTTGGTGTGTTACAGTGCTGTGTCAAAGCCCAGCACCAGACATGGCAGCTGTGTGCTATGGTATAAGGTTAGAAGTTCATACAGAGTCTGTTGGCAAGGGACTATCACCTGTGCTGAATGTATGGGCTAGAGACAAGCAGGACAAAGGAAACAGCTGCCATAGGAACTGGAGGCAAACGTAAGCCTTCCACAGGATGGCCAGCCTACCACCCCATTACTGAGAACAAACATTAGGCTCTAGCACCAAAGTGGGAAATGCTGCATTCTTGTCAATATGTGTTTGGGGGCAAACACACAAATACACAGGTGCCACACAGTGTTATCAAAGGCTGGGGGATGTTGCCCATTTGCTTATGATAAGGAGCACATCCGATGGTGAAAGTAGACTACTGGGAATCCCATGTTTACCCACCATCCAATGGTTCCACTGAGCAGTGCTCACCTGATTCATAACATGGTACATAAATTCTGAATTGGGGCAGGCTAAAAGCTTGCACAGCTTCTGACTTATCTAGAAATGGCTGACTGTTTCCACAAATAAAGCCGGGTGGAGGTGGACAAGTACATTGCTACGGCAACCTGTAATACAAAAAGCCTATTTTCAAAGGCTTCACCATTGGTCAGTTGCAGATTTTTTTAAATCATTTTCATAATAAAAAGCATGTTGGTTACCACTATTATCCTAATGTTCTTGTATAGTTTTTGTTGGTTGCCACTATTATCCTAATGTTCTTGTATAATTTGCATCAGTAAAACAGTTTTGCATTCATTAAAATGCACATAAACCCCATATACAATCTAGTACATAATTAATGAGACACTGACATAATGTTTGTTGTTTAAGCTTTATACTGCAGCACACTAGATTTTACATAAAACAATGGTCTGAAGTCAAAGTGCACAATATCAGACACAAACACATCATGCAAGCTTATTTAAAGTAAAGAGTCTGAGAAATAATGCTTTGGCTGCTTGCTGAGGCAAATAAAAGGGGTCCATTTAGGATGAGAATTGGTCTATGCTCATTTGCCATCTGAGTCATGCTGCCATTTGTGCATGTCTTGTGACCAAGACGCAAGTTGGTGAAAGATCAAACAGAACAGCCTTTGAGAAGCTGCAAAATGTAATGTAAAAATGTTCTTTTAGCTGCTCTATGTGATGAGTGCATCAGACTCAACAGTTTGTGGGTGAAGAGGAATGCATCCTCTTAATGAGCATGTCAGGTTAAAACAGGCTGTATTTCATTCATATACATGTTCAGCTCCAAACTAAAAAAAAAAAAACCACACAGACGCTTAAACATTTTTAAAGCAAATAAAAGTGCTGTTGACAGATGGTAAACCTTTCACTTTTATGGAGACATGAGTTTCCCCATACTCACAATTATCTTTTTATTTTTATAGTGGTAGGTAATTACCTCTAGACAAGAGTACGTGAGAATTGCATGTGTAAGAATGATACTGAAAAAGAGTGGTATGTATTTATGACTGAAATTACATAGCAACCAATTGTCACTTCTAGACATTATTAGACCCTTATTTCCTTCCATTTGCCCTTGAGTACAGGATGAACCTAATGTGATGTATTCTGAAGTGCTATCCTCCAGGGTGGGGGGTTCTTTGTTCTTTTCATACATACATACACTTCTGTCCACAAATATTGGTGGTAAAGATGAGCAAAAAAGAATAAAAGTCCATATAACATTTTTTGTGTGTGTTTATCAGCTTGATTTTAAGTTAAAAATAAAAAATAAGAGATCTCAATTATTTTGGTGTATATTATGCTGTGTATCTCTGGTAAAAGTGTAATGCAATTGCACCCTGTGTGCTTTCCCTCATTTTCCACTGTACACTGACTTACCTATGCAAATGTACAGTTTGTTAAGGTGGAGCCAGAGTATGCAATGTACACTGTGTTCACAAATCAACAAGCCATGAGTTATTGTTATGACCATATTGTCCATCTGAGCCCCTTTCTTTAAACATGGGAAATTTCCCCATGGCCATAAATTATGAGTCATAATGAACCTCTCATCATCAGCATACAAACCTTGGGCATATATTTATTATATTACTTTTGTGGCTTTGTACAATTTAAACAATGCTGAAGATTTTAATTTCCAGTAAAACAAAATACAAACAAATGATCATTTGGCATAAACTTTCAGTACTTGCATTTAAAAGAGCCTCAGCTTCAACCTTCTGTAACTCACAGAGTAGATGTCCAACCAGCAGAACCTTCTCCATCACACTTGTTTATCCCTCAGTTTAGGCAGGCCTCACTTTCAGTCATTACAGTGCAATTTCCCAACATGTCAACCTGATTTCTGGAGACTTTTCAAGGTTAAGCACCATGTCATCACAAGGCATAGAATACTGAGTGCCGAAACAGCGCTATATTTGAGCATAGTCGCCATCAGACAGTGCCCATGCAGGAACACAGATGAGTTAGAATCCAGCTGGCACTAGTACTATAGGAGATGAAGAAGAACTTGAAAAAGAGCATGCTGCTCTGCTCTGTGTCCTTCTGCCCATTCTCTGAGGGTTTGTTTGGCCAGGACAGGATATAACAGGACATCTGGAGGGAATCAGGTCTGTTAGCTGTTGGGCTATTGAACCTCTGAAGTCTGTCTGTGTGAAGATGAGTAGAAACAGTAAGCCCCTGATGTCAATTCCCTTCACAGGCCAAGAACTGTTAGTACCTGTTTTCTGTTTCAGAACCTGAATACTAGCTATAGACTACAGATGTAGTGTTTGGCAAAAGTCATCTAAACAAAGAGATGGTTCCATGAGCAGTGTGTCATCAGGTACTATAGAGGCATTCTGTTCTTTTGGCTCCCTCTTTAGTACAATGCTATGAAATCAATACACCAGAGCTTTCAACAAAACATGTTAAAACAAACGTCTATAAACCTTCGCTTAACACCACCTGGTCATTATCTAAAAGGTGTATCTTACTTTGGCAGATCCAAAAGACAAACTTGGTGGTCCTTTACTCTGGTTTCATTCTTTCACCATGAGTATTGCAGAAGCTGGTGTGTTATATTGCCTTCTTTTTTTACTCCTTGCCAGGCAAATGTGAGAAAAGCAGCAGTAGAATGTCTCTCCTCCTCAACCAACTCCGGCTGTTTCCAGTAACCTTCCAAATGGTGAAAATATTTACTCCTGAAAACTGAGAAGATAATTTTCCTCCTTTGACTCTGTTCCAATGGCATCTGGCTTGTATTAAGAGCTGTTCTGTGAGGTGGGAACAATATGCACAAGAAGACAAAGCCTGAGCAACATCTTCTGAATCAACTCTCCAACCCAGAATGACCTAGCAAACCACACGCACACTGCTCTGTCTCCTTTAGTTACAAAATCCTGCTGTGAAAAGAAACACTCAATGTATGTAATAACTCTTGGCCAGTGCTGTTTCATGCAAGTTTTTGAACAAGTCCTTGTCTACCAGTAACACTACACTATGTTGGCCTGTTTAGACATTATACCAATGCCTGAGAGGTTTATTTTGTGCAGTGATGTAACATACATGATTGACAGTTAGGGACTCTCCTAATGGGCTTCATTCCCCCCCCCCCTTCCTTCAGGTACAGTTTGTCCAATAGACCTGTGAGGTTGCCAGTTCTCCTTTGGAGAGAACAGCAGATCTTGTCAGACTGTTTTGCTTTTCCGCTCTTTGGAGGGTTAAGGCATCTATAGAGTCTAAGTGTCCATATAGGGCCATGTTCTTATTTGCCCTGGCTTGTTCAGAACCTTTAAAGATTGGTTGCTTGTTTCACACTCTCAGTTTCACATTGTTTTCCCACAGTAGGATATGCTTGCTATATGAACATGTTGCAATCACAAAGGGTATTTACATAATACATTTGTTTTGGGTGTCATCAAGATAAGCCTAAATGCTTTCCCAGTCATTTTGTGTTTATGGTCTAACTAGACACATCATCACACCTGTGTCATAGACAAAACAATCAGGGTCAGTATTACGCAGTGTTTTTCAACTATACCCCAGTGTCCTGTTTGACAGCATCGTGACTGAGCCAAGCCTGAGTACTCCTAATTACTCAAAGTGTGCACATCAACATGCTAAGGACCCGAGGTAGTGACCATGACAGATCACGCTGCAGCCTATTATTATAGCCCATTACCATTAATAATGCATGTTTCTTCTTCTCTTAATTACCTCCACCTACATGCTAACATAACACCTTCCGTTTAAAGCTCACCTCAGCTATTCTGCCAAAAACACAAATCAACCACTAAAATACTGCTCAGCATCTAGCAGTACACTTATGTAGGAAAAGGAACAGTTGTGCAACACATAGCATGGGCTGACTTTGTCACATCTTCTGATTCAAGCTGAGCATTTGGAGTGCTGAACGTACTCTACTTTAGAAGTGATGCATGGCTCTAGTACATGATGCTCTGGTGAGAACTGCAGAAAAAAATTCACTGCAGAAAAAATTAAACAGATGGTCTTCTCTAAAATTCTGATTAATCTCTTGACAGCAGTCATTTGAATGGCATGTTTTGACCTACTGGTAACTTATCAATGAACATCTTTCTCTCATTTTTCCATTCATCTTATTTCTTTCTTTATGAAAAACGTTGTGGGTTAAATAATCGCCTATTTTATTAATGGATTAGATGAGTTAAAATCCACTCCGTACCACAGCAATATAATGCCATTAAAATCCTTTAATATAGCTGTTCGACAATTAATTGCATTTTAAATAGCTAAACTCCTTCTTTCTCTCTTATAATTTCAGACCAGTTGACTCATGTCAAAGTTTTGGACAGTGTCATGCCAATGTATTGCTGACAAATAACATTAAGCATGCTTCTTTGAGAAAGGTATTACCTTGATTATACACAGAGGACCTCAGAGTGAAGCAACAATGTGATGTGCTAGTGTTGAGCGGAAAAAAAACCATTGCATATAAAGAGTTATTTCCCCTTTGTTCAGACATATGCAAAGAAACCAATTATCTTAGATACTTACTAGAAGGAATGTATGCAGTCTTTATGACCACATGAGCTCACTGTTTGACCTCTCACTAAGGAAACAGATGACAATCTAAGAGCAGTTCCACATTCCAAACCTCTCTGCTGGCGTCACACGACCAGGCTGGTGAGGTGTAGAAGTCTGCCTTGCTTAATGACTGTGACTTTATTAGTACAGTGGGAGACTGGCATCTGTGTGGTGTACCTAGCTGCCCCAGCCACCACATCAACCTCCATTTCCAGTATATTAAGAGTGGACATCTTTCAAGATTACAAACTCCTGCTTTTGGCCTGATTTTTTAATAAATTTTACATTATTGAGTGTAAACCACACCTACTGTCAGTGTGAATTATTTTTGTTTTAGCCATGGAGATCTGAATGTCTTTTGTTGACTTGTAAGTAGATGCTTCTATCTTGGCTAAACTCCAGAAAGCACACTGTAAACACCTGTAAGTGAACCTGGGTATTGGAGGACACAAGGATGGCTTGCAGCTAGAGTACAGCACTGCAGTCTCAATCTGATTGTGCTGGACTACAGCTGGCAGATAATGCTCTCTGGCACTTCAGAAGAAGCCCACCACCCCAGGTTCAGGAATGATACCTGTGGTATGTTTCAGTTTCTGTACCATCTTCTCATGGTATAATTGTCATGGGTAAGGATATGGCAGCTGTAGCTAAGAGCCCACAAGCTCCGGCTCTTCCCAGAGTTTTGTTTTGAATTTCAGAGACATATGGCTGACTATGGCAATCTATACCACTATAATAAAAACAAAGTTGACGACACATTTATATAATCAAAGCCCTTTTGTTTGCTTCTCTGTGATAGTATTAGTGGGTTATTCTACCCCAAGTCAATGCCTGCATGTCATTCCACGTGATGAGGTGAGGAACTATCAATATTCCGATTACTTACCTATTTATTTATTGCCTCTGTCAATAATGCCCAAAGGATGGATCTGCCTGTGTGCTTTTTACAGTATTAGTCATAGACTCAGTGTACACACTGTGATCGACCTTTGTTGTACTTTGTCTGTAGAAACTTACACCTGCTCCCCTGTTCTCTTCCCTAGCTGCTCACTGCAGCATGATCAGTTCACTGTCTATACTGCTGACTGTGAGATTATGCTGGAAAAGGGCCTTGAAGAGCCCCCCATCCTAAACCCTTTTCCCAGTAACAGTTTATACCACAACAAAGAGGAAAATGACATTTCCCATGTAAACACGGGAACAAGAAAAAACAGAAAAACCTGTTCTGCACCTGCATTACTGCATGACCAATGTACATATCTAATATTGAGTCATCTATAAGAAGCAAAAGCTGATGAAGAAAACATGGCTTCTAAAAATACACTAGTGTTTCACACCAATGCTCCCACCATATTAGAGCCCAGTGCATAATCTCCACTGGGCACTTCAGACCGCAGTTAAGTGTTCAGGGAAGGTGGGCAGTAATGACTGCATGTTACAGCTTTAAATGTCTGCTTCCTTTCTTTTGTAGTGCATGGCATAATTATTACAAAGGTATTCCTGTCATGACAGTAATTTCAACAAACTTTAAAGATGAATAAATAGTTAATTGTTGCTATTGTTATTACTGCATGTGTCACTACTCTCGATTGCACCTGTTAACAGCTTCCTTGTGGAACTGGATATAGTGGTTTCTTTACAGTGCTGCAGTGGGCAGTAAGGTGAGTCTGCATTACCAACATTATTACAAATAAGATTCTATTGAACTTTATGGTATAAATCAACCTTCACATCCCATATAGTTCCCTGGGGAACTGTCCTGAAGGTAAATACATATAAATATAAATCAGACCTAGGCAAGAGCTACATGTTCAATGAGCCAGTGATTTCAGTTAGCTAGTGAAATGGAGAATTGAGAAATAGAGAGAAATTTCTACAACACTCAGAAGACCTGGATAATGTTTTATCAAATTCTCATGTGAACACAAGCACAGCCTTGAACAGAAATGGTCTGCTACAGCCCACCTCAGTCAAGTGTGAGCTGTATGGGACATCAGACCATTTCTGTTCAAGTTTTATTAGAGTTGTTTGTTACTTGTTAGTGTTTCTCTCTCTCTCTCTCTCTTTGTATCTCTTTTTCTCCGTGTCTCATTTAAGCCATTTGATCATTTAAAGAGAAGCATCTTAACCGTGTTTACCGCTTGGCCTAAAGGCCTTCACCACTCCCCAGCCTTTCCCTTCACGTCGATGAGTCATTCACACATTAACAAACATTTACAGCGAAAACATTCATTTAAAGTGTACGCCGCCTGCGATGTCTCTTTAAAACAGTAGATGTAATGGTAAGTAGAAAGGAAAATACTTGGAAAACGTTTGCAAAATATGAAAGCGGTAGGTAATGAAGAGGAAAAACAAGAGGTGCATTGCAAATTAAACCAGGTTAATCATTGTCTTACAGCGATACGCGTTTCCATGAATACAAAAGAAGCGGTGTGCACAGGTTGGCAATTAGGAACGTGAAACAAGCTATATATATTAATACGCAAAGCACAAGCAAATGGCTTTCACAGTATTTAGTACTAATCCGTTTCTGACAATTCTCCCCAAAAAGTTATCAAACCGAAATTGCATTTTAACATTCAGCACGAATCGACTATGTGTGGCGTGTGCTGATTACTCAATCGAGGCTGTGCAATGTGTCACCGGAGAGGCTGAACCGGGCGGAGTTCCAGCTGCGTCGTGCTTGAAATCATAGCTTAGGAAATAGCATCGTAGTTTTGCTAGACAGCCTTTCACTCGGGGTCACTACCACGCTGGGAATATCTCACGTACCGTAGAGCGCGTTCCCACAACACAGCTGCCAGCACGGAATCCACTGTTGCGCTGTGCAATATTGAACACTGTCCAACGGCGAAGTCAGTCATCGACTCACTCAAAACATCAAAGGACGTCACATAGTCTGACAAATAATGGATACAGTAAATGGCTGAGCTCGTTGCAAATACTTCTCCCCCTCCCCGAAAATTTGCAGTTTCAGCTACCAAGTAACCGCTTGCAGCGCATCGGAAAATGACCACAAGCGAAGTAACAGGAGGAATATGATTATATAAAGTCACTAAAATTAATCTGAAACGGGCCACCAGTGAAATACTTTTTGGAGTGAAGCGCGTTCTTCAGAATGATTGTGCATCGAAGCAGTCCCGTAGCATGCATTCGCACGGGAAGGTACGGACACAAACGTTTCGACAACGAAGAACCAGTGGCAAAATGTCCAAGGATCAGCGAATCCTCGGGTGACGCGGGTCTCTTAGGTACCTCGCCGGGATCTCCAGTGAGCGGAACCCCGCTAAGCGCAACCTCAGCCCACCAGGGTCCAGCTCGCATCGGACAGTTCTTACTTTTGCCGTTGGTGGACAGGGTAGGAGTGCACAGCGCTTGGGACATCGACAACGGAGAGGAATTGGTATGCAAGGTAAGCGACCTTTTTCGATGGGTCGTTTTTAGTCGGTACTCCACTAACGCGCGCTGGACTTCGCCGGGGTTTTTCCAAGCCAACTATTAGGCTATTGCAAGAAAATGATTCATTAGTTATTATATGGCATTCTAACAAAATGTTAACATTTTCCTGATCTAATTTTTTCGGTGTTTTAGCAAACAAGTAAAATGTCCGTTCAACTTCTGTAGGTTGCAGCAAATTCTGGCTGATGAGTAGTTATTTGCATTTGCGTCAGCTGCGGAGACGACGACGTAAATAAAAACATTTTAGGTAAATCATAACAGACGTTATAAACAGAACGTCGGATAATTGGGTTGTTGTAGCGCAACCTTGCATTTACGAAACGATAAACGGAATGTAAGCCCAGCGATTAAACCCAGCGTAGGCTTTAGAGGTCAGTCATTTATCCCTTCTACTGATGAGCGGGGTTAAAACCAATGAATCTCAGTCTCGGTTTAACAGCTGGGGTTTTCCGTCTGACAGTGCAGATATTATCAACATTTTTAATCAGTTTCCTTGCCTTCGTTAAATTAATCGTTTTGAGCAGAATTAACTCTGTTAATTTACCATTCAACTTAACACCCATAATCGTTTCCCTTTAAAAGTAATCTTTCACAAAATGAAATAATATATTTTGGTTTGTTGTTTTTTTCTAATGTGTGGTGTTTCTGTTTACTTTAGTCAATACAATGGTATATTGTACCTACAGGTGTTTGACATGGGGCAATACCAAGAGAAGATCAGGGCTTACAGTATGCTACTGAAGCACAGGAACATTGCCCAAATCAGAGACATTGTCCTTGGGGAGCACATGGCCTATGTGTTCCAGGAGAGGGACTATGGTGACATGCACACCTTTGTGAAGCGCTGCAAGCATGTGCCTGAGCACCAGGCTGCCAAGCTTTTCTACCAGGCAGCTTCAGCTGTCGCCCACTGCCACCAGGCTGGCATCGTGCTGGGAGACCTCAAACTTCGCAAGTTTGTTTTCTCAGATGAGAAGAGGTGAGGTTGGCCGTGATTGTAAAAGCAATGTGTGTGTCTGTACTTGTGTGTGTGTGTGTGTGTGTGTGTGTGTGTGTGTGTGTGTGTGTGCGCGCGCGTTAGGTGCAGGGGCAGGTGGGATGAAGGTGGGTAGATGAAGTGCTATCGACTCCAGTAGCGTTATCAGAGAAGAGTGTCACTTCTAGTTTTGTTCAGCTTTCACTTCCTTTAGCCTTTGTAGAATGCCACAGGTGGCTGTTGCTACTTCTGCAGATCGCCTCAACAAATGTAACCTACAGCATTGCTTACTCATGTTTCTCCAGAAGAGGAAGCACACAGTAAATCAGAACTGTGGTTCAGTCAATGTTTGTTTCATTAGAAAATGTGAATGTTCAAAACTGTAGCTCTATATGCAAAATACTCCAGAAATGGTACATTCGAGTGTTATTTTCCAATAATCAGTTGTAATCAGCGCTCTAATGTGCTTCAATCTTCCAATAGTGTATAAATATACTTATTCTGCACTATCTTCTACACCTGCTGTCATCATGGCAAGCCTTAGTCTCACAGCAGTCTGTGCATCAGCTCAGGATATGACCCACTTATCATTTCTGGAGAAGCCTTTTCAAGTGTGGCCTTTGGCCAGTGTGTCTCAGAGAGTGAACAGATGAGAACAGGCATGAACGTGAGGCCAGCTGAGCTCTCGCCGTGGTACGGCCACAGCAGGATGACTCAGAGCACTGCGCAGGGGTGGGGGGAGGGGCCAGTACCCACCGCTCAGGATCATCGACCTGTGGCCCTTCTGACCGCTAGCGGAGGGAGGGGCTGCTCTTCCTGCACCCATGTCACTGCCAGCTGCACTTGCCAGACCTGTCCAACCCAGACGATGTCATAACCTGGGCATGTAGACATTCAGGCACAGAGAGAGATAAAGTCATGATGGTGTCTCCTGTTTTTACTTTGCTGACTATTAGCATGCAAAGAATAGCAATGTAGCAGCACAAAGATTAATGCACAAAAGACACGAAAACGCAAAATAATACACACCAATGTGAAATATGGTTAAGAAACAATGCTTTTGTGTGTTTCCTGTGCCAGAAATGTGATGTTCATACATCAAATGGCTTAGCAAAAAGTAATGACATAATAAGTGATAAGTAATGGGTAAGAAAGATTAAACAATGATAACATAGATAGGGCATGACCTCATATACACACGCAACACACATAGTCATACACACACACACACACACACACACACACACATAGAAACACATAAGTGCACAAAGCAATTTTGTGAGGGGCTGCCCAGGAAGAGTCTGTTCATGCATCACTGATGAGGCCAGTGAAGTTTTAGAGTAATTGAACGCTGGCGGATGCTAAAATGTGTGAACCTAGCTGCAGTGAGTACACTGAGGACAGAGCAGTGTTAATTCTGTACAGTTAGTTCTCTCCTATACTCTTTCTCACACACACATACAGACACACACAGAGCTATGACTCACTCTCTCCACCTCTCTGGTGCTATGCTGTTGTGTCATCCACAAACCCCGCGACTGCGAACCTGACAGCTAGTGAGGAAACACAATACGCTGCTCAGAAGCTCAGCTTTCTCTGAAGGGGCTATGGGTAGAAGGTCTGTCTGGGTGCACACACACGCATGCTTACCCGCTCCTGCATGTGCACATGCACTCACCAACCCCAGCCACCATCAGTGGGAATGCGCTCCAGCTAGAGGATTGTCTCCCGTTTGAAAGAGGCCTGAACATAGCTAAGTGTTGATATTAGCGTGAGAGTAGAAGAGATGAAGAGATTTGCTTTTTGTGTGTTTGTGTGTGTGTGTGTGTGTGTGTTTGTGTGTGTTTGTGTGTGTTGGGGGGGGGGGGGGGGGCTGTGTGGGTGCTATGGAAACAGTTGTGCATTCCTTGCTTTAAAACAAGGCCGTAATTATACAAGGCTTTGCCCTCCACATGCTCAGGTTGCAAGTGCTCTCTGCTCTGTTTGCTGGAGGAACTATCTGTTCCAGGAAAGTCAGTGCCATGGTGTTTTCCATGATTTAAAGACATGATTTAAAGCCATTTGTGATCAAAGGAACAGCAAGTGAATTCAGCTCACAAATACAAATAGGATTCAGGATATATCTTTTCATTTAACAACCAAAGCACCAAAGTTGTTTCACAGAATACATTAGACCAGGTGGCAAATAATAAGCCAAATTTAGTAGTCTGTTCACACAGTAAGTCAATCTACAGTAAGTCTAGTTTACAGCAATATATGTGCAGCACTACCATACTACCACTGATTGATGTTATATTGATGTTAACTGTTAGGACCCATGTGAAACTGGAGGGTCTGGAGGACTGTCGGATTTTGCCAGGAGAGGACGACTCTGTGACAGACACTCACGGCTGCCCTGCCTATGTCAGCCCGGAGATTCTGAGCGGCGGAGGCAGCTACTCGGGGAAGCAGGCAGATGCCTGGAGCCTTGGGGTGATGCTCTATACCATGCTCGTGGGGCGCTACCCCTTCCACGACTCAGACCCTGTTGCCCTCTTCTCGAAGATCCGGCGGGGCACGTACTGCCTGCCCGAGGGGCTGTCCCTGCGGGCTCGCTGTCTGCTGCGCAGCCTCCTCCGGAGGGAGCCTGCTGAGAGGCTCAGTGCAACTGATATCCTCATCCACCCCTGGTTTCATGCTAGCATACAGGATGCTGATGGCCCAGAGCAGGAAGTGGGCTTAACTGAGCAGATGGTGCCTCAGGTCGAAGTAGAGGTGGATGAGCAGCTATTCTGCTGATAACACCACACCACCACACCCCAGGGTATGCACGTAGAGCACACCTGTTTTGAATATCCATATGGATTTTTACTTTAATTTAGACTCAGAGTACCTTACTGTCCATGTTCTGAAGAGAAGCCTGGCCAGCGTGTGCCAGAGCAATTTTGGTGCTAACAACCTGTTTCATCATACTGCATAAGATGAAGGTTAGGTAGAGATGGGAATTGGAGGCTGTCATCAACATGACAAGTGTGATCCAAGTGCTGGGGCGGGGGGGCCACTGGCCTTGAACTATGGTTCTATTCAGACTCTGAATCACTCAGTGACTGCAGCAGCACCAGAAGGGTGTGGTCTGATTTTAAAGAAAAGACTGATGGACTCTCCAAATGACATATACATTTTTGCACACGGCATACACTGATAATAATCAGGGTGACTGCTTGGCCTCATAACTCTCAGAAAGGTGCCAAGCTGTACAGAAATGTACAGATTGGAAAGGCTGGACTAAGAGAATGAGGAAGAGTGAAACAAGAGGCCAGTGTCAGACCTCTGAAGCTTTTGGGTCTTTACTGACATCAAAACCCTTATCTGAGCACTGCATCTAATAGTATTGGATTAAGAATGGACATTGCCAATTTTGAAGTCTAAAATAGAAGATCTTAGTTAAATCCAGTCAGTACATATGTATACACTGCACAATAGGAGTCTGTTTAAAAAGATAATACCATTTTATTTTGGAATGTGATTAATGATTGTCAGTGACCCAGTGCTCTATTCTTTCTGGACAGATTCCTGGTCCAGTTAGTCAGTGCAGTGTTTTCGTACTTGAATCCTATGAAGTTTCATAAGTCACAGGGCTTTCAACAGTCTGACAAAACGAAGTCTAGTTGTGAGTAAGCTGTGCCGTGACTCAATAGCTGGGTTTTTCAACAGAGAAGTGGATTAGGACAGGATTAGTCTGTATGATTGTATGTAGGTTCTTTTTTGTTTTTTTTGTTTTTGTTTTTTTACTTTTATTCTACTGTAAACCACATCGAAGAACCCACACCAGCTCAGTTGAAAGTGTAGAACCATGCTGTCAGAGGCTGTGATGTTGCCTCCCACTCGGTTGCTAGAAGTTGTACTGTATCTTAGATCAGTGGCAAAGCAGCAGGATAATAATAAACTGAGGTTGGCTGGATAACCAAATGTCTGCCTCATGCATGCAGCACATTGAGAATGCTGACACGGGTGCACAAAGTTCATATTGCACTGTGAATTATGTATTTGTGACACAAGCTCAAGGCTAGACCAAAAGGGTCTAACAGAAATTATTCATTATAAAATGAAAGCATGTAAATATGTACATTCTATGTGTGTGTGTGAAGATTGAATAAAAATAAACCTTTCCATATTTAAGTTTTTGGTTGACTGCTAAGCACTTTGTGTTAATTTAGCAACTCCACAAACACGTGTTGAAAGAAACTAACTGTGTGCGTGTGTTCAAGTAGTCAAATAGCCACACAATTCTGTCTTAAAACCAGTGATCTCTTTGCTGACAGCCCCCAGCCTAAGTATTTCATTTTCTTTTAATTTTCTCTCTGCCTGCAGGCATCACTTAGATTAAGTCTCAATGCAGCATTTTAATGATTGGCAGGTAAAAGCTTCTTCCATACTCCCAGGGGACTGAAATAGAAAGCTTGGTGTTTGATACAGAGAGTCAGGTATCTCCAGCAGTCTGTTATGGATTCATAGCACCTTGTACAAACTGCTGATCTTCTGGAATTGCTATCAGCAGGGCAGCTGGATGGGTGCCTGGCTACATCGCACGCTACAGATGGGCTTCTCTGACAGGTTAGGACCAGCTTTGGATGACACTGACAAAGCGCACTGCTACCTCATTCAAATGTGTGTGTGTCTTGTGAAGTTGTCTTTGGGTCATAAATTGTAAGTAATGTATCAGGAAGTGTGGTCAGCATACACAGCCACAGAAATTAACAACAGCGTTTCAATAGTATGATTACTTGTACTAATAATTCATGTTCTCAGTGACAATAGCTCATCTTGGAGCTACAAAGTTTTCTCTGCTTCTTTGAGCAAACAGTCTCTGTTGTTTAATTAAATAGGTTAATGCTTGCTTAAGTATTACATGGCATTATGCCTACCAAATTTTGCAAATATGTGCACAAAAAATATGTTTCTGCAAATAACAGCAAAGATCCAGATACAATATTTTGATTTTGAAGAAATATAATATTTTTGATACATTAAATCTCTTTCACTGGTAGCTTTGTTTCAGGAACCAACTCATGTATATAATAGCAGTAGGTTAAAATAATAGGTTCTACAATTAATGGTTAATAATTTTATTGGGAGGGTTATGTTACAGCCACGTGGACATTGAAGGAATTGCAGTTGTGGCCTATTTCCATTCTATTTTGTTGTTTTTAGGCAAATAATCAAATTTAACATGAGTCATAGGTCAATGCATTAATTTATGTTTATGGAAATAGATTCCATATCAACTCTGCATAACATAAAAAATGTGTTTTTAAGATATATTATCCACAACCATATTATCCACAAGAGGGCAGTAGTCCAAGGTTGGTGGCCAGCAAAAGCTGGTTCATTTGCAGAGGGGAAGAAAGAAAGTTAGAAATAATGTATTTGATCTACTGTGTTAAATGTTTGGCATCTTGAAATCCACTTAAGAAACTGAATTAAGCTATACAATGTAACATGATACATTTTGAATTGATTTTCTAGGGGGAAACGTGAACTATTGTACATGTGTACACGCATATAACAGCAATGTGAATTATGACTTTGACTTAGAAAACTAAGCGATTATTTGGTTTCCCTTCTACTCTTGAGCTCAGAAGTAAGTTTAAACCAGTACATGAATCACAAACACACATATTCTTATCTTTTTTTAATCTGTTCTCATAACGGTCCCAAACGGGTATAATTTATATAGCGTCTGATTTGTCAGAGCTATGGCATTTATGTACATTGTATTCATACTATAGCTGACTTTCTCTATTCTGCACAACCCAGTCAAAATTTGGCTTCCCAAACCAGAAAAGCTCTTCCCTTGTAAGCCCCCAGTCTTTGTAAAACTTGTCACTGAAATGAAAGTTAAGCTGATAAATAACAGTGATTACTGAAAGCGAGTATGGCACCAACAACAGAACCCTTCTTGTGTTACAGAAATCATGACAGGAAAAATCCGAAACAATAATTAACTACCATCACAGTTGCCTATTTTAACTCAAGCAGACTTTCAGCTAGCATAAGCTCTGCCAATTTTCCAACCTATTATCTATTGATATGTATGGAAGAATCAATAACAGTACACCATGGCAATCCAACCCAAGACACAGAGCTAGTATTGACGTTGAGCTGTTAGACCTAGCATTACCTATGATGAGGTCTGTAACACCTAGCTTTACTGTAGTTGAGCTCAGTTAGAGCTAGCATAATTGTAACTGAGCTCTGTTAGACCTAGCATTACTGTTACTTTATTAGACCTAGTATTATGATACCTGAGCTCTCTTACACCTAACATTACTGTAGCTATATTACTGTAGCAAATTCCAAAAAAAGGGGGAGAAATAAACAAAACATGGCTGACCTGCTGCCTAGCTAAGACAGGACAACGCAGACCAACGCTACACAAGAAAGCAGAATGCAGAGACAGAAAGGACCTTTGAGGAGGCCTCAAAGTCTGCTGATTGGTATGTGGCGGACTCAGTGATGGGACCTTCAAAGGATGCTGCAGTTGTTTCTTAATTCTAAGGATATCTTTTGTCATGCTTCTTAGGAAGTCACAGTCAATTTGCTAATTCATTTAACTTTTTTTTTTTTGTGGTCAAACCGATGTTTCTTCCTGACTCTTTATGCACAGTCATTCCTCTTTGGTTTTGCTGTTAATGTAGGCTGCTACTGTACCTCACATTCAGCCTAGTACTGTGGTGTTATTGAAAGACTGTTCTGAGTTAGAGCACAATAACAATGTGAATGATGTGATAAACCGTAGAGGAAAGCTAATCTAGTAATAATCTTGTGGTGCTTTGCTGATTTCAAGATAATACTTATTGCTTTGGAATATGTAGACACTTGCCTTTACTGTGATTTTCATAATATGCTAGGCACTCACCATGTTGTTTATTATCGCAAATGCCCTTTGTCTGTTCTGTGGAACCTACATATGGATTCATTCATACCACTCACTGCTCTTATTGCACCAGCTAAGTACTGTGGAGCTGCACTGAGACTGTGTAATATGGTGACACTATACACCATGGACTGCGTATGCAGTGCATCATAATGCCTTTAAATCATTATGCTCAGAACATACTGGTATGGTCCTTGGTATTGTCTGTTCAGAGACATCACAAGTGTTCCCTAAACCTGCAGAAACATGATCAACGTCTGGTACACACAATACCACATAATGAAATAAATGTTTTACTTAAAAAAAGATTTATGAACCTACAGAACATTCTTCTGGTTTAAACCCTAAAGCAAAAAAGTTTTATTTTTGCAACATTAATTAACTACAGATATTATTTGGTTCATGTAGCAGTGAATTGTAATTTAAAGGCAAGTGATATTGTGGAGGCAGAGCCAACATTAGCAAATATCTTATCTCTCTTTGAAACCACGTGCAGAAAATCCACAAAAATTAATTATAATCACATTCTTTCCACAAAGTGAAAGGCTTACCAGTACTTTCCAAAAATTGACACTTATAGATGAATGATCAGTGCACAGGTCATTCACAGAAGGGGAGGTAGTGTATTTTACTATGTAATAATGCGCTGAGGTTTTGTTTTCTCTAAGCTTTGAGGGAGCATGCTGGCCTGGGCATCCAGCTTACATTCTCAACACATAGCAGCCTCTGTGCCCTGCTAAACCCCACTCAGTTCTCTCAGCCTTGGCTGCTGCTCTCCCTGCATGACTGGATTCCTGGCCTGCAGAGAAAGTGAAGGCCTGCATGTAAACATAAACACAACCATACTTAAAAATGAGGGAAAGAATATCATAAGCAGAATAAATACCATATGAAACATGATCGGGTTTCTCGATCCATGGCTGACCTATATGTGCACAGCAGCATTTTCTGCATAAGCACAGGGCTCAGAAACAATGGTCCAACATATAGCAACAAATAATAAATACATTTTACACCAGAACTCTTTGAAGGGATTAGACCAGAGAAACTAGGCAGCCAGAGATATTATTTGTGTTCACATAGCTTTTTGCCTAAAAAGGCCCCAGCTGAAGTTTCTGCGGTGGCAACAGAAAACAAAAACCACCTACCTCACTGATGTGGAATGAGGATAAAGCATGACTTACATACTTGAAGTCTCACTCAACATCACTGTGTTGTTTATTACAGAGATCTACTCATTGACATATGTCATATTGCCATTGACCGGTAAAAGCCTTGTTCAAAAGTGGTGTTGGCAATTCATCACAGTGGTGTCCTCTGGTCATCATAAAGTTTCCTTTATGAATTTTGTCAAATGTATCATATATAGGTGTTAGCCTATATATGAATACATTTTCAAAACACACACACACAGCATCATGAATCTGGTTAAGTGAACACCTACAGCATGCAAAGGTGTTATCAAAGTATAGGATGGTTACTTTGAAGAATCTAAAATCTAGATATTATATTTGTTTATCATAACATAACATAAGCTGCTTTCATTAACTTGTCAAGTTTATAAAACAACTATGTCAACTGACACATATTCAGTAACATTAGGATGTGTCATGACACTTTGTGGGATGCAATGAAGTAGGGCATTTTGACATTTGACATTACAGGTGGGGTTTTTTTTAGTATGTCAGAATGACATAATGATATGACAGTATGTCAAGTGATACTTCCTGCTAACAGGATCCCACATCAGTCACTCATCCATTTAGTATTTCACAGATCCATTCCGTATCCATCCATCCATTAGCTCATCCACACATCTGTCCTCATCAGGGCTCCTGGTGCACCAAAACACGTGGAACATAGTCTGGCACCATTTATCGTGCTACACACAAGTGAGGTTCAGACACATGAGCTAAAGGGAAAGCCTGGTATGCATGACCTGCTGCAGTCAAAGGTGATGCAGGAGGACAGGCTCCTGTAATTACATGTAAGCAGTGTTGCTTTTCAGAGACACAGACCCAGCTTCTGATCATCTTCCTGATTTTAAAACCTTTGTAAAATTTCAGTGGGTCAACAGTGTCAACAATCAAGCCACAGAGACATTTTAGCAGGTCAGCAGTCTTACACTAACCACTTCTGAGAAACATGCATAAAAGCATTTTAAAAAACAATGACATGAATAGTTTTAACATGAAAACTGCATTGACTGTTTTTGTGCTGTGTGTATATTCTCATATGGGAAGTATTTAGCCTCCATTCCCTTTTATGTTATGATTCTTAATCATGATATCTTTAAATTCATTTCTAGACATATCACAGAACAGGCCAATGTGGAGTCACAATGGTGAAGCACCATGTTTTGAATTGTATAAAGTTTAGCAGAAGTCCCGGATGCCCTGCCCTTTGATGAGTGTTGGAGATGAAAGCAAAACTTCACTTTTCATAACAAGAAACAAACAGGAACTTGACTCACAATGAGTCACCTTCTCTGCTCAAAAGTAGCTCCTCTCTATATCAGATCAAGTTTAGTGCAATCCCAGAGACAGCCATGTATATTGTATGTAAATAAATCTCTTTTATTCTTCTATATTTTGGAGAGAGATTCTAACTTACTGTGCTGATAAAAAGCATAAAGGATATGTGTCCATTTTGGTTCATCTAGACTAGTGCTCACTGCAGCTCCTGGCCTACAGATCTACCAGTGTAAGCAGCAGGTGTTCACTGATGTCTGACCAAGTCTGGCATCCCACAGTGCCCTTCACCTGTGCTGAATGAAGGTCACTTGCCCTCTGGGTGACCACAGTATTTCAAACAACTGCTGCCCAGCTTTGAGGTGATCTGTCTCATCTCGCTATCTCTTGGATGCCATAACTGTAAAAGGGCCATGTACTGTCCTGACTTATCCCCCACACACGAGTTTTGGCTCACCTGGACAAAAAAAAATCTCATCCAAGCAGTGTGACGGCGTTCCTAGCAATGTATGAAATAACAGAAATTCTAGTATTTATTTTAGGGTATTGTTTATTACACTGATTGTTGTCTGAGATAGAGTTTATGTATTTTGAACTTCTAGGCATCAGCATTGATCCCTGTATATCAACAGTATTCTAGTTCATTGGTATCTTGGACTCTGACCTACTGTACTGGTTAGGATGTATTCTATAAGTAAATGACAAAGCACTTTTGTCACCCTGGATAAGAACATCTGCCAAGTTCCATAAATGTAAATGTAAATACTGTACTGCCAGTGAATGCCATAGTAGGTACATCAAGGTAAAATGTGTTTAATGACTTGATTTAATGAAGGAATACTGATCTATGTCTGAAAATGCTTCAGAACATGACAACTTCAGGTTTACACTCTCATAACAATGCTATTTGAACACTGCCATTATGTTTATGAACCTGGAGCCAGAGTGCTGGTGACTGTTATTGGACTTGAAGCAATAGGGTTTCCTGTTCCATTAACAGAGGCTAAAAGAACTCAGCACATGGCGCCCAGGCTGAAGCTTGAAATAAACGTTCTGCCCCATTAGTTCTGACCTTGAGATTGCAGTACAGTGCATTTCTAATAAAGATGACTTAAAATGCAGCTAAGGCAATCGCTACAAAGTGCAGGCAAAACTTCATAAATGAATCATTCAACCTGGCCAAAGGATAGCGAATAGAATCTATGATTGACATGCACAGGCTCCTGCAGGGAGCCAGTGATTTCTGTTTGGTATAATTGGAGAAGATAAGATTCAACACTTGGTATTCGATGCTGTTGCTCTTGTGGTTGAGAAGGGGTTCTGTTCATATCGCAGAGGAAAATGGCCTGCCGGAAGTGCTTCCACTGAATTCTTACATGACTGCCTTCTTATATTAACTAAGGATTTGATTGTCATTTTGCATTCCCTTTAGACATGTATGCTTGAAAGATGTTTAGCATTCTCAAGTCATTCACATTACTGCACTATTTCACACTTTGCAGAAAAGCACTTAGTAAGGCAAGTGTAGTTACATATCTCATTTCATACACAAAACAGTTCAAGGAGCTTTATAAATAAAAGAAAAACATTAAAGACAATTGATTTAATGGCAAAGATAATTCTAATTACAGATATAAAATTTAATTGAAAAAAATAGAAAATAAATATGAAAAGGTTTTTTTGTTTGTTTGTTTGTTTAGAGGGGGCTGTGCATTATCAAACTGGTAGCAGTAGTTAGTAAAACCTTACCCAAAATCCTACAATAGAATAACATATCAGTGACTGTGATTAAAACATGAACACAGCATGCTTGGGAGAAGTGTTATTTAGCTGTGGTGGCATCCATGATGGAGCTAAGAGGAAGCTATCCGTCACCATAGCTTCTGTAATCAGGATTAAAACACTTGATGCTGATCCTACTGTATATACAGTTTATGATCCTACTTTGCAGACTCACATAGAATAAATATTAGTTATTCAGTAATTCCATTACTTCTGACTGTTAAAATTTTGCAGGTATTTTGAACCATACATTTACTTCGAATTAACCCGGAAAAGGGTGAGGTAACCAGTTATACAATTTGCATTTATTTATTCTTCTTAATGAAATCACCACATTCAAATTTATACCTGCACATCCAACAGTTATTTCACAGTGAGGTATCGGGGGAGTCTATGCCCTTGTTTGCCGTATGTTGGTGTTAACTTTCATTCTTCATTATTGTTGGTCTTCATTCAGTAAGCGTTGGAGCACTGTGAATAAAAATATGATATCCCATTGTATTGACATTCAGGGAGCCGTGCTGACTATGCATACATTATTACTGTCGTGTTCAAAACTCTCTACAGCTCTCTGATGTACACTGCCCTCTGCGTGACTGCAGCATACACATGCAGTCACCCTACCCTAGAAGACAATGCCACATATGGACACAGATACTTGACCAATTACTTTCTTTGAGCTCATCAACCATCTCCTTTTTTGACATATGATTTTCATAGTGGAATCAGTGCCATCTTAAAGCATTGTTAGTAGACTTAAAGGTGGTATGGATAGCTTGCAGAAGTTTTGCTTGCTGAGAGGAAATCATTGTTGTTATCGGATGATAGCATTTTTGAAATGATGCAGAGTTTACTTTAGTAGATTTGCATAACTACATCCAGGTAAAGCCTTTGCTTTACAGCAGGAAGGGCTGACCAGCAGAGAGCACTGAGTACTCTAAGGCCTGTAACATCCTTTGGCTATAATGTTAAACTATTATACAGAAAGGGCTGGAAGTCTTCATAGATGCTGAAATTTAGAAATTGCCATGTATAATGACCATTGATTTCATACGATGGTTATAAGACATTATATTTTAAAATTATTATACACTCATAGTACCATCACATGCACTCATCAGTTTTTACCGCATGCAGTTAAATGAGTCACTAGCCAACTTTAGTATTTCCATAAGGCAGTTTATTGTTTACCATGCTGTTCTCATGTCATGACTCTTCTACCAAGACATGACTTCAGTCAGCACCCACATAAATCCCACCATTTGCATTCCCAGACATGTTGCGTTTGGTTTATAGCCAATCTCCTCTAAGTTAATCAAGTTAGAATAGGGTACTCAGCCTATTAGTGTCTCATGCGGTGCCTTTTCATTGTATTTTCAGCATTTGTTATTACTGCTGCCCTGCATCGCAGTCAGGCCACTTGAAGCCTAAGTTTCCACTGCTTTGATTTACACAGCAGGCACTAACGCTTAGAGGAATCAAAATACGCTGGCATGAGTTCATTGTTGTTGTACTTAGGAAGAATGGAAAAGGAAAGCAGGAGGCCAGCTGACAGATGTGTTTTTGTGAATAAACATGAGAGGAATTTATTTTTATTTCACTTTGCCACATTCACAGCTTTTTCCACATATACAGAACCAGCAGCTTTGACAGCAATTCTGTGTTTGAAATACATCAGATGATGTTCAAATGGCAACCATGGTCGTCTGTCTCTAACACCAGTTTTCAACACATCAGTGTATTTTATATGTTAAGGGCTTGTTTTAGGGATATTCTTTTTATGACTTATATGAAGAAAACATACATTCCACGAGTCTATTTGTGTATTCAGTATTCCTTCAACAATTGCTTTCATGTTGCTGATCAAAAAGGTGGGGAAACGAGTTTTTATTCTTCAAATTCAATTTAGGATCTTCAAAGCAATACACAAACAATTTTACTGGCAGAGTCATTTCATGACACTTGATGATTATTCTTTTATGCTGTGGACTGAGACGGAATTAATTAAATGATTGAAGGGACGCGGTTGATTTTCCCCCAACATGTTAACGCCCAGCCCCTGACACTGAGCATCTTCAGGGAAAACAGGCCAAAAGTATGTGGGCTTCACTTGTGTTTCAAAACCACAGCCATGGCAGGGGTGGGGGGGTCTGCCACCTGTAACTACATGGATCCGCACTGAAAGTGTAGCAGCCAGATGTCAAAGATGAATGCGTAATGATCCATTTATGCAAATGAAACCAATTAACCACAGAAAACTCACCAGAGCTCATGCTCTCTAATGACAGCAGAGAGATCAAGGGTTTTAAGCAATATTTTTATTTATTTATCATTTTAAAAGTTTTACTTCAGTGACAAAGGATGACCTCTTTTGAACTCTTCTTACAGGTCTAGTCTGAAGACATTGTTTAATAAAAACATTTGTTTACTACAAGCCCCAAGTATGATAGAAAGTTTAGGAGCCACAGTAACTAAAGTGCTACTTTATTGTCTTGGTGATAAATTGCATGTTTAAAAGTCTTAGATGCTCTTGTTCTCATGGGAGATTTATCAGCATGGAGACAAATATTGTTTTTTTTCAACAACATCCTGTGCACTGTTACTCAAATTCACCTCTAGCACTACATGGTTTAATACATGATATGATCTAGACTACAGCACATACTGGAGCCCAGTGTAAGCTTGAAGAGACTGCCAAGAGAATAGTTTTTAAAGCCCCTATGTACTCATTTTGACTATTATATTATAAATCTGTGTAATTTAGTATGAACTGGCAGACAAAGAATAATGTTTGTCTTTTCTTTTGAAAGGACTTTTATAATGATTTATTTTTTGCCATTTTCTTCTGATGGATTAGAATAGAGTGGGACTACCTTTGGCGTATGTGACGTCAGATCTACCAAAGTAACAATGCCTTAATTAAATATTTAAATTACCTGCCCACTTCATTCAGGTCAAGGGCACACACAGTTGTGCAATACTCCTTGATTGCATTTGTAATAATAATTTTAAAAAAGTATCTCACTGGCTGGCACCCAGCTCCTGTCTTCAGATCCATATCTAAGGCCAATGACATGGGCTTCCTCCAGGCAGCTAAACCCTTTACATGATGTCATTGATGCACCACTTGATGGCATCCCACGAATGGACTCTTCAGGACTATAGCACTCCACTTACATGTAGGACTGATTGTGGTAGTGAGGGTGGAAGTGAGGTTCACCATCACGTTGAAGAGCTCCCTTCATATCTTTGATGTGAACTGTACCCATGGTTCGAGGTGATGTCTTTAGGCAGTGCGAATTACTAAAAGAAATGAAGGAACAGCAAGTTGGATAGAGCAGGGAGAGGCACAAACCTTAGAGAAGCATTTGACGATGGAGAGGATGTTGGTGTGACTGTCCAATGCCGGGAGATCTATCACAGTCGATAGCGATGTGTGACCATGGTTGTTCATGTGTGGGCAATGGAAGTTGATGGTAATTATCAGAGCAAGATGCCATACACCCCTACAACAGGCAAACTGCTTTCACTGCCCACACCTTGTCCATGGTCACTCAGGTGTGGGCAGTGGAAGTCAATGGTAATGTGTGACCATGGTCGTTCAGGTGTGAGCAATGGAAGTCGATGGTGATGTGTGACCATGGACAAGATGTGGACAGTGGAAGCAGCTTGCCTGTTGGAGGGTTGTATGGCATCTTGCTCTGAGCACACACTGCAATGGAGCTGATGAACCACAAGACCTCCCTTTGCATAGATGGCACACCAGTAGCATGCAGAGAGGTATTAGCCAGTTTGGTTGGATCCCAGGTGACTGGTTCCCAGTGAGGTGCATACCAAGGTGAGTAGAAGGAACCAGCATTGCAGTGTTACATACAGCTTGTTGCTAAGGCAAAGAAGATGTGGCTTGGCTCGGGTGATGGAGAGCACCACCAGAGTGTTCAAGCCCCTGTAGTGTGCACAGAGGCTTCTGTCTTTCTTCTTAACAAAGGAGACACTGACCGGGGCAGGAGATGTGGAGGAGTGGATGTAATCCTGACCTAAAGCTTCCCGAATGTACTGCTCCATGACCTGGTTCTCCTCTTGGGAGGCTAATATGAGGATGACCACCTGTAGGAAGAATAAACAGGAAAAAGAAAACAAGAAACAGGTACACACAATGAACTAAAACATGGGTGAATGGGATCGGTGAAGTGGTTGTGGAGATTGATTGGTGGGTGTAAGATGGGAGCTGACAACTGGATTTCAACTAATGAATATAAGTATAGTCAGTTTATTCTCCCAATGCTAAAACATTTCTATTTTTTTCACATGGCTTAACAGAATTAAAGAGACACTTTAATATGCCATAGTAGCATGATGAATAAAGAAGAATAAAGAAAGAATAGTTAATAATAGATCATCAATGTAGCATAATAGATCCATTAAACATGAATAATTCGCTCTGAAGTAGACTATACATCAACAGGAAACATGATGTTCCTATGCAATGATATGTTTGTGGAAAACAATTTTGCGGTCACTGTTCAAACTTTCTGACCCTCAAGTTCTACCCTGCCCAGCCAAGCTGATGTCATCAACAGAACATGTGGATATGTTAATAGACTGGTGATAACCAGGACACTCTCTGTGACGCATTTCCTTTGTGACTCAGTCCTCTGGCAGCACCCATGAATTGTACAGATTGGAGACTGCTTGGACTACCAACAAGACTCATTATTCAGAGACTCCCCATAGACAATGCCTTGACTGCACATATACTTTGAGGAAGATGACTTTTTATTCATGTTTATATTGATTTCATAACTCACTGACTCAATTTATGTACAAGTCTAATTCATACCTCAGTGAAGGTCTTTTTCACTATGTGGCTTCAGGTTATAGCTCAGAAGAGCAAAATAGTAAGGGAATACAACTGAAAAGGAGACAGGAGGCCACCTGCAGTGTCCCTCAGGCAGAGGGTAATATCACTAGTGTCTTAGCTGTTGCACTAATAATCCAGGCATGCTGTACAGAGCAGATCCTCCAAATCTGCCACCAATCAAAAAGCATACTCACCAGTTTGTTGAAAAAGCACTCATTAGGGGGCTGTTGTTTCATCTTAGCATTCGAGCTTGAACTAAAGTAACGAACAACATGAGCCTTGCTGGCTTTTGTGGGAAGCCATTACTCATTCTCAGTGGCAGCTGTAATTACATCCCTTTTTCCCAGCATCTCTGTGTTTACCCAGAGAGACTCTGAAACAAGGAGGTTGGGCTTGAATCATAAAACACCTTCTTCCCCTGGTCATAAAGAGCTTCATCCCAGGCCTATCTCCTAGACAAAGCCCCAGTTTGGTGTGGTGATTCATTGCAGGATTCTCTGGTCTTTGTGTCTGGCTCTTCAAAATGCCCGTGAATTTCATGGTTGATTACCGGCTGCCATCTTATGGGCCACACATCAAAGGCAAAAGGCATGGCTAAACTGTTGACTTTTTAGTGCTTGTGAATGAATGAATAAATGTATAGAGTGGGTTTATAAGAAAAGATGAGAGCCACTGGGCCTTTCACATGTCTTGCTTGCTAAATACCTTGAGCAATAATGCCTGATTTTGCTGTGAGTTATTTACACAGCTAAATGTATTTTGTGTAGTTAGTGGGAAGATATTTAGCAGGTAAATACATCTAGACTACCTTTCAAATGAAAATTGGCAGTATATGGCAAGGGACAGATGGCATTTTGTGAATAAACACATCTGCTTTTATACAAAAGGATTCCTCCATTTCTTTATTATTTACTATGTTGATCAACCTCCATGAATATCACAGTAATAAAGAACAATGGTCAGTTTGAACAATGGTCAGTTAAAACTAAGATGGTCTTATGAAGCAGACATGGAACGGGAAAACTGTTCTAATGTTGGGGTACACAAGCATTAGAAAAATAAAGTCATGATTTAAACGTTTGACCCAGTGTTTGAGAGGTTCTAGCTCTAGGCTTTTATTTAAAGAAAGAAAAAGAAAAAAAGCAAGCCTTAATTCTAGATATTGCAAAATGCCTATAGGCCTTGTGGGATATTTACATTTCCAAGTGCATGAAACAGATGAACTGTTCTGCTACAAATTTTCAGGTTGCCTAGACATGCCATAAATATCATTTGCAAGTACTTCAAGGTAGGCTACTGTAATAGGTTACTAACTTTTTGAAAGGCAAATAACGTATAATCATATCCTGATACATCTTACTCTTGGAATTCATCATTTTGAAAGACACATTGTAGAACAGAGAATCATAGGCCTGAAACTAATACAAACTTGACTAAATAAAGGGTAGGCTATATAGAAAACAACATTAATTAGATAATAAAAAAAAATAACAAAAGGAATGCAACATAACAGGTGACTCAAAACTTCAAAATGGTGTTTCTGGATAAAAGGTCCATCTTTCTCGGCTGCCCCCTGCTGAAGGTCAGTGTCCCATTGGTTCACTTCCGATTCCTTCAGCACTGTTCAAATGATTGGCCAGATCCCTAATTACAGCCACTTTGCCAGTCTGATCATTTTGCCTCCTTTCCATAATTAAGTCCTCCAAACTCTGAAATTCGAGGACATGAAACTGTTTATCCGACAAGACTAGCTTTAACCTGTATGGTTGCTTTCCTATTCTGATTTCTCCTCCTATCTTGAACTCTCGTTTACCGAATTTGCACCACGCTGCAAAACATTCAGAATTCCTCCAACTCAGTTCCCTGTCTTTGGTGCCCACCTGTTCCATAGCGTTCTGAACTACTATGTCAGCGCTAAGAGGTTTGTATTTGTAGAGCTCATTAACAATCCTACATCTTCTGCCTTGGCTTGCATACATCAAAAAGCTGTTCTTTACCTCCGCCCTGTAAAGGTGAACCACCTGAAGGTCTCCGACATATATAGCCCAGTGGGGATACTGGCCAGTTGCAACAAACTCCACAACATCACCAGGCTTGCACTTGTTAAGTAATTTCTCGGGAGAAAACGTCTCCATGTGTCCAGAGCTGATACTTTTCTCGTAAATGCATTCGTCTCTGTTGTAAACGGCGCACTCCAGCTCATTGCGCTTGTCGTGGTGTTTCTCTTCCTGATTCTGGTCTCGTGCGCTTACATCGACATTGTCGTCTAGTTCGTCGTCGTCATTTGAAAAAATATACGACACCCCAATCCTTGGGCCATTTTCCTCCGTGTCAAAGCCATTTGGATCCGTTGTCGGAACTTCGGCGTAACTTAGGTGTGATAGTTTGTCAACCTGGTTGCCCATTCCACTTTGCCGGTAGCCCGTTGAAATGTAACCTGGTGAGCGTGGAGACGGCTCCACCTGTCAAGATCGTAGAAAAATCGACATGTGGACGTAGTCTGCGAAGCTCCAACCTAATGGAAATGCAGTCTAGTTAATGTATAGACTCTATGTTTCTCAAAGCGAAAATAACCTACCCTTAAATGACTTTCTGTCTTGCAAAAATGTTAAAACATATGGTTTACTTAACCAGTAGACATAATCCAAACCAAATTGTCAAAAAAGTTAGATTGTTATTTAATTAAAATAATTATATCGTATTTAAACTGTCAGATGAATATTTCAGTGAGATGTGCTAGATCTACTGTGTCTCCTAAAAAGTTTATGGATAACAGCCTCATCTGTAGCAATCCTAGATTATAACCAACATGTCTCTGAGCTCCTGCGAAATAACTACAGTCGAAGACCATCCTGGGTAAAACCAACCCCAGAGACAGTTACAAACTGGTTCCCGCTTAAAGAGGTAGAGCGCTATTTCACTGTGACGCTGAAGAACCTGTTAACCACATCCTCAACGGACAACAAAGTATATGATGGTGCCATTACCACTTGTTTGTTCTTTCACTATCGAAATAAGTGAACTATCCCGCAGAAGACATCCTTTCTAAAATAGTCATCAAGGCTATGGTGACCTCCAAAAATAAAATAACGATTCTGAACATAGTAGATACATTAATAATGTCAAAGTAACAAATGACAAACACCATAGGTTACCTTACTGCTGCAACTATGCACAGAGACCATTTCAAGAATTACTGTGTAAGAGGACAGACAGGTATGCAGTTGAACAAGACGTGCTTGTTTTAAAAACAAGCCCGCAGATGAACAAGAGGTATATTCACATGGAGTGCGATTCCTAGGTGATCTCAAGATAAACACTCGATAAGATACATTATATCGATGTTTTTCCGGAACTGCATTCAAGGATTACTACTCCTCCTCCTCCTCAGCGTGATTTTATCAGAGATCATGAGATTATATATATATATACGTATATATATGTATGTGTGTATATATATATATGTATGTGTGTATATATATATATATATATATATATATATATATATATATATATATATATATATAGTTAAGTACACAAGGTTCCCAGAGAAACAGGACGTTTCAGACAGAAGTCCTTCAGCTGATCAAGGACCCCTTTCCAAAATGTTGTTTTATATATATATATATATATATATATATACATACATACACACACACACACACACACACACAGTATATACATAGTTTGTGTTCTTAAGCCTTTATCCATGTCAGCATCCTTAGATTGGTTCACAGGAGTATTGTTAGTCTTAGTGTTAGTGTTTTGTTTATATCTCTGCAGGTCTGTCTGCCATCAGCATATTATATATTTTTGGAAAGACTGATTATAGCAAGTATTCTGCCACCAACAGCTGGTTTGAATTTGAAAGACAACCAGGGGCCCTGGAGAAATATGTAACTAGTAAGAAGGAAAATAACTGTGAGATTAGATGTTGTTTTCTTACAAATAAATCAATCAATCAAGAAGAGGTGAATATTTTTTAAATGAGTACTCTGCTGAAAGATTCAGTTTTAAAAATGAATTCTATAAAAAGCATGATAGTTGCTGTGAAATGGAAAGTAATTTAAATAGATAGCAATATCAGGAATATGTAAAGCAATATGTATTCTAGATTGCAGTAAGGGAGAAAAACATTGACACCAAATAAATAAATAAATAAATAACATCACTCATCAGTCATAATTATCAAGTCCAATCCTGCAGTGCTCTCAGTGCCTTCCCTGTGCTCAGGCTTCTGCATTCATTTGCGTTATACTCTAGTGATATGACCCATTTTGGAACCTAGCTGCCCCCTGGTGACATTCTGCATTTCTGTTGCCATAGTAATTACAGTTACCGGGGGCAATGGGGAACAAACCGGGCTATGGCCAATCCTGAAACCAGCCCAGGAAAACAGTTTCCACACCACACTCCCTCAGGCAAGGACCGCATCCCTAAATACCCTTTAGGGGAAGGTTGTTGTAACATATTTATTTATTTATTCATATTTTATCATATATTTTTTACATATTGGTGCATTATATATTTTATGTGGCTGGGAGAGGGTAAGAAGGAATGTCACTTTTGGACCCATTTGATTACAAGAGCATTATTCACAATCCCATCAAACACACCACAACAAAGAGTTCCTAAAATGCAGGGTGAATTTATAAAACTAACAGTTCTTCTCTAACACTGAGATGGCTTGGTAAGGAACTGGGATTTGGATTTCTCTCATTAATCTAGAAGAGAGGTATAGGCAAGAACTAGGAGATCAGTAGAAGGGCTGAACTGGAGGGAATGAGAGAAGATTTGGACAAAGGTGTGAGAATGGTGCACACTACACACACACAATGGTCATGCTGCACCAAGATCTCTTATTTATCTGTACCACTGTCATCAAGATCATCATAAACTCCATAGTCAACAATTACTACAGAATCCAAAGAGGGAAATACAGCCGGCATTCCTAGGAAAGGAAAAATGGAAATAGGAAAAAAATGGTGACACCACTTCAGGGCTCTAAATCTTTCAACACTGTAGCAAAGCTACATTATCTCTTCTAAAACTCTCAATGATATACAGCAAATATTAAAGAGATGAATGGTCTTCTCTGTTTATGTCAGCCCACTCCTAGGCTTTGGTACTTTCTGGACTAAAAAACAGTAGTCAGTCCAAATGGGTATCCTTTAAACCGGCCAATGAAGAGGCCCACAGCACAAGCATGGAGCTGACTGCAGTCTACTGGGCACCATGCAACTCATTTATAAGGCTGCAAAATAAAAATAAAATAAAATGTTTAAAAAAAAAAAAAAAAAAAAAAAAAAAAACATACTGAAATTGCTGTTAAAAAAAAAAATAATAATCTTTGGTGTTACCACATAGTATAGAAAAAATGTGGAACCATATATTGCTCCTATGCTCTGTGGTTACCCAATGGTGAAGGAATATTTTGCAGATGGGAAAAAAAATCTACACTGAAATGATAACAATTAAGCCAAAGGAACTGCAAAAGCACACACAAAAAAAAATCATCCACAGATTTTGTGCAAAAGGAAAAACTCTATTTTCATGGTTGCATACCCTATTCAATCAGTCAAATTACTCCTCTGAGATTTTGTGCAATGATTATCATGCATAGGGCCACACCACATGACAGTACAAATAGCCATATACAAGAGACCTGGAGGACTTCATCCAACCACGTTTGGTCCTACATGTTCCAAGCAAGGTCCATATACATGAAACAAGTCACACTTTTGTGAGAATATTTTGTATATTTATACTGAAAAAATCTTTGAATGAGGTGAAATTTGATTCTTGATAATAGGAGAGATTAAGAGTTTGATCAAATCCATCTCAATTAATCAGTGCTAGTGTTACTCTTGGCTCGGTCGATAGAAACATCCAGATTTAGCAAGGGCATTGAAATGCTGGGCTGAATGCACAACAGAGCCAAGACAGCAACACTGGCGACTCAGGAATCGATCAGGATGAGTGGGATATGGTGAGAAGCTGAAGAGGGATTGGTGAAGACTTTTACAAGGTGTGGTTTTATGTGAGCTGGTCTCTCTGTATGGTAGAGATGTGGAGGGAGGGCGGGGCTCGGCCGCTCCACTCCTTCAATTGGCCATCCATAAAAAGTAGGTTGAGGGCAGGCAGGGGGACGCCGGACTCCGCTGGGGGCTGACTGAGGGGGCCTGACACCCCACTGTCTGGGTCAGCTGGCTGGCTGCAATCCTAAGAGTTAGAAAAAAAACAAAAAAAACAAAAGTATATTACAGATTACATTCCTTAAAATGGGAGTAAATACCTGATATCCATTGTAACACTATAAATCTGCAAACCTTATTTAGCTTTACCTGGAATGACTGGACAAAACTCAGAACTTGCAAGGACAGTTTTCGGCTCGAGTGCAGTAGCTCTTGAAGACTAGAGGCAGAAGCAAAAAGTATTTCTTGTTTAATTACCATAATCTTCCTTAGGTCACCCTTCAGTATGCTGTGTATTAAAACACCCTGCTTTATAATATCTATTATGTATTTGGGGCGTTTGGGGGTTACCTGTCTTTGCTGCAGAGCTTGTGCAAGACAATCCTCTCACATACTTTGCGGTTAAGTTCAGAGCTGAACAGGGGCATTCCAAAGCACAACTCCAGAGGGACCCACTCATCTTCACTGGACGACACTATAAAGGGACATGTATATGAATCAAATAGGCAAATTTTGATACATGTGTCCTGCCATGTGTAAAGAAGGACACTGGATTTCCTTTGAGCAGTTCCAAGAGTTCCAAGAGTCTACATTAGTCAGCCAGCCTCTCTGTGGGTGTCGGCCAGACATACCTTCTGTTCCCTGTTTCTTATTACCATCGTTGTTCTCCTCGGTCACTAGTTCAAAAGACTCGTTGCTTCCATTTCCATCAAAACCTGTACCAAGGTCTGATTCTCCTGACAGAACACACACTGCACTCAGTACAGATCAGTGCACAGATCAGGACCAGGCATAATGTAATCAGATATAGACAGGGCAATTAAAAGAGTAAGTGAATTAGGAAGGAGGGGGGGGGGGGGGGAAGACCAGCAAACATTTGGTAGTTATTTTTTATTCTAATGTAATTTACTCTGGTCGATTAGCTCTCAATTGCTGACGAACTATCCTCTTAAATGTCTCTTCTTAATCAGCCCATCAGCTTGGCGGAGTGGACAGCTGAGGACAAGCACTGGCACTCACCCCCTGTGTCAGCATCACTGGGCCTGCGCCGGTGCCTGTTGTTGCACTTCAGCATGGTGATGTAGCCACACTGGTGCTCCAGGTCCACTTTGGACTGGAGAATCTTCAGGGCCTTGTGCACACACATGTTTGAGTAGGAGAATTCTAGGGCAGGACACAGGCAATAGAGAGGCATCTGTTTAGAATGTTCTGTGTAACATCTGAGTGTGTGACATATGTGAGGGCATGTTAGACAAGGTACCTCCTTTGAGGTCCTCCTCATCAAAAGGAAAGGGGATATGAACTGTGTCCCCATGGCCATGCATGCCATGACCCTGTGGACATACAGAGAAATGGGGTCCAGTGTCAAGAAAGGCCTCTGTGCAGAATATGTGTACAGATTTATATAGGTGTGCTTGTATGTCATGAGGTGGGGTGTCTGTGCATTGATATTAGACTTCTTTACCTGAATAAGCACCGCAGAGTGAGTCAAGGCATCATTCAGCATAGTCAGCACATTTGATGTGGGAACCACGCCAGGGTCGTGACCCCAGGAAGTAATCAGGAGCCTGTCATAGGCCTAATAAAACCACATCCTTTGAAACCATTTCCCAATAGCCCTAGTCCGAGATAAGAAACATGAGCAATTTATATTATATGTAGTTGTATGAGACTGACCTGGAAGATTTCTGGCAGCTTGCGCAGCCTGGAGCCCTTGGACAGCAGCAGAGAAGGAGGGCCCTGGCCAGTCACATGGTACAGGTACAGCTTAAACCAAATCGAACTGACCTCAGGGATGGCTGGCCCAATGTGCTGAAAGAAATCACATTTCCTCACTATTATTCTTCAACAGTCATAATTGAAAACAAAATCACACATGACAAAAGAATGACATGCATTAATGTTAAAAACTTCAGGACAAAGTTAAAAAACATTTTGTCTTAATCGGTAAGGTTAATGTGGTGAATAATATTTTACCCAAGTTTTTCTATTTATTTCAATGCCTACTTTGTTTCATTCCCAAATCCTTTTTCTCAAAATTAGACTTATATTTAATGTAGAATCGTAAGGCAGCCCATATCAACAAGAAGCACTTACAGAAACCCAAAATAGCAGGTGGCTAAGCATTACCAAATCTTCAAGCATATTAATATTCAGTGCTACTCAGAGTCCTCTTATATTGGGTAGATCCAGCTGACTCATCTGCATAGTAGGTTAAAATTGCAGCCACCTCTTGCTATCCAGTAACTTTAGCAGCCCTCCTGTGTTATTCACTCCCTCTACCTTGGAGCAGGATAGGCAACAACAATCTAGGAAAGCACTTGCTTAAAATATGAATGCGGTTTCTGATGTGTATGGTTTTAACTCGACTTAATTCACAGAAATGTCATTCTCACTTTCCACATTTGATGGAAGTGACTTCTTTTGGCATACACTCCGCCTATGCTCTCTCTCAGTTCTCTGTTAAGAACTACTTTGCCTCCACTCAGCTCTAAAATAAACATCATCTCCCAGCAAAACATCACTTCAGATATGAGTCAGACATTTTATTTGATATTGTTTCCCCCAACTTCTCCAAAATCCCAGCTCACCATAATGTATGAAATTATTAATTAGGCTGAGATTTCAAGAGGGGGGATTTCAAAGGTTTATAGTACAATCTTGGAAGTCCAAGTTCCATCAATGACAGATGCAATGAAAGATGCATGGAATGTGGACTTAGATAAAAAATACTGTCAGGCTACTGTAAATAAATGCTCTAACAATCTCTTAGACTCAGCAAATTTGTCTGCAAATTTATGCAACAGTTTCTCAGCCTGAACTACATTCTTGATCCGATAATTATGCCAGCGAAACAGCATGTAGACACATACACAAACACAAACACAATACAAGCACACAAACGCAGACAAAATAATAGGAATTCCAGTGGGTGATTATCTTCTTGCCTGTGGCTCTTAATACAGCCTTCAGTGGAGGCAGGGGCTACCTGAGGTGTACAGCTGCTGATTGGTCGGATCTCATTGCTTAGTGGTGCCATGGAAACCAGCAGTTTGTAGTTCTTGTTGAGCACACGGCTGCAGGTGGCAGGATCTAATCCCAGCAGACTCTCACAGCGGAGCAGGTCCAAGGGCAGGCCTGGAGAGAAACACATACACACTTGTTCTAGCCAGCCAGTTTGTATGCGAAAAACATTTTTCCATACTTGAGAACATCCAATCAAATGCACAGTAATCTTTACAACATTTTGTTAATGCAGAAACACTGGAATTAGTCTCAGAAAGCTTGACAGTTTATAGTTTAAGTATCAGTACAAGGAATCATATTGATAACATCAACTTTAATTTAACAATTACTATTAACAAAAACACATATCACAATATCAAAATCACAATAATTCAGTCAATATGGCAGAAATAAGAAAAAAAATCTATTGGTGGATTACCTATATTTGGTATGTCAGGAGCCTGGTCAGGGGTGAGCTCTTTGTTGTAGCGCAGAAATAATATTGTATTCCTGAGGGTCAGTGCATGATCAAAATACCTCTGTGCTTCTCCTTCTGCTGTACTCTCCACCTGCATACAGCAACACTGTATGATCAGCCTAAAATTGCTTTAGAGAACTTTAGACATCCTCTAGAGATGTAACATCTCTTCAACCTCTGGAATCATTCCTGTGTGTTTCAAACACACGGTAGTTCAGTATCCCCTCAAAAAACATTATCCCCAGGGAATCTTAGTAACTTTTGGCACATTTCCAAATTTCAAAGTATCAGAGAAAGTGGCCTTTTCTTAACTTTGCTTATATCTATTTTTTCTTTCGAATTTGTGGTTTAGCACACATACCAAAGGCACTACCTTGTTAAAGGTTACAAACAATGCTATCTTAATCCTCTATGCAGCTTTTGACACTGAAGATCATAAAATCCTAAATGAATGCCTTTAGCACATTGTCGGCAACTTCTTTTCCTCCATTTCCATAATTAGCTGTGGGATTCTTCAAGGGTATATTGGCCTTAGTAAGTATAAACATTTGAGGGCCCATGCTGTTCTCACTATATATGCTTTCACTGGGTAATACTAATCAGAAGTACAGCAACCTTTTCCACTGCTACACTGATGACATTTAGCCCTCCTACTGTGGTCTGTGCTGACTGATCCAGCTCAGTGAGTACCACAAGGATATCAAATATTGGATGAAGAATAATTTGGTTAATTTAATCAAAAATAAGATGAAATTATTTGGCACCTCCAAGTTCACATACTATTTGTCAAAATGCCTGAAGTATGGTCACAGTACGTTAAATGTCAGGTTAAAAATCTGCAATTTTTTTAATCCTGTCCTCAGGAAAACTTGTTGTCAAAACTCTTATCAACTGAGAGAAATTTCTAAAATCAAGACCCTTCTTCCTTTTCAACATTTTTAATTTGTTGTTGCATGTTTTCCATAGCCAATTTGTTGTTGGTACAGAATGCAGCCTCTAGACTGCTCACTGGTGGCAAGAAAAGGGATCACATCACCCCAGTATAGGCTGTCTCTACTGTCTATAATAGGAACCAATTCAAGGTTGTTTTATTGATTTTGAAAGTTTTGGGGGGGGAAATCCTATTCCCATTTGGGTGAGTTGTTCCATGCTTACTCAGCCATAGGTCTCTGAGGTCTTGAGATCAGTTATTTCAGACTTCCCTGGTGTCGGCTGAAGCTCAGAGGTGACTGAACCTTTGAAGTCACTATACCTAAACTGTGGAACACACTGAACATTAGATGTGCTCCCTCAGTTAATGGTGTATGAAGAGTGGGCAATATGTTTGAGAGATGCCAATAGGTCTGTGTATTTTATGCTGTTGTCATGTATGAAATTTCTTGTCAACTAAACTGTTGACTTTGTTAAGCACTTCAGACAACAACCTTTGTTTGAACTGGCTTTATGAATAGAACTTACCATCACACACAATGTGTGTGCATCTGTGAACCTAAAAGAAATAAGCTTTAAAAAGATACATGCTGAGTTGGTATGTTTGTGTATGTAATGAAACAGCGGAAAGGGCAGAATGAGGTGAGTATGTATGTGTGTATCTTGCATAATCCATCAGTGGGCTTGCCTGGCCGTAGCCCCGCTCACTGTGTGAGAGCACACAGAATGAGACTGGTTGTCTCCTGTGAAAGGCTCACTTCCCTTGGCACCCTATAATGAAGGCTTTACCTTCTCCAGTTCCATCAGAAAACTGTCCAGAGTCTCATCAGACAGCTTGCCCACTTCAAACATGGTCACTGCATGGCTCTTTAAGTTCTGAAACACACACAAAATAGTTTGCTCATTTTTAGTAATCGGGGTCACGACATTAAACCGAGCACATGTTCTTATACAAGCCAAAGTTAAAAAGACAAAATTTCAGTATGCAGGAGCAATATAATAACATCAGGAAATAATTTAATATTGAAGCAGGTTTTTAAAACAGACAACTGTGTTACAAAAGCATTATGCAGGTACTGGTCACTCACAGGGGAAAGGTTCCCCATCATAAGGAAGGCAGTGAGGGTGGAATCAAACAGAAAGGCGATTCTCTTGGTTGGAGCTGCAGGAATGCTTAGACTGCTCACACTGGCTGTGTCTACAGTAGAGCAGAAAAAAATAACAAAATTTATAACATAAATGTTCAGAATTTATTTTTCTGCTGTGATTGTGCTTGAACTAAGGACATAACTTTCTTGGACCTTGGGAGAGCCCCCTCACCTTGGTCTTCTAGACTAGTGGTGTCTGTGTCAGTAGCAGAGGAGCCTGCCTCCATTACTGGACTGCCCCCCTCCCAGGACAGCAGCATCTTCTGAGGGTCCATAGAGCTCCTGAAAGCATGAACACACTACCTAATGAACCACTAGACCTGAAGATGCTTTTAGCTTTAGCTCTGAAATATGATTTACTGAAAGAAATCTTGCAGAGCAATTACAGTTATCAACAAAATAATTTGTTTACAGCTCACATACTTTAGCCTGTTGATGGAGGGGGCACTTTTCCATGAGGGGTGCAGCTGGTCAGGGCTGATTACCTGACCTTTCTTTATAGCGAAACCCAGGCGGCAGTACATTGACACTGCATTCTGCATTCAGGACATACACAGTTCACACACTCAGAATGACTATTCCCAATAAAACAAAAATCTAGGAAAAAAATAAACAAAAATCTCAGGCAAAACAGATTTCACCATCAACTGATTATTATTCGAAAAGAGAAGATAACTGCTGAGTTTTTAGAAAGTTTCCCTAGGAAACTGGCAGGAATCATGTCGATAGCAACACAGGCAATTATTGTGACATTTCACCATGACGTCACATTATTTTTTCCCTAATAGATATACACAGCCAAAGTCATTGCTAAGCATATCCTGGCAAAAAGGAATTTTAGAACTTCTCTCAAACCATTGTCCTGTACATGGTGGCAATCAGAAGCCCACAGACCTGAACTGATTCACCAAGAAGAGGAATGAAAACTAAAATTGGAGAATATTCATACATGGAGATAAAACTGTTTCTTTCCAACAGAGAGAATGGTATTGAAGAAAGTAAGTCAGACTGGATCGGATTCAGGCCCCAGTTCAGTGGGAGACCATTTTCCCAGTCTGTGACCATGCCATGGGGGACATGGATATGATCTGTCAGTCTGTGGTTCAATTTATATACAATTTGCATATATCTCAAGTATGGAGGCCACCACAATACTGTGTACATGTACTTTGTGTACTCTGCAGCTGAGGACTATGGTGTTTTTGTCCCACACCCACACCCCAATACCAACATACACACACATTTATTTAGTTAGTTTTTATATATTTAGTCAGTCACATCCAGTGTCATTAACTAAACTGAATAAATGGATTCCAAGTAACAGAATTAGGGGACTGAGCCAATGCACATTTTATTCAATTTGTCTTAGAAAAATAACAAAATAATGAATATGAATAATGACAGCCTCAAGTAAAAAATAAATTCATTGGTAAAGATGAGGTCCTTCAAGCCACTTTCAATTTGGCATTTTAAATCAAATGAATTACGTGAACATAATGTACCAAAACAAACTTATTTTCCACTGTGCCTGCTGATGAAATGGTACTTAAAAGCTACAAAGAAAATGTATGTCTTTCCGTATTTGGAGTGAACATAGTGAAGCTGCCCACATACCCACACCTCAGGCTCAAAGACCGGCTTAATCTGAAACTATTAAAAGTGCAGTGGCCTTTAAAAAGTGCCTAATCATTTTGTCAGTAGCAATAACTATTGTGTGTGTTGAATTTGCATTTGTCAGTCTGTAAGATTGGCATCATTTTATATCCAACATACCATGGAAAGAACATCAAAATACATACCTTTACCAGGCCCAAGTCTATCTCCAGTACATTAGCCAACTAAGAACACAAAGCAAAGGGTTAAAAAAAGATTATTATTATTATTATTATTATTATGTTACAGGAAATAAAAGATAGAGAGGGAGAGAGAAAGAGAGAAAAATATTCTAATAACAACCAAAAGGTACATTTAGAAAGTATGGAGCAAATGCTGACATACCTCGGACACATTAGTCTGTTCATCAATAGACACAAAAATTTTGTACAGGAGTGTCTCAAAATAATCGCCCTGGACCCTGTTCATGACAAATCCTTCCAGAGGTGGTACTGTGAACATATAGGAGCCAAAAGGAAAGATGTGGCGTATCTGCTTGGCAACCCCATGCCACTGTAGCTCAAATGTTTTCTCTGCCATTTCTCCAAATGGATGTGTAATTATTCCATTTTCCCCTGGGAGCCATTGATGCTTCTAGCCACTAATACACACACAAACTGCAAATCTGAGAAATGTTGGCTGGCCATGATAAGCTAAAAGCTTTTAAAAGGGTTACACCATGTAAACAGTCAATGGCTCTAATACCACACATTAGTTGAGAGGTCTAAAAATAATGCTGCATTGTTTCAGCTGATAACCACAAACCTGATATACAGCTGTCATCAGATATGGGCACATCAAGGTATATATAGCCTCTGTTATACAGACCTTTGAAAGAAAAAAAAAATGGAGTAAAAATGGTTATCACTGTCCTTCAATTCATTAGAATGTTATAGGCCCTTACTACCAAATTAAGCATTGCTTTTGTTTTAGCATTAGCAATGTTAATGTTTCACTAGGAACAGTTCTTCTGTTTACTCAGAGTACGAATTGGAACAGAGTGGGAATAGCAAACATCCGAACACAAGCCTTTAACCCGGATAACTGCAGCCGTCCAAATTACCCTCTTCTAAAAGTATTCATCAATATTCAGCATGCACACTGACTCAAATGACACCTGCACACTGCACTGAGGTGTCTCATTATGCCTTTCACTTCCTATAAGGATATGGCACTCACTGAGGACCACGTTGAACTCCATCGATCCAGCCAGCTGGGGTCCAGAGTCTATCATTTTATCAATAGCCTTCTTCTCTGCTGGGGAGCAGATCTATAATAAACCAGCACAATGTCACTCAGACCGACAGTACAACACACTGACCCAAATGCAAACTCTCACATAAGTAGTTCTGAACAACAGATCGCTGAGAGTTTTAGACTTTTACAAGTTTTAATTTGGCTAGTTTCAATCAAGCAGTGTTTTGGTGGTAAAAAAAAAAAAAGAAAAACATTGCATGACATGACATGTTAGAAATGATGAAACATTTTAGTAAGAGCGTTCTTATCTCAAAAACAATGCTATGCACCCTGAAAATAGCATATATTAATTGTGCTACCGAGCATTGTCAATTATTCAATTAATTATTCAATTTCCAAAAATGCATCATGTAATCCAGAGCACTGGAGTTTGTTATTTTCAATCCCTCACCCTGATGTCATCCTCTGTGATGTACCCAGTCTGTGCTACCCACCAGGGCTCTACAGTGATCTCCACTGGCTTCGTTGGCAGAAGGTCTCTTGCTGATTTTCTGCGAAAAAATTTCTGGTCGGAGACAGATGCTCCTTAGGCAACAGTGTAAAAATGTCATTACATGTACAGGACATGACTGAGCACTGCTTCACTATCTACACTGGGTCTCTTGAAAACAGCCAGATTTGAGAACCATCTGACATTTGTTGTGTTCAAAACCCTTAAACAGTTCCAGAGTCAACTAATATAGCTGCAATAACATGAAAGAACTGTGACAGAGTTTTTTTTTTTTTTTTCTTACTTTGGACGACCTGCACTGGTTCATCAGATCAATGTACTGGTTCCTCCCAATGCCCAGAAGCCTCAGACCTGAAGGGTAGACAGTTACTCCCATAAACACACCTTAGACATTGAACCAGTGAAAGCTAATTTACAGTATTCTATTTGATATTGATATTAGACTAAAGAGAGAATATTCAGAAAGATCATACCACCGACATCCACCATTAACAAATTATGCGCAAATACAATTCCAGCGCAGACTCTCCCAAAATGGGCAGTATCTATAGCACCAGAAAAAGCTCAGAAGCCCTATCCTCATGCTCACACTTCCACCTGATACTCCTTTACTCGTTCTCTCGCTCCCTTAATCGCTCAATCGCTCAGGGGACTGTGATCATTGAGGAGAAACAGGCCTGACATGCTAGGCTCTGCCAGAGGCTATGGGGAAGAGGTTTATATTTCAGGTTCAGAAAGTCATCTTTAGTACTTTGATGTATTTGCCTGGTTTTGCTAATTAGCAATGTCAGTAGACAGAATTCATTAGTGAGATCAATTTGGTGATTCAAAATCATCTCAGTACTTTTACTTTTTTGAACTTAAGCTTATACACCTCTGCTGTGGGGTGAGCCGTGCAGAGTGGAAAGGGTCTTTTTGTTTGAGACTGAGGGATTAGACCAAGAGGACTGCGATGAGCCTTTTACAAAGACCAAGCACCCCAATCCAACCACCCTTACCATCATCCCACATTTAAACCACTCAGGCACAGAGATACAGTGAACCTAGAATACTCAATCTGAGCAACTTTAGACCAGTAGGTTTATAAGAATTATTTCTCATCAAGGATACCACCTTATAGATGCCACTGTTCCACAGCACAATGTATAAATGGCTATAATATATTTAACAATGCAAAGAGGGCATTTTCAAATAAAGACATTTTTCACAAACAAAAAGATTTCTAAATAGGTTAAACAGATTCTGTAGAGTGCATGGATGTATGTGGATATATCATTATTGAGCCAATATGCTGTATTTTGATCTGCAAATCAGCAAACCCCAGAACTTATTACACCTCAATATTTTGCTATGAATCCGACAGTTTCAAATGAATGCAATATTTAAAAATCTCCATCAGACTCAACAGAAAGTAACAACCTATACCCAGAACAAATTAAAGAAAACACATTGCAGAATTTCACCATCCTGCTCATACCTTTAATTACAAATCATTGTCAAGCCTTCAAAAATAAATATTTTATTCATATTGTAAGATGGTTGTGCTCATTCCCTTAATCATTGTCTCAATCAATCGCTGTCTCACTCAGTCATTCCATCTTTCACTCACTCAGATGCACTCTCTCAATGTTTCAATGACTGGAAATATTATTTTTATACCCAAGCAGACAAAACACTATCCTGGAGGCACCATACTGATTTGTTTATTGATCTTAGAGAATATTTGTCCAATGCATTCTACATCTATACATTAACAACATCAACAAATGCCAGTCATACTAATGAATTATAATAAGCACATATGTATGCATTTATTTTGCTTGTGAGTTTTTTCTGTCCAGAGGTGCTAAAAGATCAAAATCCCTTGTGGCTAAGTCTGAATGGCTGTGAATTAATAAAGGTTAATAACCTTCAGCTTTACAGAGACAAGTGGCTCTGGCAAAAGTGGAGAGAACTTACAGTCAGCAGCAGTGAAGTTGGGCAGGGAATCATAACTCTTCTCACTGTTCATGATGTCCTGGGAATAGAGAGTAAAGAGAGTGCATTCAAACTTCCACTTAGAACAAAAGCGCCAACATCAACGATCCAGTCATGTCTCGGGTGAAGAGAATGAATAGAAAAGTAACTGTTAAGACAAATTCCCAGGAACCAACTATGTAAGGCATCTCCCTCCACTGACCATGCAATGTTACTTCATATTTTCTTCCACCACTGAGGCAGTACCTCATCTTTAAAATGAAAACACTCCTTTGGTTATTATGTACAAAATGTGCAAAATAAACTTATGATGAATTTAGTGTTATGGATTAAAGTGGTATTGTACTAAATTCAGCATGAATGTGGCTTGAGGCTCAAACACAAATACAGTTTCAAGTTTATTTGTCATGTATACAGAAAGTCAAAGACAGCTGTACATTGAAATGCTTGTGTGAGACACAGGTTATCTAGAGCTGTGCACTGCAAAGTACAAATATTCATAAGAGTATGTACAATGCAGTTTTATATATGTACAAGAAGTGTAGAAAACTTTACATGCACAGCTGATGAAGGACCTCTGTCCAAAATATTCTGTTTCTCTGGAAACTGGGTCCGTTACTACAATTTTGAATATCTCTACATCTCTTACTACAGTACACTGCAGTTACTCACTTAGAATCTTCTTCGTGTATTTATATTACACACACATATACATATACATACATACATTCATACATACACATTATATATATACACATTATATATATATATATATATATATATATATATATATATATATATATATATATATATATATATATATATATACACACACACACACATTATATATATATATATACACACACACACACACATTATATATATATATATATATATATATATATATATATATATATATATATATATACACACACACATTATATATATATATATATATATATATATATATATATATATATATACACACACACACACACACACATTATATATATATATATATATATATATATATATATATACACACACACACATTATATATATATATATATATATATACACACACACACACACACACATATATATATATATATATACTCTTAAATAAAAGATTAGTGAGCTAGAACGGTATAAATAGTAGCTGCGTGCAGTCTTGCAGTGTATAAAGACTGTAGACAGAGTGTAATAAGCAGATGAAGCAGCAGTATGAGTGGTTGTAATTTTACACAATATGGCATATTACATATATTAAGTATATGGAGTATGTAATAAATGCATATAATGCACAAAGACAAAACTGAGTCTTTAGCAACAGTACCATGACAGTACTACTATTTAAAATACTGCAATATGCCTAAAGTGACAGAGATCAAAGGAGAGATTGTTAATGAGTGTTAAGTTATCAATGTGAATGGAGAGTGGAAGAGTGGGAGGATGAGTGGTGACTGGATTACAGATCCTGTTATTCTTAGACCTGTTGGTTATGGATTAAATTCTGCAATATCACTTGCCTGAGGCAGTATGTTGAACAGTCCATGTACTGTGTGACTGCAGTCTGTGGTGATTTTGAGGGCCTTCCTTAGACTACGTGTATGGAAGATGGCCTGTAAGTCTGGAATATTGTTGCCAATGATAAGTTCAGCTGTTTTCACTACAGTTGGCACCAATCCGATACTACATATAAGAATCGGGTCGATATCAGCATAAAATGCTGGATCAGATATTGGTGGAGAAATTTAAGAAACTGACCCAATAAAGTCACAAATCCACCCTGAAAAAAGCACAGTGGTGCTTTTCAGCAGCACACCACGTGATAACAGCTGGGCTACTTTGAGCACAGTTTATACAGTGCTGTATAGTTTACCTGAAGTGTTTTCTTCACATTAATAATCAAAAGTATTATGCTCAAATGCAAATATCCATGCACTCGCAAATGTATGATTTCCAATTCTATCATTCTGATAAGCTTTTCCACACTGGGCTATCTGCCTTCTAGTGAGAGTATTTAAAACAAGACAAAATAAAGTTAACACCATGACCAACAGTGATTTGCTTATAAATGTAAAAAAAATTTGATTATTATTTACAAAAAAAACCAAACAACTGATGACGTTTATAGTTTGGCCATGAAATAAAGAAACGTTCAGGGTTGGAGAAAGGAGAAAGCTTACAAACCAAGCCAGAGAGGAGAAAGATTAATGAAACAAGAAAAGTACTCTCCTTCCCTACATTCATTAAGTTAATTATTCTATGGCTTTAGTGTGGAATAGAAACTTTGAATAAGAAGCTAGAGGATAAGTTAACTTCAGCCAACTCAATCCATAGATTTATTTATTTTTTGGCTAGAAAGAATAACCATCTTAAAATCATCATCAGATTAAATTTCTGTTGGTTTTAAGCAGAGTTTAAATGAAAAGATAGTCAGTCATAGTACCTTTCTCTCTCTGCAGACGTAATGCCTAGTGTTTGGTGTGTGACAGGTATAAAAGTGATTTACCACTGAAATTCACAAGGACAACAATTATAATGTCAATATTAAGTTGATGTGTAATTAAAGTTGCATTCAGTAATAAAAAAAAAGTGCATATGAACTACAGAGTCAATTTCAAGAGTCAGTAAGGCAGCCATACTGAGCTGACAGACACACACAGAGAGAGAGAGAGAGAGAGAGAGAAATATACATGTGTATGTGTGTCTGTGAGTGTGTGTTAGAGGTAAGCACAGTACAGCTAAGAACATGATGAACAAGATAAATAGTGTCTCACTAAGAGAGACACCCACTGTGGCAATGGAAGGAAAAAAGTAAACGCTTTAGTCTTGGAAACAAAGTTTTTGTTTTTTACAATTTCATTTATATTTGTCTGTCATATCCATTCATGATATCTGAAAAAATTGCTTATATAATAGATCTGGTTCAAAGTGACCAGTTTCTAACACACCCCACACAAAAATTTCCCACAGCTCCAGTGGTTTTAAATGAGAAAATATTGGCTCAGTATCAATATCCAGTCACATTCAAGTACAAGATAATGTATCGAAGGACTACAGAAAAATTGGTATCATGCCATCTCTAGTTCTCACAACACTGTGGGGGGCCTTACAACCATGGAGTGAGCAGTTTCCAAACCAGATAATGCATCTGGTGGCCAAAATGCTCTCTACTGTGCATGTGAAGATGTTTGCCTCTACAGTAAGTGTAATCATTGATGAGCAGATTTCACCACTGCCCTTGTGTGAAGGGACCAAGCCATGTCATCAGAGAGGAACTTCATACTGCTGAATCTTACCACAGGTGCCTTGCTGATGTATTAGGAGGCATGACCATCCCCTGCTGCCTCCTGTAATCCATGACAATCTACTTTTGCTGATGTTGAGACACTCTGCTAGTACTACAAGCTCATCCCTGTTTCGTCACTGTCTGTGGTGATGCCCAGGATGGTCGTGTCATCAGCAAAAGCGAAAATTATATTTGAGTCACGCATGACGACACAGTCATGTGTGTACAGGGAGTACAGGAGTCTGTAATCCAGTTGACCAGATGAGTGTTCAAGTCCTATAGATTTGTTGTTAGTCTGGCTGGGATGGTGGTGGTGAAAGCAGAGCTGTAGTCAATGAACAACATTCTCACATAGGTGTTTTTCTTATCCTGGTGTAAAAGCACTGTGCATCACTAGAGCTATGGCATCGTCCTTGATATGTTTGTGCAGCATGCAAATGGGAGATGGTCCATGATTGTTGTAAGAGAGGAAGAGATGTGGGTTTTGACTAGCTACTTGAAGCACTTCACGATTATAGAGGTCAGTACCACAGAGCAGCAGTCATTCAGGCATGGGATGGCAGGCCTCTTAGCGACTGGGACTATGGTGGTCTTCGTAAAGCATGTAGGCTCACAAACTGTCTCAGGGTTTGTGATGTCTGTGAGCACTTCTGGCAGTTGACCGGCACATGTGTTGAGTACACAGCCATCGATGCAATCAGGTCTAATTCATGATGCAAGCTCTAATACCACCATGTGCATCTAAAAGTGTAAATAATCCTATCCCTTTCTTAACCATCTAAGAGAGAAAGTCCAGTGTGTTACATGTAGTCACTGAGTATAGCATGTCTGAATATTATGTCAATAGTAGCATTTAGGAGGCAAGATAAACATGTATGCCTGAGGTCTATAAGCACAATGAAGTAAAATAACACAGAAAACTCTTTCTGCATGCAGTTTTGGAGGTGGATGCATTAAACAGAACATGCAACTTTCAGTTTTTTGGAACTGTTTAAAGTTCCTATATCCAGATGGAGATTGATAGACGTGATTGGACAATCATTTCCCATTTAAACTGAATAATCAGTTGTTAATTAAGATAGGAGTGTCAGTGAAAGAGCAGTTCTCCTTACCACATATAAAATCACTGTTTTTTAAGTTTACTTTGATTTGGGTTTGGTTTCCTTTTTGCATGTCATATTACAGTTTGCACTTCACTGATATCACAGTAAAAGTCATTTTATTGTATGATGTACTGATATGTTAGACCTCAAAGCAATGAGTTGAAGTATACTTGAAATATATGACACTTCCAATTTTTTATGTTTCATCATATTTCTTTTTAACTGATAAACATGTTTCAGATTAGCAGATTAGACTTTTCTCCTCAAAACTCTTCCCCTCAACCTCTTATTGGCTCAGAGCCACAGTGACGCATGAGGATTCCCCTAGAGGACAACAAACCATTAGGCGGTAAACAGCCATCACTGATCCTGGGTCTAGGACCTAAATTTGCACCTACGAATTTGCATTTCTTCCACTGAGAATAGGTCGTGCATGCCATCACAAGTCTTGAGTTCCAACTCTACTATGGTTGGTAGCCCAGTTATACTCACAAAGACTAGCTAATATGCACACCTCAGTGTTCTGTCACTGTTCTCCTGCGCTCCTACGTATAGAATTATTGTTAAGGTGCATGAGTTATAACAAGCAAGCCAAGCAGATAACCGCAAACAAATCCTTTACGTTGACTAGTGACTAGTGTATTTGTTTCTCCATCATAACAGGAAATAAAATAATAAACCAAGAGGACACAGACTGACAACTTAATGGTCAGTCCAAGGCACCCATATGCTGTGACAGATCTCAGTTTACAGCGTTGCTCATGACTAGAGACAGTCATGTGTGTGGGGGGTGTTTGAATTCTGCTACAATTACAGGACAAGACTATTCACTGTCAGATTAACTAAACATTAGCTCAGCATATGAATCCATGAATAGAAATTAGCAACTACTAATGTATTTCACTGCAGGCCATTACACTGTTATGATATGGATATGCATTAAGATTGGTATCCAAAAGGGTATTATCAGACCTCATTCATCAATATCTTCCTACGTTTTTCCTTAGTTTGTTCTTGAGAAAGGTCCTGAGAAATAGTGTACATCATATTCATGACATGTTCTTAAAACACAGAATTGTTCACATCTTTATACTTACGACCAATCCCATTGTCCTCATAAATTGAAAGCACTAATTATCATAAGTAAAAGCCCCGCTAATCCCCATAAAAGGGCATGAGACTGCAGGGTTATGTGCACACCAGAAATCTGTGGAAGCTCATTTCAGCCACATAAAAAGGAAATGTTTTTTTAAAGGTTTGCTTAACTGCAACTTTATTTCTCATTACCAGCATTAATCCTGACGATTGACCAGGGGAGTTGCTAAAATAGAGCCCTCAATGGCTTGAGTCTGACCACAAAATATGTGGTCAATATAATTCTAGAACAGCCAGAATTGAGCATAAAGTTAGTCAAGGGTTACAACTGTATCTGAGGTATTTAAGCACAACACTGGCTAAAAAAACAACAACAAAAACATATGGCTTTGAATTTTTCTGAAAATATTTCTTAGTAATGTTACCTAATTGAATCAGGTTTAACTAAGGCTGCAAGCAGACAGAATTATAATGGTAATGATTCAAATTCACCAGCAGTAAAGTTATTTTTAGTCAAGTTATCCATCTATAAATCAGATGCTTTGCTTGTTCTTCAATAACCTGAAATGTGTAAAATCTCCACCACACCCTACACTTTATCTTGCTTTCATAAGAAAACACATATGTCATGTTATCCATCTTCTGCTTAATGCTTAGATAGTGTAGCATACCTTTTAAAACTGTCCATAGGGCTAAACTGTGCTATTTTAGTAAACTTGAGATAGAAAAATAATTTGGGGATTTTAGCACCAATGGCTCACCCTGATGAGAATCAGCCCCTGATTCTGACTATATTACTCACAATTCTGACTTTTTTTCTAAATTATTGGAAAATGGACAGAGAGAGATGCAACTGTTCTTAAATATTATTTCACTGATTATGGATGGCATGGTTCCCAAGTAACATAATTCAAATGAATTGACGCGTTAGTTGTGTTTATTTATTTTAAAAGACCGTAATGCATTCTAAAATAATGAAAATAATTATTTTAAATATTATTGCATTTTAAATCCTATAATATTACACAACAGTAGAATTGCAGAAACTGCAACAAATAGTTATTTTGTACAAATATGTCATGTGTGTAAGTGGGCTCAAGTGTGTGTGTGTGTAGATTATGTTCTTAAGAACAAAACCCAAATAAATCATTAGTAAACGTCAGATTCTTTGTGAAAACTGCTTAGGTGGGATTTTAAGAAGAAATTTCTTCTTAAGAACAGCTACTGAGTATGAGAGTATAAGACTCATTATGTGCAAATAGATTACTGCAATAATTATTTATGAGATGTTTTCAAAACACAAGCAGAGCCACAAGTATACTGTAACAAACCTAGCAAGAATAACTCGTTTGGTACAGTAAGTAGGAAAGAATATAAGTAAGAAAGAAATGTAGAAATAAAGAAAGCAAGAAAGTAATTAAGAATGAAAGAAACTCACAAAATGTAAACACATGACCAAAAACACATTTATCTACAGAGGAGTAAAATAGTTTACTGCACCTCCATTATGCTGATGTAGTAGGAGAAGGGTGTCACTCGCAATCCTTTAACCATGATGTCAGACAGATGGTATGGGTACAACATGAGGTGCTCACGGCTGTATTTTAACAGCTCCTCATAATATTTCCGCTCCTCTTTCTTCACATGCCTTACTGTAAAGGGAAACAGACCGTTTTAAAACATTAATTTATTTTAATGTTTGAAAAACTTCAAAAGAAGGTTTTTTAGGACTTGACTGCGACAAAATTTATGTTAAAATGCATTTCTTTATCGCTGCTGTGGGAAATCATGCTCAAGTATGTTGTGGCACTGCGTGAATGACTTACCTAGGTTATTGCGGTATCGTAACTGGTTTCGTATACTGTATAGCAATACATGCTTGTCGTACTCTCGCTGCGAGTTTCCAAGACTCTGGAAATTGGGGAAATAGTGACAAAAACGAAAGTCGAATTACGCATCCCGATATCCCATGGAGTAGTTCTAAAAGGCATAATTATGTATGACAAACATTTAATAACCTGATATTTAGATGGCACGGTGGCCGGTAATAATGACATTAAACATTCACTACCTAAAGATAAACTTATTTTTGCATGTTTTATGTTTCACTGGTATCACTGATATCGACATATTGCAGGTGAGCTACCCGCACTGCTGCAAAAGGAATCTGATGCTACGGATGAATGACAAAATCTTTCGAAACGGTAAGGACGACGAGGACGACGAGGACGACGATGCAGACTGCCCAATAAACACACAGCTCAATTATCAAACACATGACAACTGACTGGTGACGGGAAATCTGTCGAAATGAGCGTGGGTTTTTTTGCAAAACATTATCTAGCTTGTTAAGTAGCGACAGTACCTGTTTGACATTTGCTGGTAGCTTGTTCCACGGATAATTTTGTCTGATGTGAAATTCCACGTCCGTATTCATTGCTGGATTCGGGAGCCACGGTTATGTAAATTGATAGCAACGGGCTTTCGGGTAAGTCCAAGACGACTGTACCCCCCGATACTTTTTACAATAACTGGGTCACCTGAAAATTCAAACCGTCTCTCGTTTGAATGTTATTTTAGCGATGTTCAGAAATGTCCACTTCCTTGTTGTATTTTCAAGCAACCCTTCGTCACGCTTCTGGTAATGTTCGTCACTTCCGCTCAGCACGTGATGAATGGGATTAACTTTGTAGGTACTGAAAGATATATTACGGCTCCGCGCATCGCTTGTGTTTGAGGAAACTGCTTAATTATTTAAAACAAAGGCCTGTTAGATTACTAAAAAAAAAAAAATCCCTTCCCTTCCTTTTGTAATGGGGGTAATGATGTTTGACGTGCCTTTGGACTATATTATTTTACATAAATTAAATTGAAACATTTCTTGTGCTTATGTGTCTGAGACGTTGCTGGCCTAGGTGTCCAAATGCCTTGCTCGTTGGGTGTAACGGACAGTGCATTCCTGAGGATGATAGTCTTGCACACTCCCGTCTCTAAATGCTATCCAATCCATCCACGTGCATATGTATTTACCTTTGCTCTACGGCAAAATCAACATGACAGTAAATCATGTTATCCCCAGATGCTGATGCTGATAGCGCTAACAAGCAATATCTGTTTACCCGAAACAAAAAGCATCTGTAGGCAAAGATGACAGCCAACTATCTGAAACTCTGGCCCAAACCTCTTCAAAGTAGAAATGAAATCGATTCTTTTTATTAAATACATTTCAGCATCAGAATTGCAGTATGAAAAACACTTTGTTTGGGGTTTCTTTGTTTTTGTTTGTATGTTTTGGTGTTGTCCAGAGAGGCAATGTAGCTGAATTTGAATGACGTTTCCCCTAAGGTCTTCACAGTTTACCTCAGCTTCAGCTGCACATTATTCTGGAGTGTCAACTAAGTCCTGGCCACTGGTCAGTGTAAACTTCAGTTTAGACACTGTCAGACACAACTCCGTATACCTGTGCCAATAATGTAACGATTACCAACTGAAGGAAAAACCCGACATGGTCTTCCTCACCTTCCCAGTCCAAGGTGAACCTAGGTGATGGCTCCAGATATGCAGCTGTTTCCCCCACTCCATCCAACCATCAGCACAGCTCTATATTTACCAGCTTCCTGGGTTACACAAGACCACTAAGGGGCAGTCATAGACCGCCGACCCCATGTCTGTCCCTTGGCTAAGATAGGCTTTTCGCCCTTGCCACTGTAAACACACAGAGCACATGGTGCATGGCTAACTGCTGTGGGAAGAAGCGAGGCGAGTGTAAAAGGCGTGTAGACAACTGCAGACACCAAAACTATTCTGGGGAGCTGGAATGTACACAGCAGCCTAATGGCAAGCTCCTGACCTGGTACCTCAGTGAACCTTTCTCTGTGGCCATGTTACCCTTTTTCTTGATTTTTTTTTGTGACCTTTGAGAAAAATGTTTTTTGTTTTAATGCAGCTGAATCGTGATTGATTCTGTCCAGGCACATTGGAATTTAAAGGCTGAGGTAAGCAATCATCTCACTTGGGTCTATAAAATTCATGTCACAGAGCAATTTAAACTGGTAGTAAGCTGGATCCAGTGAAATTATTACTTTTCATATTCTAAATGATTAAATGGATTTTTATTTTCAAATAACAATTTATCTCTTATATTTACCACTTAGTGCAAATTAGTTCTTGAGAGGAACTGCAGAAGATATTCATTAGTTTATTTTCTCAGTTTATTAATCAACAGATTTGTTTGTTCACTGTGATCCCTCAAAGGAATTTAAGTGTGTCCAGAAGGGGAAGTGGTTTTGCTGCTGTAACAAAATGAATTCAATTGCTACTTATTCAGTCATTTTAGTTTTATAATGAGCTAGATGTTTCATTGTCTTTATTGAACACTCTAATCTGATTTTATGATGTTACATAATTTGTCAGGTAATTATAGGATTACCTTGGACACATTACACCATATCATCATAAGGCCAAAATGTTTGTACTTTTACATATTTGTTTGGTATTTCAAATTTGCTCCATAGATAATCCTATAGCTGCAGTCAATGCTGCAGTTATATACTCAGACCATTTTAAAGTGGATTATGTGATCTTGATTCCTGTGTTGATACTTTGGACAACTGCATAAACAACTGAGAATGCTGTCTTGCTATATTAAGGACTTTTAATTTTAAAAGTGTTTTTTAAATATAAATTGTAATTTACTTTTTGTGGGACAAGGCTGGGGAATACCACTGCTCAGAATCTTAATAAACACAGTTAATAATAAATTACAACAATTAACATCCCAAAATAACAGTCCCAGTGGTCTGTGTGATCTGAGGGGAAATAAAATCAGTAGCTGTCTCTAGGGTGATTGGATAACTTGGTGCCAATAATAGCTTTATGAAATGCCCTCGTCCAAGCAGTGAAGCTGTCAAGGGCACAGCCAGAGTGGGCTTAGACCCAGTTTGGATATGAAACAAGTGCTTTGATAAAATAGGTTTTGATTGGAAAATGTGTTAAGATTATTTAGGGCAAATGGAATTTTAACAGCAAACAACTAATGACAGTTCAACAACAACAAATGAAAACATATCACTCACTTAGACCTGAATAAAACGTCAGAGGTTCATTTCCTGGACAAGTATTGGGTTATACTTTGTTTAAAAGAACACTAAATGTGTTGTTGCTCTGTGTGTATGCATGTCTGTCTTTCTCTCTTGATGATTATAGAATGGCCTGTTCATCACTTGAGGTCTTTCCATTCAAGGACCAGGAGCTGCCTACCCACCTGCTGCGGCAGCTGAACTGCCTCAGGCTCGAGCGGGTCTTCACCGATGTGCTTCTGTGCACAGAGGACGCAGAGATCCCCTGCCATAGGAACGTGCTGGTCTCCAGCAGCCCTTACTTTCGTGCCATGTTCTGCAGTAACTTTCGCGAGAGCAGCCAGACCCGGGTGGACCTGAAGGGCATCACATCAGAAGTCCTGGGGGGCATCGTGGACTACATCTACACAGGAGCCATCACCATAACGATGGAGCTAGTTTTGCCTCTGATGCAGGCTGCATCCATGCTGCAGTACACAAGGCTCTTTGAGGCTTGCTCCGCCTTCCTGCAGGAGCAGCTGAACCCAGACAATTGCCTGAGCATGATACGCCTATCAGAGATCCTACACTGCGACAGCCTGCGGGACAGGGCAAAGGAGATGGCTGTGCGCAGCTTCTCAGACGTAGCCGCCTCAGAGGACTTCTGTGAGCTCTCACTGCCCGAGCTAATGTGCTACCTGGAGGATGACAGGCTGTGTGCTGAGGAGGAGCAGGTGTTTGAGACGCTCCTTGCCTGGATCCACCATGACCCATTTTCCCGCCGTGGCGCCATCCACGACCTCTTCAAGAGGGTGCGCCTTCGCTACATCCATCCTACTTACCTGTTCCAGTTCATAGCCAACGACCCACTCGTCCAGTCCTCCACACTCTGCACCGAAATTATCGAGTCTGTGCGGCGACTGATGTTTTCGGTCAGCGCCAGGTGCACACAGGAGCTAAAGCCCCTGTGGATAACGCCCCGCCGCTACACCTGCCGTGAGACATTGGTGGTGGTGGGCGGACGCAAGAACAATGAGCAGACATCGCGGGAGGCGCTGCTCTATGATGAGCGCACGCAGCGCTGGCAGTGGCTGGCCAAGCTTCCTCTGCGCCTCTACAAAGCCGCGTATGTCTGCATACACAGCATCTTGTACGTGGTGGGAGGTCTCAGCCTCAGCCTGGCATCTGGAGACAGTGCTGTCAGTGCCACGGTCTACACCCTTTCGCTGAAGACCAACCAGTGGAGGACAGCAGAGCCAATGCTGGCGGCACGCTACGCCCACCAGAGCGTGTCTTACCTGCACTTCATCTTTGTGTTGGGGGGCGTTGGAGCCGACAGGCAGATCTCTAACACAGTGGAGCGCTACAACAGCATGTTCAACCAGTGGGAGGCCATGGCGCCTATGCCCACAGCAGTCCTGCACCCTGCAGTGGCTGCTAATGACCAGAGGATCTATGTCTTCGGAGGGGAGGACTCCATGCAGAACCCAGTGAGATTAATACAGGTATCTAGTGGCAGAGTTCATCTTTAATTTGCTTGCAGAATTCTTGGCCTAAACTCTCCTTATTGACTACATACAGTTATGTGCAAAATAATAGCAGTGTGTTTAAAACAACTGAGAAAAAGCTCAATCCTCATAATAGTATTTATTTCCATATACACAAAGGCACTGGGAGCACTGCACATTCAATTCTAAATGAAAACATGAACGAAATAAAAAAAATTTAAACTGAAAGTGAAGAAAAAAGAATAATGGGCTGTTTATAAACTTGAATATTTACAGTATAAACTGAAAGTTGTTTACAGATTTAGCTTTTCTGTTGATCACTTAACTAATATTTAGTTGTATAACCTTTATTTCTCATAACTGCTTTACATCTGTGTGGCATGGAGTCAACTAACATCTGACACCTGCGAAGATATTTCAGCCCAAGCTGACTGGACTACATTCCACAATTCTTCTGCATTCTTGGGTGTTGCATCAAAAACATTTTTGATGTCACTCCACAAATTCTCAGTCGGATTGAGGTCTGGAGATTGGGCTGGCCACTTCATAACATCAATCTTGTTGGTCTGGAACCAGGATGTTGCCCGCTTGCTGGTGTGTTTGGGGTCGTTGTCCTGCTGAAACACCCATTTCAAGGGCATTTCTTCTTCAGCATAAGGCAACATGACCTCTTTCAGTATTTTGATATAGTCAAACTGGTCCATGGTGCCTAGTATGTTATAAATGTGTCCAACTCGAAAGTATGAGAAACATCCCCAAACCATTATGCTTGCACCTCCATATTTTACAGTCTTCACAGTGTACTGTGGCTTGAATTCAGTGTTTATGGGTCGTCTCACAAACTGTCTGTGGCCTTTAGACCCAATAAGAACAATCTTGCTCTCATCTGTGCATAGAATGTTGCACCACTTCTCTTTAGGCCAGTCAATGTGTTCTTTGGCAAACTGTAACCTTTTCAACATGTCTTTTTTTCAGCAATGGTACTTTATGAGGGTTTCTTGCAAATAGTTTGGCTTCACGTCAGCAGCTTCTGATTGTTGCAGTACTCGCAGGTAACTGAAGATCTTTGATTTCCCTGGAGCTGATCATTGGATGCTTCTTTGCCATTCTTGTTATTCTATGATCTACGCGGATGGTAGTATTTCCTTTCCTACCACGTGTTTCAGGATGTTTTTGCCATTTTAAAGTATTTGAAATCATTTTAGCTGAGCAGCCAATTATTTTCTGCACTTCTTTATACATTTTCCCCTCTCCAATAAACTTCTTGATCAAAGTTCATTCTCCTTTGGTACAATGTCTGGAACAACCCATTTTACTCACTGAGCAAGGGCTAAAACCAGCAGGTACAACATTTGCTGCCCTCCTTCTTTAAATAAGGCCCATAATTGACACCTGTTTCTTCATAGAATGAATGACCTCACTAATTGAACTCCACACTGCTATTAATTAAAACACGCCCCTTTCATTAAATGAGTCAGTTACACCCAATTAGCAGCGTGCATGTCATGACTGTTGATTGTCTTGATTGCCCATTACTCGGCTACACCTAGACATTAATTTTTTCCCATGTTGTATTATCTTTTCTTCCAAAATCAGTAATTAAATACATTAGTGATTAAATACTATTATTTTTCATGTAACTGTACCTCCTACTTTTCTCAAGGTTTATCACATCTCAAGGAACATGTGGTCTAGATTGGAGACCCGGACAGTGAAGAATGTGTGTGCACCTGCTACTGTCATAGAAGACAAGATTTATATAATTGGAGGTGAGCTTAGTATACTATCTTCATCTTTAATACTGTACATGGAAAAATATTAATCAAGCATAAAAGTAATTTGTATTTAAATGATTTTCCTTTTTTCTATATACACAAGGATACACAAGAAGGGTGATTGCCTATGATACCAAAGCTAACAAGTTTGTAAAATGTGAGAACATGCGGGAGAGGAGAATGCACCACTCGGCCACTGTCATCAACAACAAGGTCTATGTAACAGGGGGCCGTTTCCTTAACGGCCACGACACCATCGAGGACTCAGATTGCTTCGAGTGCTATGACCCTAAAGTGGACGTATGGACGTCTAAGGGCTCTTTACCCTTCAAGCTGTTTGACCATGGCTCACTAGCCCTAATCTGTGTCTCCAACCGACCCAACCCACCATGACTGCTGAAAAGGGGGCCTAACTACTGCTTTAGGCATCCA